>NC_062547.1:67768366-68082143 GCF_016906955.1 Phacochoerus africanus | reverse complement strand
TACCAAATTATGAAAACAAAACATGAAAATAATTGCCATATAAAAGTACAGAGTATGACTGTTTGATTTTAATTTAGGATCCTTAATGTAGTTGTATCTCTCCAAGTATTACACTCCAAATCAAGAGAATTTGTATAAGATTAAGTACTATAATTTTTTTATTAATTTATTTTCCACTTTATTAAATTTATTAGGGTATATTTACTTACACTGTTGAGTCAATTTCTGCTGTGCAGCATAGTGACCCAGTCATAATAATACATATATTCTTTTTCTCATATTGTCTGCAATCATGATCTATCCCAATGACAGGATACAGTAGTTCCCTGTGCTACATGGAAGGACCTCATTGCTTATTCATTCTAAATACCTTATAGTGCTTCATAGTTTCATTTAATTGGAACAATTTTTTCTTGAACAGAATATTCATTCTATTTTTTAAATTGAGGACTGATATTTTACTGTGTTCAAGAATTTATTATCTCAAGAATTCCTTTCTTCTATAACATTCTTCAGCCTAACATCTCTAACGTGACTGTGTACAGAAAAAGGTGAATAACCCAGACATGAAGAAGAAAATTCTTTTAAGAACTCAAATAGAAATATTCATGAAGGTCCTGAGGTGTATGGTCCTCAAGTATGAATATTTTACTTGTAGCGTTCTTGAATCAAAAATGTATACACTTATCTGGGTGTCTTGTTTTGTTTAGTCCAGCCATCTCTCTAGATTTTTTTTTTCAGCTGAACCTGTAGCATGTGGAATTAACTGGGCTAGGCATAGAATCTGTGGCACAGCAGTGGCCCAATCCGCTAGAGAGACAATGCTAGATCCTTAACCCACTGCACTGCAAGAGAACTCCAACTATCTCTTCTTCTTCAACAGGTGTCTCTTCTACATGGAACTACAGAATCTTACACATGTCTCTGAATTCCTCCTCATGGGACTCTCAGATGATCCAGAACTTCAGCCCTTCATACTTGGGCTCTTCCTCTGCATGTACCTGGTCGCCATACTTGGAAACCTGCTCATTATCCTGGCTGTCAGTTCTGATTCCCACCTCCACACCCCCATGTACTTCTTCCTTTCCAATCTGTCTTTGGCTGACATTGGTTTTATCACCACCACAGTCCCAAAGATGCTGGTGAATATCCAGGCACACAGCAAATCCATCACTTATGCAGGCTGCCTAACTCAGGTGTCCTTTTTTTTCCTCTTTGGCTGTTTGGACAGTCTACTCCTGGCCGTGATGGCCTATGACCGGTTAGTGGCCATTTGTTACCCCCTGCACTACCTGGTTATCATAAAGCCCCGCCTCTGTGGTTTGTTGGTCCTGGTGTCATTTTTCATCAGCCTTTTGGACTCTCAGATTCACTTCTTGATGATTTCACAGCTTACCTTCTGCACAAATGTGGAAATCCCTAATTTCTTTTGTGATGCTCCTCAACTTCTCCATCTTGCCTGTTCTGACACCTCCATTGATGACATATTAATCTATTTCACTGGTGCCATTTTTGGTGGGATTCCTGTCTCAGGGATCCTTTATTCTTATACTCAAATTGTTTCCTCCATTCTGAGAATTCCATCAACAGGTGGGAAGTACAAAGTCTTTTCTACCTGTGGCTCTCACCTGTCAGTTGTTTGTTTATTTTACGGAACAGCTCTTGGGGTGTACCTCAGTTCAGCTGTCTCCCCTTCCCCCAGAAGAGTTTAGTGGCCTCAGCGATGTACACCCTGGTCACCCCCATGTTGAACCCCTTCATCTACAGCCTGAGGAACAAAGATGTCAAGAATGCCTTGTGGAGGATTATCAACAGAATAGCCTAATGTCAGTATCCGTCTTATCCTTTTGGTTCACAGGACAGGAAAATGCAGCAAAATCCAATATGCACAACAAGAAATTTTGAATATGAACTCACATGTTATGTATGGACCCATATAGCCCTTTGTCATTTGTTTATACAGCTGTTATTCTCAGTATAACTCTAATGAAATTGGGGGGTTATTTTTTATTTACCACTTAAGTCGGTTACTCCAGGATTATGTATAGTACATCAGTACACTTGTCTCACTTTCCTTGTGCATTATCCAGAACTCTTAGTCATGAGCACTCTCATTTCTCTCACTGCAAAAGAAACATAGCTCTCTCTTTCTTGTTATGGATATCTTCTATATTTTCCTATATGTTTCCCCATTTGTTCAGAGAATCTAAACCTTACCTTTAGAACAAAGACATCTATGAATATTTACCCCTTAATAAATTTGAGAAGATTCTTGAGTAGGTACGGTGGATATTTAATTTCTTATCTAAACCTTTGGAAAGTAGGCACTATTAATATTTAGTTTGGATAATCAGCTATCAATTGGGACCTTCTTGTGTAAAATGCAGATGCTTGATGCCCAAGGAGTAGATGGGAGAGGATCTATCAGAGCAGAGAGGTTTTTCCAATATTCCTGATAAATATCCTTTCTATTCCACTCAAAGTTTCCTCAATCACATTACATAGGTAATTTAAGGTTGCACATTCTAAGTCAACTATACTCCAATATTTTTTTTAAATCCTGAAGAAGATGCTATTAAGCCATGTATGTGACTATTTTATTGGAATATAAGAACAGATTAAAATATTAGTAGACTGTTGAGTCCAGAGTATAAGAAGCTTGGAAGTGGCCTCTCATTGTAACATAACTAAAAAGCGGAACAATTTAACTTGTTGAGATATCATAACATATAACATTCTATTAGTTTCAGGCATACAACATAAATATTTAATATTTCTATATGTTGTGAATCAACACATTAAATCTAGTTAACATCCATCCCCACACATAGCTGAAATTTCTTTGTTCTCTTTGTGATGCGTGAAACTATGTCTTTATGTTACCACATTTTTTCTTCTATGCCTTTAATCTTTCAATAAATATTTAATCAATGACTTTCATTATATTATCTTCATTAAAATAACAAGAATGTTTTTTTTTCTTTAACTCTGAATGATAAACCATAGCATGGGGAATAAAGGTATGTTGTGAGATTCTGAATTTAGAAGACTGCAAATTGTGCTCAGGAAACAAAAAGGGATTGTAATGCCATGTCTTTACCTAGGGTGTACAATTAAGTTTAGTGGGATGCTGTCATATTTCCAGTTACCGCGTGGCTCTAAAGGTGCCTGTGGATTGTTAAGACATGCAAGTCATTATGAATAAACTTAACCTTATCTTAATTTTTGATATTCAAGGATAACAAAAATCATGTTCTTAACAATTGGGAAAAGAACCTCATTAGGATCTCAATTTGTATCCATGCTCTTTGTTTAATTTTATTTTCATTAGAATTTAGTAGATTTACAGTGTTATGCCAGTTTCTTCTGTATAGAATTATGACCAAGTCATATATATAGATTCCTTTCTCATATTATCTTCCATCATAGTCTATCCCAAGACACTGAATAAAGTTCCCTGGGTTATAGAGACCTCATTGCTTATCAGTTCTAAATGTAATAGTTTTCAACAACTAAACCCAAACTCCCAGTCCATCCCAATCCCTCCCCCCTTCCCCTTGGCAACCACAAGTCTGTTCTCTATGTCTGTGAGACTATTTCTATTTTACAAATAGGATCATTTGTGCCACATTTTAGATTCTACATATAAGTGATGTAACATGAGTTTTGTCCTTCTCTTTCTGATTTACTTCACTTAGTATAATCATCTCATTGCATCCATGTTGCTGCAAATGGCATTATTTTGTTCTTTTTTATGGCTGAGCAGTATCCTGCTATGATCAGTGTTCTTTGGGCTCCTTTCTGGTACATACCCAGGTACCTGTGTATATCAATCTTTCCATTAGAGCTTCTACTTATAGTTTCTGAGGTACTATTCTGGTTTTCTGAAAAGCTATCCAATAACTGGTTTAGTTACTCTGATTTTTACCACTAAGCTACATCACCTACCAACTTCACTGACAGTCAACTCTGATGCTCAAATTGGACTATGAGAGGAGATCTTACAATTTTATTTTTGCAAATGAGAACTTGAGTAATTTGAGAGCTGATAGTTAATATCTTTTGTCTATATATTCAAAAACAGCATAGCAAGAGTGGAGAATAAGTATAACTTTACATTGTATAGTTTTGAAGAAAATATTATTTTTAATTCAAGAAAATTTATTCTTGAATAAATATTCATGTAAAATTTTTATTCCTTTACTTTGCAAGGAAAATGAAGACATTTAATTTTTTATATTGAGATATATTTGATAATACTGAGTTATAGGTTCCAATATTGTATCAATTTCTGCTGTACAAAGTGACTCAGTTACACATACATATATACACATTCTTTTAATATTCTTTTCCATCATGGTCTATCCTAGGAGATTGGATCCAATTCCCTGATCTCTAGAGTAGGACCTAGATTTTTATCCATTCTAAACGTAATAGTTTGCAGCTACTAACCCCAAACTCCCAGTCCTGCCCTCTCCTCCCCCTCCCCTGACAAATATCAATACATTCAGTATATCCTTTCTTCCACAGACCATTAGACCTTAAATAGAGTGCTGTACAAATACTTTAGAGAAGAAACATATAGTTTGTGTTTACTATAATGAAATTCAATGGCATCCTTTTCCCCCATGTAATAGTATAAGATTTTAAATGAAAGGTGACTATTATTAAGTTCTACGAGTACAAAGAAAAAATGGTGAGGAAAGAAATTTCTCAGTTGGAGATCTAAAAAGATAATAGGAGAAGGTAGTTTTCTATGTCCCTCAAGGATACTCACCATGTGAGGGAAAATTAGTAAAATAGCACAAAGCTTATCCTCATTTTTGGCACAAAGGTAAAGGTCTTCGGTTTTTATACATGTCCTCTAAAACTCAGCTTTGGAAGTGACTTTCATATCAGATCCCCTCATCCCATCAATAAAGGATTTCAGTTTAGTATTAGATTTTGCCTACTTCCCAAGCACTCTAAAATTTCCCCAAAATCACTTCCTTTTCTATAACCCTTCTCTACCCTCCTGCCATCTTGTCCCCCCAAATTTCCTCCTGCCATTTAAACACACATATAATTGGAGGCAAGATGGCAGAAGAGTAGGGGGATGCACTTGCCCTCTCCCACAAACACAACAACAACAACAACAACAACAAAAAACATCTACACGTAAAACGACTCACACAGAACAACAACTGAATGCTGGCGGAAGAAATTAAACCTCCAAAAATGGCAAGAGTCTCTTGCCATAACTGGGTAAAACAAGAGAAAAGAGGAGAGAGAGAGAAGGGGAACCAGGACTGGACTGGCACTCCTGAGAGGGAACTGTGAAGGAGAAAGGGAACCCACACCCTGGAAAGTCACCTAACTGATGGAAAGATCAACCCAGTCGGAGGGATATCCAGATGCTGAGAAAAATGCAGCAGCAGGTCTGAGATCTGAAAAGCAGAGTGAGAGCTGCACAGATCATTGGAACCACTGGCACAGGCCCTAAAGACTGAGACGTTCGGGTGGGGACTGGGCACTGGGACCTAGGCTCCAGAGATTAGTCCTTGGGAGCAGGCTGGGGTTGGCAGTGTGGAGATAGCCTGAGGGATTAGGAAGCAGTGTGTCATGGGTGGAGGGAGCAATGCTGGGGAGTGGAAAGCCACAACAGAGGGAACCCGGGAGAAGGTCTGGGGCTGCAGGAGAGACAAGGTGTCAGTGTTGGGGTGGGGAGAGGAGGAGAATACTCCTTGCACCCCAGCATGCATGCTTACCTGTCAGCTAGCAGAGAGCAGAGCTTCCCAGCACATCCTCCCTCCCCCACCCCACATGCGCCTGGCCAAAAACCACTTGCCATCAATTGAGGGAAACCAACCACCACCACAGCTTTCCCTGGCCCAGCCTACCCGCACACAGGAAGTGCCCCACTACTGTGGAGCAAGCCTGCCCACCCTGCCGGCCCTCAGGAAGCACTCAACACCTGCAGAGCAAACTGCCCAGCACTGCCCACCTTCAGGAAGAGCTCCATGGCTCAGGAGTACCAGGGCAAGCCCTACCCTGCCATGAGAAGTGCACCTCCACCACAGTGCACACCTGCCAGTCCAGCCCAACCTCGCCCTTGGGAAGTGCTCCTTTGCCTCGGAGTGACCCTGCTAGCCCCACACGTGGGAAAACCCTCTGCCACAGAGTGCCATGGCTAGCCCTGCACATCCTTGGGAAATGCCCTGCTGCCTCAAAGCAGGCCCACCAACACTGCCCACCCTCGGGAAGCACTTCGCAGCAGCACCAGGGTAAATCCTGCCCAGCCATGGGCGTGCACCTCCACCACGAAAAAGAAAAATACAAGCAAGATGAAGAAGCTCAGAAACCATTCCCAGTTAAAGCAACAGGAGAACTCATCCAAAGCAGTCAACAATGAAACAGAAACCTGCAGTCTGGCTGACTTGGAGTTCAAAAGGGAGACAGTGAAAATACTGAAGAAATTAAGAGAAGATATGAACAGTAATGCAGACTCCCTCAGAAAGGAACTAAAAAATGTACGTAGAAGCCAAGAACTAGAAAATTCATTTGTAGCAATAAAAATGGATATAAAGGCCGTAAAAATCAGAATGAATAATGCAGAGGAATGAATTAATGACGTGGAAGATAGAATAATGGATGTCACCCAAACAGGACAACAGACAGAAAACCAAGTGAAAAAACATGAAAGCAATATAAGAGACCTATGGGATAATATAAAGCAGGCCAATCTACACATAATAGGAATTCCAGAAGGAAAGGAAGAAGAAAAGGGGATGGAACATTCTCAAGAATTGACCACATACTGGGACACAAAGCCAATGTAAACAAATCTAAGACTATAGAAATTATTTCAAGTATCTTCTCTGACCACAATGGAATGAAACTAGAAATCAACTACAGGAAAAGAAATGAGAAAAAAACCTATCACATGGAGACTTAACAAAACCAATGGGTCAATGAGGAAGTAAAGAAAGAAATTTAAAAAATACCTTGAGACAAATGATAATGAAGACACAACCTCTCAAAATCTGTTGGATGCCACAAAAGCAGTGCTCAGAGGTGTCGCAAGACGTGTTCCTTGAAAACTCCATCTTGTCCTTCTTTACTTTATCCCATCTACTTGTCTTACTTTATCCCATCTTCCTGCTTTGAAAAACAGTCACAGTACTGGTAAATGACTTCAGCTTAAGAACAAAGACCTAAAGGCATAAGTGACTTAAGCTTAAGAACTGTTATGTGCCTAGAGGTCAGAGTAAGAGCTTAACCCTTTACCACCTAAGTGGCTTTTTAAATAGTATAAGAGTAAACAAACCCTGTATCATCCACCCATAGCCACTCCTCACTTGATCTCACAGTAAAAGCAGTGTGGTTTCTTGAGGCAGGGCTCTTGGTCCCTGAGACCTTGAGTCCCCCAGTTCCCACCTTTACTTAAGATAAATGTCTCTGTGTCTTGTTTTATGTTGACTTTTTTCCCTTAAGTTCCACAGCACCCATTCTTCAGCCCCATCCTGCGGAGCTCGCCCTTGCACAGAGGGAAATTCATAGCAATGCAGGCCTTCCTCAAAAAAGAAGAAAGATCCCAAATTGACAACTTAACCCACCACCTAAATGAATTAGAAAAGGAAGAACGAACAAAACCCAAAGTCAGCAGAACGAAGGAAATCATAAAGATCAAAGAGGAAATCAATAAAAATAGAGATTCAAAGAACAATAGAAAAAATAAATAAAATCAAGAGCTAGTTCTTTGAAAAGGTAAACAAAATTGACAAACCTCTGGCTAGACTCACTAAGAAGAGGAGAGAAAGACCCAAATAAACAAAATAAGAAATGAAAAAGGAGAAATCACAATGGATACTGCTGAAATTAAAAAAAAAAAAAACATGTGAGAATACTATGAACAACTCTATGCCAACAAATTTGACAATCTGGAAGAAATGGACAATTTTATAGAGTCTGACAGCCTGCCAAAACTGAATCAAGAAGAAACAGACCAACTGAACAGACTGATCACTAGAAATGAAATTGAAGAGGTCATAGAAACACTTCTTACAAATAAAAGTCCAGCACCAGATGGCTTCACAGGTGAATTCTACCAAACATAAAAAGATCAACTGGTGCCCATGCTCCTTAAATTTTTTCAAAAGTTTGAAGAAGAAGGAACACTCCCAAACACATTCTATGATGCCACCATCACCCTCATTCCAAAATCAGGCAAAGATACCACCAAAAAACAAAACTATAGGCCAATATCTTTGATGAATATAGACACAAAAATTCTCAACAAAATTTTAGCCAACTGAATCTAATGACGTATAAAAAAGATAGTACACCATGACCAGGTGGGATTCATCCCAGGTTCACAAGGATGGTTCAACATATGCAAATCAATCAACATCATACACCACATTAACAAAAGAAAAGTCAAAAACCACATGATCATCTCAATAGATGCAGAAAAAGCATCTGACAAAATCCAACATCATTCATGATCAAAACTCTCACCAAAGTGGGTATAGAGGGAACATTCCTTAACATCAGAGCCATTTATGACAAGCCCACAGCAAATACAATACTCAATGGAGAAAAGCTGAAAGTCTTCCCACTAAAATCTGAACAAGACAAGGATGTCCATGCCCACCACTGTTATTCAACATAGTATTGGAAGTCCTAGCCACAGCAAAGGACAAACAAAAGAAATAAAAGGCATCCAAATAGGAAGAGAAGAGGTAAAACTGTCACTGTATGCAGATGACAGGATGCTAAACATAGAAAACCCTAAGACTACTTGAACTGATCAATAAATTCAGCAAAGTAGCAGGATATAAGATTAACATTCAGAAATCAGTCACATTTCTGTATACTAACAATGAAATATTAGAAAAGGCATACAAAAATACAATACCCTTTAAAATTGCAAACCAAAAAATCAAATACCTCGGAATACACCTGACCAAGGAGGTAAAGGACTTAGGTGCCAAGAACTATAAAACATTAATCAAGGAAATTAAAGAAGATGGAAAGAAATGGAAAGATATTCCATGGTCCTGGGTTGGAAAAGTTAATATTATAAAAATGGCCATACTACCCAAAGCAATCTACAGATTCAATGCAATCCCTATCAAATTAACCACAACATTTTTCACAGAACTAGAACAAACTATCCAAAAATTTATGGAACCACAAAGACCAGAATTCCCAAAGCAACTCTGAAGAACAAAAAGCAAGCAGGAGTCATCTCTCTTACAGACTTCAGGCAATCTTACAAAGCCACAGGCATCAAGACAGTGGTACCTATACCAAAACAGACAAGCAGACCAATGGAACAGCATAGAGAACCCATAAATAAACCAAGACACCTATGGTCAATTAAACACTGACAAAGGTGGCAAGAACATGAAATGGGAAAAAGAAAGTCTTTTCAGCAAGCATTGCTGGGAAGCCTGGACAGTTGCATGCACATCAATGAAACGAGAACACACCCTCACACCATTCACCAAAATAAACTCAAAATGGCTGAAAGACTTAAATAGAAGAAAAGACACCATCAAACTCCTGGAAGAGAACATAGGCAAAACATTCTCTGACATCAACCTTACAAATGTTTTCTCAGGTCAGTCTTCCAACAAAACAGAAATAAGAGCAAAAATAAGCCAATGGGATCTAATCAAACTGACAAGGTTTTGCACAGCAAAGGAAACCAAAAAGAAAGCAAAAAGACAACTTACAGAATGGGAGAAAATAGCTTCAAATGATGCAACTGACAAGGGCTTAACTTCAAAAATACACAAACAACTTATTCAACACAACAGCAAAAGAGCCAACAACCTGACTGAAAGGTGGGCAAAAGACCTGAACACACCTTTCTCCAAGGAAGAGATCTACAGATGGCCAACCAGCACATGAAACAATGCTCAACATCCCTGATTATTAGAGAAATGCAAATCAAAACTACGATGAGATACCACCTCACACCAGTCAGAATGGCCATCAGTAATAAATCCACAGATAACAAATGTTGGAGGGAGTGTGGAGAAAAGGGAACCCTCCTTCACTATTGGTAGGAATGTAAACTGGTACAGCCACTATGGAGAACAGCATGCAGGTACCTTATAAATCTGTACATAGAACAACCATGAGATCCAGCAATCCCACTTTTGGGCACATATACGGACAAAACCTTCCTTGAACAATACACATGCACCCGCATGTTCATTGCAGCACTATTCACAATAACCAAGACATGGAAATAACCCAAATGTCCACCAACAGATCACTGGATTAGGAAGATGTTTTATATATACACAGTGGAATACTACTCAGCCATGAAAAGAATGAAATAATGCCATTTGCAGCAACATGGGTGGAACTAGAGCCTCTCACACTGAGTGAACTAAGCCAGAAAGTGAAAGACAAATACCATATGATATCACTTATACCTGGCATCTGTGATTTATGGCACAGACGAACTTTTCCACAGAAGATCATGGACTTGGAGGATAGACTTGTGGTTGCCAAAGGGGAGGGGAAGGGAATTGAATGGACTGGGAGCTTGGGGTTAATAGATGCAAACTATTGCCTTTGGAATGGATTAGCAATGTCCTGCTGTGTAGCACTGGGAACTCTGTCTAGTCACTTATGATGGAGCATGAAATGTGAGAAAAAAAGAATGCATACATGTATGTGTAACTGGGTCACCATGCTATTCAGTACAAAACTGACAGAACTGTGTAAACGGCTATAATGGAAAAAAATAAAAATCATTAAAAAATTTAAAAAAAAAAAATTAAGAGAAAGTCAAATACCATATGATATCAACTAACTTTGGGGATCTAAAATATGGCACTAGAAATCCTATCTACAAAAGAGCAAAAGACTCCCAAACATAGCAAATGGGCATGTGGCTTCCAAGTCAAGACGTGGGGAGTGAGATGGATGGGGAGTTCGGGTGTTTTGGATGTAAACTATTATATTTGGAGTAGATGGGAGATGGGGACCTACTCTACAAAGGATACTGTGTAGGTTTGGGTCACTTTGCTGTACAACAGTAACTGAAGAAACATTGTAAATCAACTATATATTTTTAAAAAAATATCTCCATAATCACATTCTTCTTAGCATCAACATTCCTGCCAGAGACTGAACACCGTGCAATGCGTATCTTCAAAATGCTCCCAATAAACCCCACCACCAGTATTCATACCATTTATATACCATCTCCTTATGTGTGTACTGGACACAGGGACTTGCTTCCAAAGAATAGAACTTGGAAAAAAAATATGGGCTATCCTTTCCAAACACAATGTGTAGGAAGACTCAGCTTTCATCTTGCAGCCCGCTCCTACCATCTCACCACCTCACCCATGAGGGAGGCCAGCTGCCATGTTTTCAGAGGTCCACTTGGTCAGAAACTACAGGACACCTCTGGCCTTCAAAGATGCAATCCTCCTCAATAGCCACGTAGTGAACTTGAAATTAGATACTCTTCTGGTCAAGGAACAATAGGACTTCAGCCCTGGTTGACATTTGGAATGTAGACCTCTCTGAGCCCCCTTGAAGTACTAAAGCAAACTAGCAAGTTACCAGATCAATATGTCAAATTCCTGGTTGTGTAATGTACAACATACATCAACTAGACAGGAAAATTAGAATTTTATATTAACTAGGCTTTAAAATGTAAAATAGAACTAGAATTTGAACTATCATTTAAGTAGCAAAACCAATAAATCTCCAGCAAACAAAAGGTAAAACCCAAAACCATGGCCACATAAACAAAACAGGGAATTCCCAGAGCCTAAATCTTAACTAAGAAATAGAAATGCTCTCAGAATCTCGGTATGGAAGACCTCAATCTCGGTAAATCACATAACTAAAGCAATGGATTTACAGATACAAAAGTCACAAAATTCTCTCTCTAAATGAAAAACAAAGACAAGGTGTCTGAATTTCAGGAGGAGATAAGCAGTTTTGAAGTCAGAGGGGAAGAGTAGAAGTCAGCCTCCTCCTGAGAACTTGAAAGGCCTATATCTTTCCTAATACACTCAATTTCCTCCTTTTCTCTCCCTCGGTTAAATCAGCAAATCCTCAGAGACGGAGAGACCAAGGACCAATTTGTCTAATTACCTGCTGTGTGCATTGAGGTTTCAAGGCTGCCACACTGGAAATAATCAGCCTGTGCTTCCCAGCTCTTCAGGTAGCTTCTCCAGTCCAATGGGTTCCATTCTGTGTGTGTGATCTTCCCAGAGACTTTGTCTGCACCAGGAGGTCCACATCTATGTCTGCCTCCTGCCAGTCCCAAGAACAAAGCTGCCACCATCTGCTTTCCTCCGTCCTGCTCCAGCAGAGACACAGCCCAGCCCAGGGAGAGCCAGGTGCAGGGGGAGATGGTTGTTTTCTCATTGTCAAGCCAGGGGGACATTTGAGAAAGCCAGGGGCAGGATAGCAAAAGGCAAAGATTCTGCTCACAAGCCAAGAATTTGATGTCGTTGGTTCTGGTGGGGATCCTAGAACCCTTATTTAAATTTCTGTTTTCCTCCCACACTGCTCCAGCTTCTGTAGGCATATTTCTATAAACTGAGAAGGAAAGAGGTCCCTCGAAACTATCCCTAAAGTGCTCCAGATGATCATGAAGGTGATGATGATGGAAATGTTGACAATAACCCAAATGTCACAGAACTTTACCTAGGGATTCCATGTTCCAGGTGCTGAGTTCAGATTTTTAATGAAGCCCTTTGTGCCTTTTCTCTGCACTACTACCCTCCAAACATGCATGAGCATCATTTTACAGTTAAGGATAGGAATAGAGTATTTTAAAGGAATGTTATCAAGGCTTGCAATAAAAACGGGGTTAAGTTGGATTTGATTGCAGACTGTGGGGCTCCATTCATAGGGCACCTACGCAGTACTCTCTCCTGGTGACACAACCTGTGTTCAGAGAGTCCCTCTCTAATGATGAATTGACTTGAAAATCTAAGTTGGCATATGAAGGCCAATTTAGGGTTTGAGATCTGGCTTTCATCCTAATTGCTCAACTGTCAACTGATCATCAGAGGGGCTGGATTTGATTTAAAAAAATACTTCACAAATGTTTACGGATTGAGACATATTTCAGAAATTTTATCACCCACTACAAACAAAAACAGCAAAAAGAAAACTCTGCCCCTTTAATCCCAGGCAAAGACCTCTGCTCACTGTGCTCTTCCCTTTGGGGGTTCATGAAGGACCACAGTGGAGGGCATCGGTGGCATGTGCTCTATCAACTACAGGAAGTAAGGCTCAGCTGGATGCAGGGATCCCAGGAAGAATCAGCTCATGACAATTCAAGCGGTTCTTTTTTTCCCTTCTCTTACACTTTGCTTCACTGCCCAATTCCCCCTTTATTCTCTCTCTCTTTTTTGGCAGATGTTTCTTATTTTATTTTCTCTGAAACATTTTAAGTAACATTGGTATTAACTTGTTATGTATTTGGAATAATTAACTGATTACCTATTTATTTTTATCTCTACAGGAGTAAAGAGTCAAGGTGTTGGATTCTATCCTTATGCAAGAATTTAGAAAAAGCTGAGAAGTTTAACTTAGGTAGTTTTGCAAGAGGCTTTTGAACCTCCAGCTGAAACTCTGACCAGCAGAGCAACACAGCAGACAAGTTCAGTGTATTGAACTCAGAGACACACAATTTCGTTTTGAATCCTTCCCACCCTACTTGTTATCTGAATGACACAGGGCAAGGTCCTAATATCTTTGAGCTTCAGTGTTGTTCTCTAAATTGATATCCAATTGATACCATTTCATTGACTAAGAATGAAACAAAAGGGGTGCTAAGAATGTGAATTTATTTGAAATGGATACATTATAGCAACAGTAAAGTAAATTTTATACATTGTCATCAGCATCACATCATCTTCATCATCCTCAAGGTGAAGTACACTCAGTGAAACTATCTTGTGATCTGAGGCTTGGTTTTCCATAGATGCTTCAAAACATTTTATTTTGTCTTCATGCAAGTAGCTTCCGAACACCTGGAGGGAAATATCTGAGTCTCGTTTATTTGGATCTTCTCAGATCCTCTTCTAGCCTAGCACAGAACAGGCTACCAGAACAAAAAATCTATGTTAGATAGTTTACAGACTCTTCCTTGGTTCTCAGAAAAAGTTGGGGCAATACATCTTCCACACACTGTGCACATTCTTGCCTATAGTTTCATTTCTTCCAGGGATGTCTTATAAGATAACACAAAAGATGAAACAGTGCTAGTATGCCTCTGTGTCACTTCCTGAGGGACTTATCACTTTCTTTCTTCTTCTTCTTCTTTTTGCCTTTTTTAGGGCTGCACCAGCATATGGAAGTTCCCAGGCTAGGGATCAAATCAGAGCTGTAGCCACTAGCCTATGCCACAGGCAGATATGAGCCACGTCTGTGACTTACACCACAACTCATCACAACGCTGAATCCTTAACCCACTGAACAAAGCCAGTGATAAAACTTGCATCTGCATGGATACTAGTCAGATTCATTTCTGCTGAGCCATTATGGGAACTCCTCATTTTCTTTGTATTAGAACCTATAACATCCAGGGTTTTTTTTAAGTATTGAATCATTAAAATAAAACAGAGAGAGAGAAAGAAAGGGGTAATTAATATGATTTTGTGCCTGAGACACATTTTACAATTTCCACTCACTCTGAATGAGTTGTCTGGGACCTGATAGGCTTCTCTCTCTCTCTCCTTATAGGAGAATATAATAACATTAAATCTTTATTAGGATTGTATCTCATCAATGACTAACTCATCCAATAATGATTCAAATTCTTTTTTTTTTTGTCTTTTGTTGTTGTTGTTGTTGTTGTTGTTTGCTACTTCTTGGGCCGTTCCCAGGCTAGGGGGTGAATCAGAGCTATAGCCACCGGCCTACGCCAGAGGCACAGCAACGCGGGATCCGAGCCGCGTCTGCAACCTACACCACAGCTCACGGCAACGCTGGATCGTTAACCCACTGAGCAAGGGCAGGGACCGAACCCGCAACCTCATGGTTCCTAGTCGGATTCGTTAACCACTGCGCCACGACGGGAACTCCTGATTCAAATTCTGTTTGAGCATTTATTCAGTGCTAAGATGTCTCTTAGGAGCTACTCCTGCGATCAGGATGAGCCACCATCCATTATGCCCTAATGGTCTATTGATTAGTTTGAACCGAAATTTCTTGAGAGGCAAATTTAGTTGCTTTCAGCGTCCTTAATTAGAAGATTTTTGAAAAAGAGAAAAATAGTTTTTATTCTCTCTGGTTCCTTCAAAAGTAGGGGGCAGATATTTTCCTACGTTTGTGGATTTGTTTTCACACAATATATTGTCCAGATGTCTTTGGCCACATGCCTCTAAAACAGATGTAATAAAGAAACAACTGAGTGCCTCAGGCATCAATAAAGAGGAGCTCACAGAAGTTTTCATCCTGGCTCAGTGGAAATGAATCTGACTAGCATCCGTGAGGATGCAGGTTTGATCCCTGGCCTTGCTCAGTGGCTTAAGGATCCGGTATTGCTGTGAGCTGTGGTGTAGGTTGCAGACATGGCTCAGATCCCAGGTGGATGTGGCTGTGGCATAGGCCTGTGGCTACACTCTCATGTTACCCCTAGCGTGGGAACCTCCATATGCCATGGGTGTGGCCCTAAAAAGACGAAAAAAAAGAAGAAGAAGAAGAAGACGCTCACAATGAAGAAATAGTGTTGAAGGTGCTGGGGTGTATGTTCTTGAACCATGAACAATTTCTGTGTGAATTGCTTAAATCTAAAGTATGAACACTAGGGGCTCCCACCGTGGCTCAATGGGTTAACCACAAGACAGAGTACAAATCAGGATGTGGTGTTTATCCCTGGCCTTGCTCAGTGGGTTAAGGATCCAGCATTGTAGCAAGCTGCAGCACGGGTCACAGATACAGCTTAGATCCAGTGTTGCTGTGGCTGGGGAATAGGCCCACAGCTGCAGCTCTGATTTGATCACTAGCCTGGGAACTTCCATATGCTACAGGTGTGGCCATAAAATAAATAAATAGATAAGAAAATAAATAAATAAATAATAAGGACACTTCTCTTGGTGCCTCAAAAATTGTTTCATTTATTCACCAATATCTTCTTTGTTTTAGATGTTTCCCCTAACATGGAACCACAGAATCATACACATTCCTCAGAATTCCTCCTCCTGGGCCTCTCAGATGATCCAGACCTGCAGCCTCTTCTCTTTGAACTCTTTCTCTCCATGTATTTGGTGACTCTAATTGGGAACCTGCTCATCATCCTGACTGTCAGCTCTGATTCCCACCTCCACACACCCATGTACTTCTTCCTTTCCAATTTGTCCTTGGCTGACATCAGTATCAGCACCACCACTGTCTCCAAGATGCTAGTGAACTTCCAGACACACAGCAAAACTATCAGCTATGCAGGCTGCCTAGCTCAGGTGACCTTTTATCCTTTTTTTGCCTGTTTGGAGAGTCTACTTCTGACAGTCATGGCCTATGACCGGTTGGTGGCCATCTGTCACCCCCTACACTACCTGATGATCATGAACTCCCGCCTCTGTGGCTTGCTGGTCCTGGTGTCATTTTCCACTGGCCTCTTAAACTCCCAGCTGCACTACTGGATGATGTCACAGCTCACCTTCTGTGCAGATGTGAAAATCCCTCATTTCTTTTGTGAACTTTCTCAGCTCATTAGTCTTGCCAGTTCTGACACCTCCACCTATAACATATTAATCTACTTCATCGGTACCATCTTTGGTGGGATTCCACTCTTAGGGATCTTTTATTCTTATGCTCGAATTCTTTCCTCCATTCTGAGAGTCTCATCATCGGGAGGGAGATATAAAGCCTTCTCCACCTGTGGCTCTCACCTGTCTGTTGTTTGCTTGTTGTATGGAACAGGCCTTGGGGTGTACCTCAGTTCGGCCATCTCCTCCTCCCCCAGGAAGGGTGCAGTGGCCTCGGTGATGTACACTGTGTTCACACCTATGCTGAATCCCTTCATCTACAGCCTGAGGAACAGGGACATCAAGCGTGCCCTGTGGGGGATTATCAGCAGAATAGTCTAATCTCAATAACTGTGCTATCTTTACTTGGTTCTCAACTGGTAATGGCATGAAAATCATATATGTACAACAATAAACTCAGAATCTGGAGTCACATAGTCTATGTGCAATTTTCTGGCTCTCTGCTTTTTCTTAACACGACTTTTCCTCTTTGAACAGTGCTGATGGAATTGTGCTATTATTTGCACTCCCCATGAAAGTCATAGCCCATCCAAGGTTTTGCATAGCACATCACTTTCTACATGCACTACCCAGGACTCTCGATCATGGGTAGTTTTGTTTCTATCTTTGCAAAATAAGCACCGCTCTCCCTTCTTATTGTTTCTATACTTTTCATGTAATATTCCTCCCATTTCTTAAGATGAATCCAAACTCTATCTTAATAACCAAAACATCCAATGTATTTTGGCAAACTCTAAGAGACAGAGAGTGAAATGGCAGTTGTCAGAGGTTTGGGAGGAGGAATGGGCACTTAGTGTTTCATGGGGACAGAGTTTTCACCTGGGAAGGTGAAAAAGGTTCCAGAGGCACATGGTAGTGGTGGATGCAAAACAATATGAAGGTACTTAACACAACTGAACTGCATACTAAAAAATAGTTAAGAGGGTAAGTTTTATGGCATTTTACTATGATAAAAATATATCTCCTGTAGGGAATTAGGGATATACTGCTCCAAATGTTGGGTGTTAGTCATCAGCAATCACCTCCTAGAAGAACCTGCTCAGCTACAGATCACCACCAGGCAGCCCACATTCAATGACTCTATGATGTGGGGATATAAGCCTTTGACCCCTTTGCCCCACCTCCAACCATCGCTCAGGAATCATACTGGCTCCAGAGCTTCCTGGTGGATTTCAGAGGCCTTTGATGGACTTCAACTTGGCTTGACTTTTTGCACTGCCCTTCCTCCCTACAAAGAGTTTGCAAATACCACAAGTCCCAAGGAACAGTCTTCATAAGACGCCCCTCATTTCAGACACCAGCCACAATTCCGGGGTTTCTAGGGTCACCCTCATTACAGGTATGCTGGCAACAAAGTTGAGGACTTTCTCTTATTCAATAATTCTCTAGAAGGACTCAAACTGAGGGGACTCCCTCAGGTTCATAATGCACTTGAATGACTCACAGAACTCAGGAAAGTTATGAACATGGGATTAGAGTTTCATTATAGCAAAAGGATACAAATTAGAACCAGACTAAGGAAAACCAACCCAGGATAGGATCTCAAACATCCCAGGGTGAAGCTTCTTCTGTCCTCTCTCCATGGAGTCCAGACTCATTTCTTCTTCCTGCTGAAAACTGCTGACAATATTCAAAAAAGTCTTACCAAGTAGACAGCTCACCTGAGCTTCAGTGTCTAGACATTTTACAGAGGCTTCATTCCATAAACCTGATTGGTTGCAGTTTTGTCCATATGGTTGAATTCACTTTTGAGCTTCCCTTCTCAGAGTTTGGGTTGATGTAACTTTGCCCAAAGCCCTAATTCTAATTGTTTGTCTTTCTGGCTTGGCTTCATATTAGCACAAATTCTCTGGTAGGGCCTAGAGTATCCACCATGAATACTAATACACCTATCATTAAGGAAATTTCAAAGGTTTAAAAAGTTACCTCCCAGAGGAGTTCCCATTATGGCTCATTAGGTTAAGAACACAGCATTGTGTCTTTGGCAATGCAGGGTCAATCCCTGGCTTCCCTCAGTGGGTTATGTATCCAGTCTTGCCACAAGCTGTGGTGTACATCACAGATGCAGCCCAGATCTGGCATTTCTGTGGCTGTGGTGTGGGCCAGCAGCTGCAGCTCTAATTTCACCCTTGGCATGGGAACTTCCATATGCCACAGGAGTGGACATAAAAATAAGAATAAAATATGCATATATATATGTATATATACTCATAAATAAAAATAAAGGTTACCTTCTAGGGACTGGGTCAAAGCCATATCTCTCTTTAGCTTGGGATCAAATTCATTCTTATACCCCTGCCCTTTCATAAGTGTTAAAAAATTCAAAATATTTGTAACACATTAATCCATAATTTCCCTTCCTTCCTGGACTACTAGATATTGCATACAGTGATATATAAGCCTGTGAGATAATTAATGTTTGGTTTTCTTCTATTACTATCAATATTCAATAGGATCAAATGTTACCCAAATAATAGTCTGCACAAGTCTGCATCACAAATTAAATGCTGGTTTTATAAGTTTCAAGAATAAGAAAGGACAAGTAATCATGATATAACTCTCTCAAGTGGACATGTAATAAGAAAATACAAGGTGAGGATCTTTCTGCCTCCTTCAAGAAAATTCATCATAGCAAAGATAGTGGATTGGTAAAATCACAAAACAACTCACTCACAAGCCTATCTTTGATTTTCATATACTATGACGTCTCAGTTGAGCAATGATCCTAGTATTTGATCTACACTTCCCACTATGAAATTGTCACAGTTATTATTACTACAATTTTCTTATTTCTCCATCATTCTTGAATTTCTAATTATTCACTTTTCCTTCCAATTCTTCTCTACACTCCTGCCATTTGGGCATTTGGCCTCCCTCTGACATTTATGCACAGACACATAATTAGAATTTTTTCTTCCATGCTCAACTTAATTGGGTATATATACTCTATTTTTACAAATCAGGTAATGAGAAATAAATACCTGAATTCCTCATGCATAGAACTCTGAGCCAGGAGGACTGCACAGGTAAGATGTGGAAGGTTGCAACAGACCACTCTCCCACATATCAAATTTCATAAGCCAAATTATACTAATGACATCAAGATTCCAACATAAAGGTTCTAAAGGAAATATAGTTGAAGACATGCACTCTCTCTACTGAGCAGTAATCAGATAATCCTGAACTTGGGTATTGAATATGTGTGGTTTACTCTCACATCAATTGAATGTCTGATTGAAAATGCGGTGACCACAGCAAAGGAAACCAAAAAGACAACTTTCACAATGGGAGAAAATTGTTTCAAATGATGCAAGTGACAAGGGCTTAATCTCGAGAATATATAAACAACTTATACAACCCAACAGCAAAAAAGCCAATCAATCAATGGAAAAATGGGCAAAAGACATGAATAGACATTTCTCCAAAGAAGAGATACAGATGGCCAACCTGCACATGAAAAAATGCTCAACATCGCTGATTATAAGAGAAATGCAAATCAAAACTACCATGAGATATCACCTCACACCAGTCAGAATGGCCATCATTCATAAATCCACAAATAACAAGTGCTGGAGGGACTGTGGAGAAAAAGGAACCCTCCTGCACTGTTGGTGGGAATGTCAACTGGTACAGCCACTATGGAGAACAGTTTGGAGATACCTTAGAACTCTATACATAGAACTTCCATATGACCCCGCAATCCCACTCTTGGGCATCTATCCGGACAAAACTCTACTTAAAAGAGACACGTGCACCCGCATGTTCATTGCAGCCCTATTCACAATAGCCAGGACATGGAAACAACCCAAATGTCCACGGACAGATGATTGGATTCGGAAGAAGTGGTATATATACACAATGGAATACTACTCAGCCACAAAAAAGAATGACATAATGCCATTTGCAGCAACATGGATGGAACTAGAGAATCTCATCCTGAGTGAAATGAGCCAGAAAGACAAGGACAAATACCATATGATCTCACTTATAACTGGAATCTAATATCCAGCACAAATGAACATCTCCTCAGAAAAGAAAATCATGGACTTGGAGAAGAGACTTGTGGCTGCCTGATGGGAGGGGGAGAGGGAGGGAGTGGGAGGGATCGGGAGCTTGGGCTTATCAGACACAACTTAGAATAGATTTACAAGGAGATCCTGCTGAATAGCATTGAGATCTTTGTCTAGATACTCATGTTGCAACAGAAGAAAGGCTGGGGGGAAAATGTAATTGTAATGTATACATGTAAGGATAACCTGACCCCCTTGCTGTACAGTGGGAAAATAAAAAAAAATTATAAAAATTTAAAAAATAAATAAATAAGTAAATAAAGAAAATGCAGTGACCAGAACCTGCACTGGATATGGACTGGGGACTCCTGTTTGCTCTTTGGTTGTCACCGTTCAGTAAGAGGGCAGGGTTTTCTCTCTAGTTGCCACTCCAGAAACCTGCAGATCTGTTTCTGAGCTGTGTTTCTGACCTGTAGTGCAAGGCAGGTGGGCTTGAAGCAGTCCCACTAGGAGAGGAGCCATGAGTATCCTTATGCTGTAGTTAATCACATGTGAATGTGCTCTGTCGTGTCACCTTTTCCCCATTGTGTGGTCTCACAAAATACACTGTTGTTGGTGTTGCTCTCAAACCCACCTTAACCATGCGTATGTTGGTAAGTGGACCTGGTGTCTCTCGGGTAATTTCACTATGCCACCAGTGCAGATGCACCGAATTGAGGAATCAGGACAGCAGTATCCATGTACCTGGATATGCTGTGGAAGATATGGAGGCAGCTCAGACTCTGGCCTGGTCCAAGCCCCATATGTATGTACCCACAGAACCTACAGCTGCTAAAGCCAGACCCATCTCAGCTTTGGCAGCACTCATCCATGTGGATATTCCACCAGCACTGAATTTATCTATTTATGTATTTATTTATCTATTTAGATAGGGTCACACTTTCAGCATGCTGAAGTTCCAAGCCTGGGGGTTGAATCAGAGCTGCAGCTGCCAGCCTATACCACAGCCACAGTGAAGCCAGCTCTGAACCACATCTGCAAACTACACTGCAGCTCATGGCCACTCCGGAGCCTTAACCCACTGAGCGAGGCCATGGATGGAACCAAAAACCTCATGGATATTAGTCAGGTTCATCACCATTGAGCCACAAGGGGCTCACCAGCACAGAATTTATAAGGTTGTCAGTGGAGGTCTAAAACCAGTGGTTCACACAATTGGGAGGAGAGATTTCAGCTCTTCCCCTTTAGTCTCAGAATATTTTATGTGGATGCCTGTCTCCTCTTCCCTCAGCTTGTGCTTGATGTTAGATGTGCTAATGCAGTGGCTCTTACCTATTCCTGGAGTTCTCAGTCATGGTGGCATCTTGCACGTGCCTCCAGAGCACGTGATGGGAGCAGTGGGGGCTCACAATTGCTCCTGGAGCTGGGTGCTGGCTGGTGATGGAGTCTATGAGGGAGATGGCAGTGGCTTGTGCAACCCCTCCTAGAGCCCAGTGGCAGCCACAAGCTCTCAACTTGTCATGGGTGCTGTGGCTCCTAGGACAGTGGGTCACACATCCTCTCAGGGAAATGAGGAACAGATGCTGGCAGGTGTGGGACTCTTGGTCATGGCAGTGAGCCACATAAGTTCCTGGGAAGGTGGAGGCAATGGTCAGTGCTTTCTTTGGGCCCCTTGGCATAGAAGGCAGTGGGCCATGCACACTCCCAGGGAGTTGTGGGAAGATGTCATTGCATGGTTGTGGGAGCTTTAGGGGTGGTGGACCACATCCACTCCCAGGAATGCAAGGGGAGGGGTTGGTGCCTGGTTGTGGGGCCCTCTGGGGGAGTGGCAGCCATGGTCCAAGCACGTGTTCCCAGGAAGGTAGGGACAGGGAGTCCCTCAGTGGAGACAATGATCTACACCTTGCCTCTGGAGTTCTGGAGCCTGACATGTCATCAGTGGCAAGCACCCACCCTCTGGAGCTCATGCAAGTGGTGCCTTACAGGAGTTCCCATGGTGGCTCAGTGGGATATGAACCCAACTAGTACCCATGAGGATGAGGGTTCAATCCCTGGCCTTGCTCAGTGTGTTAAGGGTCCAGTGTTGCTGTGAGCTGCAGGGTATGACATAGATGTGGTTCAGGCTTGGAACTGGTGTTGCTGCATCTGTAGCATAGGCTGGTAACTGTAGCTCCCATTCATCCCCTGGCCTGGGAATTTCCATATGTCAGAGGCCCAACTTAAAAAAAAAATGAAAGAGAGAAAGGAAGAAAGGAAGAAAGGAAGGAAGGAAGGGAGGGAGGGAGGGAGGGAGGAAGGAAGAAAGAGAGAGAGGGAGAGAGAAAGAAAGAAAGAAGGAAGGAAGGAAAGAAAGAAAGAAAGAAAGAGAGAGAGAGAGAGAGAGAAAGAAAGAAAGAAGGAAAGAAAGATAGAAAGAAGGAAAAGAAAATAGAAAAATGATCAGAATCTTGAAGTGGAATATCTACATCTCTCTAAATTACATGACAAATTCAATGGATTTGCAGAAATAAAAATACATATGGCTTTCTCTAATAAAATTGTGTCTACATTGAATGATAAGATACATAATTTAGAAAACAAAGGTGAGGAGGAGGGGTCAACTTCCCCTTGAGAAGGGGAAGGGCTTCAGTCCTTCCAAGTGCACTCACTTTTCGCCTTTTCCTCCTCCATTATGTTAGCAAATCCTCAGAGACTGAGAGACTATGGACCAATTTGGCTAATTATGTGCTTGGTGCCTTGAGGTCTTGAGGTCATTACACTGCAAATAATCAGAATGTGCTTCTTAGCCCTTCATTTAGCCAGCTCCAGTCCAATGAGATCCATATGTGTTTGTCTCATTTCCCACGGTTGTCTGAACCAGGAGGTCCATACCTGGGTCTGCCTTCCTGCCAGTCCTGAGAACAAAGCCTCAGCCTGCAACCAACATCAGGCAGGGGAGGGGCAGGACATGGGCCTTCCACAGTCCTTCTCCAGCAGAGACACAGCCCAGCCCAGGGGGAGCCAGGTGCCGTGGGAGGCACTGCATGCAGGAGAGGTTGGGAGAGCCTTGTTTTCTCATTATCAAGCCAGCAGACAGTTGGGATAGCCACCAAGGATAGCAAAACACCAAGATTCAGCTCAGACACTTATGAAGCTGAGGTTTTGGGGATTGGTGGGGATCCCAGAAATTTTATTTAAATTTCTGTTTTCCCCTCACAGTGCTCCTCTCTTCCATTGGCATCTTTTCTACCCATACAGGAAATAGGTGGTTCTAAACTCTCCCCTAAGTGCTCCACTAGATCATGAAAATGATGATGATGACGATGAAAATGAAGGCAGTAACCAAACTATCACAAGCCTTTGCCTAAGGATTTCAAGTGCCAGGTGCTGAGATAAGGTTTTTATGTAGCTTGTCTCCTTTTATCTCTTATCACCACTTTACAGGTGAGCTGGGGACCACTATGATTTAAAGTGGTTTTATCAGGACTCCGCAGTAGCAAATGGGTAAAGTCCGATTTGAATGCAGAAAGAGAAACTCCATTCATAGGCACCTACACAGTCCTCTCTCCTGCTGACATAGTCTGCATTCAGGGAACTGAATTTGGGAGACATGCTATCCCTCTAGAAGGAAGAATTGACTTGAAAACCACTCAAGTTGGCATAAAAAGGGCCAACTTGGTGATTGAGACCTGGATTTCATCCTAAATTTCTCAAATGTTCATAAGAGGGTTGGGTTTGATAAGAAATAAGTATTTGAAAAATGTTGAAGATTTGGGACATATTTAAGAAGATTTCTCAAGCCATAACCTACAAAAACACAGCAAAAAGCAAACTCTCTTCCCTTTCATCCCAGGCTTACTATGCTCTTCCCTTTAAGGGGTTCATGGAGGACCAGAGTGGAGGGCATGGACAGCACCTGTCCCATCAACTACAGGAAGGATGGCTGAGCTGAAGGCAGGGATCCTAAAAAGAATCAACTCATGACAATTCAGAGCGGTTCTCTCTCCTGTTTCTTCTATTAGACTTTGCTTTGCTGTCTACTGGAGCTGAAGTTCCATTTCGACACTTAGTCCCAGAAACTACACATGCTACCGTTGTCTCCATTAAAGGAAATATATATATATATATATATATATATATATATATAATATATATGAAATCTGCCAAGGCCAAATGTTTGTATTTGAGTTATTTTTGAAAAAAAAAAATTGACCAAAAACCCCACACATTTGAGTGAGCACTTATGTCGATTGAAGATGGATGTCATAGACAAGTAAAGATGAAAAACCCTTAAAGATAATTGGCATATACAGTAGACACATGAAAAGATGCTCAACATCACTTATTAGAGAAATGCAAATCAAAACTGCAATGAGGGACCACCCCACACCGGTCTGTGTGGCCATCATTAACAAGTCTGCCAATAACAAATGCTGGAAAGGAGGCAGAGAAAAGGGAACCCTCTGACACCGCTGGTGGGAATGTGAATTGGTACAATTACTATGAAGACGAGTATAGAGGTACCTCAGAAAACTAAAAATAGAATTGCCATATGAAACAGCAATCCTACTCCTAGGCATATATCTGGATAAAACTATAATTCACTAAGATACATGCACCCCTGTGTTCCTTGCAGCAACATTCACAATAGCCAAGACATGAAAACAATCAGGATGTCCATCAACAGAGGAATGGATTACGAAGATATGGTACATATATACGATGGAAAATTCCTCAGCCACCAAAAAAGAAGAACAAAGTAATGTCATTTGCAGCAACATGGATGCAACTAGACATTCTCATACTAAGTGAGGTAAGTCAGAAGAAGACAAATACCCTACAATATCACGTAAATGTGGAGTCTAAAATATGGCACACGTGAGCCTATCTACAAAACAGAAACAGACTCACAGACATAGGGAACAGACTCGTGGTTGTCAAGGTGGAGGGGGAAGGAGTGGGAGGGACTGGGAGTTTGGGGTGAGTAGATGCCAACTATTCTATTCAGAATGGATAAGCGATGAGGTCCTACTGTACAGCACAGGAAACTCTATCTAATCTCCTGGGCTATACCATGATGGAAAGTAATACAGAAAATAATGCATATATACTTATGACTGGGTCACTTGGCTGTACAGCCGAAATTGTCACAACATTGTAAATATACTATAATTTCATTTACAGAGATAATTGCATAAACAAATGCTACCTGATTATAAACATTTAATTTATACTCCTGTGAGTGTGGTTTTAACTTTTTGGAACTACACTGCAAACCAAGGTAATTTCTTGTACTGTATTTGCAGAACATACAGTATATTTCAGTGCTTTTTTTGTGTCCTTTAATTAGAAAAATATTTAAGTCACTGCTCTTTGATTGTGACTTCCTGCATCCTAGTTCTTCCTCTTTTTTTTTTTTTTGAATTTAAAGTAGCCCTTTCAGTATTTCTTTTAGAATGGGTTTTGTATTGCTATACTCTTTTAGCTTTTGTTTGTTGGAGAAATTTTTTATTTCCCCGTCTATTTTAAATGATATTCTTGCTGGATAGAGTATCCTAGGTTGCATATTTTTTGGAAAATAGTATGGAGGTACCTTAGAAATCTATACGTAGAACTACCATATGATCCAGCAATCCCACTCTTGGGCATATATCCGGACAAAACGTTCCTTAAAAAAGACGCATGCACCCGCATGGTCATTGCAGCTCTATTCACAAGAGCCAAGACACGGGAACAACCCACATGTCCATCGACAGATGATTGGATAAGGAAGATGTGGTATATATACACAATGGAATACTATTCAGCCATAAAAAAGAACAAAATAATGCCATTTGCAGCAACATGGATGGAACTAGAGTCTCTCACCCTGAGTGAAATCAGTCTGAAAGAGAAAGACCAATACCTTATGATATCACTCATATCTGGACTCTAATATATAGCACAAAGGAACCTTTCCACAGAAAATAAAATCATGGACTTGGAGAATAGACTTATGGTTGCCCAGGGGGAGGGGAGGGAGTGGGAGGGATTGGGAGCTTAGGGTTAACAGAATGCAAACTATTGCTTTTGGAATGGAGTAACAATGAGAATCAAAAAAAAAAAAAAAAAGGTAATCATCAATAGAAACCAGGCTTTTATGTTCATGAAACTAAGAAAGTGACTTGAATAAATGACAATGAAATTTTCTTCATAAAAAATTAAGGAAGAAAAATATTTTTAAAAAGAGAAGAATATTTTTATTCTATATTACTCATGCAAAAGATGGGGACAGATATTTTACTGTGTGCATGGATTTGTCATCTTGGAATGTTCTTATTTCTCTAATATTCTTTGTCCTCATGGCTCGAGTTAACCGTATAACGAAAAAAGTTTATGTTCTTGTCATCAGCGAAGAAGAGCTAACTATTGAGAGATACTGCTGAAGGCACTGTGGTGTATGGTCTTCAAGCATGAAAAATGTATTCATGAATTGCTAAATTCCAAAGTATGGATACTTATCTGGGTGCCCCGACATTGTTTGGTTTATTCAACCCTTTCTTCTTTTTCAAAAGGTGCCCCCTCAATATGGAACCACAGAATCATACACATTCCTCAGAATTCTTCCTCCTGAGCCTCTCAGATGATCCACACCTACAGCCCCTTCTCTTTGGGCTCCTCCTGTCCATGTACCTGGTGACCCTGCTTGGGAACCTGCTCATCATCCTGGCTGTCAGCTCTGATTCCCACCTCCACACACCCATGTACTTCTTCCTTTCCAATCTGTCCTTGGCTGACATCAGTATCAGCACCACCACTGTCCCCAAGATGCTAGTGAACCTCCAGACACACAACAAATCCATCACCTATGCAGGCTGCCTAACACAAGTGATGCTTTTTCCTCTTTTTGCCTGTTTGGAGAGTCTGCTTCTGACAGTCATGGCCTATGACCGGTTGGTGGCCATTTGTCACCCCCTATACTACCTGGTCATCATGAACCCCCGCCTCTGTGGCTTCTTAGTCCTGCTATCATTTTCCATCAGTCTTTTGGCCTCCCAGTTGCACTACCTGATGATGTCACAGCTCACCTTCTGTGCAGATGTGGAAATCCCTCATTTCTTTTGTGAACTTTCTCAGCTCCTCAGTCTTGCCTGTTCTGACACCTCCATCAATATTATATTAATGTATCTCATTGGTACAATCTTGGCTGGAATTCCATTCTCAGGGATCCTTTACTCTTATTCTCAAATTCTTTCCTCCATTCTCAGAATCTCATCATCAGGAGGCAGGTATAAAGCCTTCTCCACCTGTGGCTCCCACCTGTCCGTTGTTTGCTTGTTGTATGGAACAGGCCTTGGGGTGTACCTCAGCTCAGCTGTCTCATCTTCCTCCAGGAGAGGTGCAGTGGTCTCCATGATGTACACAGTGTTCACACCTATGTTGAATCCCTTCATCTACAGCCTAAGGAACAGGGACATCAAGCACGCCCTGTGGAGGATTATCAGCAGAGTAGGCTAATCTGAACACATGAATGATTTGGGGGGTTCATAAGACTGGAAAAGGCAGGAATTCCCACTATGGCTCAGTGGGAACATACCTGACTAGTACCCACGAGGATGCAGTTTCAATCCCTGGCCCCATTCAGTGGGTTAAGGATCCAGCCTTGCCAGGAGCTCAGGTTTAGGTCACAGACTCACCTCGGATCTAGTGTTACTGTGGCTGTGGCACAGGCCACAATTTGACTCCTATCCTGGGAACTTGCATATGCTTCACATGAGGCCCTAAAAAGGAAAAAAAGACTGGAAAAGGCAGTAAAATCAAACATACGCAACAAGAAATTCTGAATCTTCAGTCACCCACTGTATATGTACCTATTTGTCCCTCTGCTTTCTGTTTACACAATGTTTTCCTGAGCTCCAATTTCAATCCCTCATCTGAGAACTGAAATCCCATATCAAGCCAATGTACTCTAGCCAAAAAAATAAGTAAATAAAAGAAGGCTTAGAGGAGCCCTAGTAAATTTTTAAGTTAAACTTCAGAGTAGAACTAAAAAATGATTTAAGAATAACAGTGGAATGGATTGGGAGCTTGGGGTTAGTGGATGCTAACTATTGCTTTTGGAATGGATTAGCAATGAGATTCTGCTGTGTAGCACTGAGAACTATGTCTACCTACTTATGACGGAGCATGATAATGCGAGAAAAAAGAATGTATACATGTATGTGTAACTTGGTCAACAAGCCATACAGTAGAAAATAAAAATTGTCTTGGGTAAATAACGATTAAAAAAAAGCAAGAAAAAAAAAAGAGTAACAATGTATTTGACTTCTGTCATCCTCCTGAATTTTCTCCTCCTCTAACTTCTAGAGCCAATAGTCAAATCCTAAGCCCTTCACACCTCCCCGTCCCTGATTTTGTCACTAATCTGACCAGAGTCCTCTAATCCTTCTGTTCATTCGAATTTTAAAGACATTGAAAGTGGGGGCGATCTCAGTGTTTAACATTGAGGATACGTCTGCCCTTCTGGGAAGAGGAGGTTTCTTATGAACTGAGGAATACTCTGAGGACCATTCTGAGGCTTGTTCATTGGAACAAAGAGATGTACTGATGACACCAGCTTGTGGAATGTGCTTTACCTTCATGCTTGCCGACATAACTACATACCTCTCTTGCTTCCACTGTCAAAACTTCCTGGCATACTTTGGGGATAGACCATGATAGAAAATAACATAAGAAAGGGAATGTATGTATATGTATGAGTGGGTCACTGTGCTGTGCAGCAGAAATTGATACAATACTCTAAGTCGACTATACTTCAAAAAATAAAATATGTGAGGAAGGAAACAAAACAGAACTAAACATTCACTAGCATATAGCTGTTCAAATTTTCAGCTGAAAGACCTATTCTTTCCCAGGTCATTCAGGGACCCCACGTTTTGTCATTTCGGATCTTTTCTTCCTATTTTCCCTGTCTCAAAACTATTAAATTATCTGAACAGTGATGGCTCAGATGATTTGCTTTCCCCACACTTCAAAACCAGTTCAGAAGTTCCCTGGTTGCTCAGAGGGCTAGGGATCTGATGTTGTCACTGCCATGGCCCAGAGCACTGCTGTGGCATGTATTTGATCCCTGGCCTGAAAACCTTAGCATACTGCAGGTGCAGCCAAAAAAAAAAAAAGAAAAGAAAGAAAGAAAAAAGAAAACCTTTCATACAGACATTTTGCTCTTACAAGAGGGTCCTAAATGGCTTCTCAATGTTCAGTTTCTTTCCATTTACACCAGATTAACTTTTTAAGTGGAACCAAATCTTGCATCTCTTTGCTTGAAATCTTCCAATCAGGAGTTCCCACTGTGGTCCAGTGGGTTAAGGATCCAACTGCAGCAACTCGGGTTTTTGTAGAGGTGGGGGTTCAATCCCTGGCCTGGCCCAGTGGATCAGGTAGCGTAGGTCACAGCTGTGGCTTGGATTCTTTTCCTGGCCCAGTTACTTACATATGCTATGGATACATCCAAACAAACACACAACAAATTTTCCAATTGTTTTCTGAAACTCCTAGAGTAAACTTGCCAAGGTCAGTAAGACCGTTCATTATCTAGTCCCTGCTATCCCTTTCCAACTCCTTCACAAGTCCAGGGACTAGTACCATCATCATCACCCCCCCAGGAATTCATAAGTGCGCATGTTCAGGTCTCACCTGCTGAATCAGAACTGCTATAGCGAGAACCCAAATACTTGTGTTTTAGGAAGTGTTACCAGGTGATTCCACCACACAATAAACTTGAGAACCCACTTGCCTAGATATACGGGTTTTCTTGGAGATCTTCAAACAGACCATGTTCTTTCCTGCCCCCAGACAAGCACACTTATTTCTCTCTGTCTAGAATTTTCTTCCCCTTTCCAACTCAACTTTTTACTTCAACATCAGCCCTTAAAGATGCTTTCCTTGGCCTCCCATCTAAATTCTCCTGGTGTTCTCTCCATCAGGTCAGTCCTCTCTTCCTCTTTTAATACTATTGCTTTCTGAGTGATCTCACACATGTTTAGTATCATGGAGACAATCTTTGCACAAGCTGCCTCAGCTATTCTTTTCCAGGTTAAACGGATGCATAACGAAAATAAGTTTTGCTCCTCTTCCAGTCTGGTCTTGTGTGAGATGTGATAGTGTTGACTTTAAAAGGCCAGAAAATAGGCAATGTCATTGCCAAGACAATGTTTGGTAGGAATCTGTTATGAAATCTAGAAAGTTATTGATTGTACAAAAGAAAAACTGCATCATAGCCCAAGAGGTATGAATACTTTATCCAAAACTCTAGCAGTTGGAGTCAAGACTATTGCAACAATGGAGAGATATTGAACTCATCTCCACTGAATCAAAAGGTGAGATGATTTTTTATTTTTTTCCATCTGCATAAACGTTCTGGGGCATAGGGAAGTGCCCCAGGCTAGGGGTGAATTAGAAGCTGCAGCTGCAGCCTCTGCCAGAACTTGCGGCAACACCAGGTCCTTAACCCACTGAGGGAGGGCAAGGATGGAACCTGTATCCTCACTGAGGATAACATCAAGTCCTTAACCTGATGAACCACAATGGAAGCTCCAAAAATGAGAGGATTTTTAAAGCTGAGGCTAGCTAATGGAAAAGCACCGGGAGATATTAGGGGAGGGAGGTTGGTTGATATGATTAGTCTGTCTGTGATTGCTAATTGCTGCCTATTGAATTCAGGCTCATACCATCCACAGAAGCTAGGAGATAGGTGTATCACTTGATGATTACATTTCAAAGGGATAACTTTAAGAAAATCATTTCTGGTTTGTAAAAAGGACAAAAGGCTCTGAGAAGATTTATTCACATTTAAAATGAGCAAAGAAAGAGTTTGAAAGTTTTCTAACATGGAGATTCCTTAAGCTACAGTGGGTTAATGATCCAGCATTGTCACTGTTGTGGCTCAGGTCACTGTTGTGGTGTGGGTTCGACCCCTGGCTGGGGAATTTCCGTATGCTACAGGCGTGGCTGAAAAGGAAAAAAAATCCTCACATCAGTGCTCTACGAAAAGAGAGGTCAGGAGCAGAAATCAGATAGTAATGTGTTTAAAGTTTAATCACATTTAGGGGAATGTAAAGGCAGTCTTTGTCAATGTACATCCCAAACTTCCACTGTTGTTCCAACTTTGTAAGTCTTGTGTTTTTGAGTATGGGCTGCTCAGCCAACCTCCACACTGAAGCATAAGTTTTAATTTATGTTTACAAGTAACTTGACTTCTAGACTCAAATGGCAGCATTAAGAGTGAGAGGCAAGGCAACAAGTCCAGAATGGCACCTGGGTTCCAGGATCCACAGGGATCTGTGGTGGTGACAGCAGGTCATAGATGAGCTGACCTCCAGAGCAATGCTTATACTACTCAGCCATAAAAGAGAACAAATAAGGCCATGTGCAGCAACATAGATGCAACTAGGGATTCTCATATTAAGTGTGGTAAATCAGAAAGAGAAAGATAAATACCGTATATCCCTTATATGTGGAATCTAAAATATGACACAAATGAACCTCTCTATAAAAACAGAAATAGATTCACAGAGGTTGAGAACAGACTTGTGGTTGCAAAGGGGGAGGGGGAGGCAGTGGGAGGGACTGGAGTTTGGGGTTGCTAGATGCAAACTTTTAAATTTAGAATGGGTAAGCAGTGAAGTCCTACTGTATAGCACTGGGAACTCTAACCAATCCGTTGTGATGGAAGATGATGGAAGATAACATGAGGAACATAATGTATTGATATACAAGACTGGGTCACTTTACCATACAGCACATAGTGACATAACATTGTAAATCAACTATAATAATTTTTTCACAAAGTAAAAATAACACAAAAATGTGAAAACAACTCTCAGTTAGTGGAATCTTTCCACGGATCTGAAAAAAAGGACATTAGTTTATTTGGTTGCTTTAGATAACCAAAAATATCAAGAACAGATCAGCAGAAGTCAGAATTGGCTCCCACAATGAATTTTTTCCCCAGTTTGCAGGCCCAAGCCTGGTTTCATACTCAAGCCTCAAAATTAAAGGAATTAAATGGGAGGCAGGCTCCCCTTTTGGAAGCCCATTATTGTTCTTCAAAGTGGTAATAACATCTCTTGAGAACAATCCTTGGTGATAAGTTGATTCCAATAGATGCCAGCCCTGGAGTAGGCTTGGACTCTTCTTTACCATGATAAATATCTATGTATTTATATTTGCCTTTCCTGCCTGCAGTGCCTGGGCAAACACCACCATCCAAAGACTAGGCACAACGTCCAATTTCTTTATGGTGAAGAAAATATGAAAATAAACATTTATCAAGACATCCAGGAATTCCCAGGTGGCTCAGCTGGTTAAGGATCTAGAGTTGTCACTTCTGTGGCTCGGGACACTCCTGTGGTACAGATTCCATCACTGGTCTGGGAAATTCTGCACATCATGGGCATGGCCAAAAAAAAAAAACAAACAAAAAAATACATCCACTAGTCCGAACATATTCTTCATTACCTGAAGTTGGTCAGCATCCCATACCTAGAGACTGGCAATTCTATTATTCCAGTCCCACTCCCCCGATTTGTAATCCAACAATATCTCCTGGCACCAGACTTGAAATTTTGTTCCCTTTCAGTCAGGTTTCATCACCATCTAGACTCTTGTGTTTCCACCTCAATATATTCACCTTTAAAATTAGGCAACTAGACCCAAAGACTTATTAGCACCTGATCAGTTCTAATATTCTGGGCTTGCCGTTTTCCTATCTCCAGTGATACATTTTCATAGCTTATCTGCAAATGTACTAAACATATGGAAGAAAGTTCAACCTCACTAATAACCAAATAAATAACTCACCCCTCAGTGTATTTTCTATTTGGACCTATGATATGATCTGTTAAACTCTGAGATCTAGAATTTAAGCTCTATGAGGGTAGAGATTCTTGTCTTTCCCCCCCCCCCCTTCACTGCTATGTTGCAGATACTTACAACAGCCTGGCACACCAATGGTGCTCAGTAAGGACTGTCAAATAAATACATTTGATAAGAACTAACAAGTGTTAGTGTTGATAAAAGGTGGTGTTTCTTTTTTTATATATATAGCTGCACCTGCAGCATATAGAAGATCTTGGGCTAGGGGTCAAATCAGAGCTGCAGCTGAGGCCTATGCCAACTCAGGATCCATATCCTCAGCTTGTGGCAAAGCCAGATCCTTAAACCAGTGGGCAAGGCTAGGGATTGAACTCACATCCTAATGGTGACTGGTCAGATTCTTAACTCACTGAGCCACAACAGGTACTCCAATGCATTACTTCAGAATTCTCATTCAACAATGATGAATCTGTACTTGAAGTGGCTGGTATCAACATGCAGGACTGGAAATGCAAATCGAGGGGCCATAATGGATAAGTAAAAGGAGGGGGTGTGGAGAGTAGAATTGAGGATAAGCAAGCAATCACCATAAGAGGTTAAGACAAAGTCCTCCCAAGGCCAAATTCTGACCAAAGCCACTAATGGAGTATCAGTGAGAAACAAAATTCAATGTGATTAAGAGGCACAATTTCTTTAGCCAACTTCTGCTACCATTGTCAGCTCAAAACCCCTAGGACCGGTGTTCCCATCACTGAACGCAGGGTATTCTCCCAAGAAGTTTTTGTAGAGCCCTCTTGATGTCCCTGTTCCGCAGGCTGTAGATGAAGGGGTTCAGCATTGGGGTGACCACAGTGTACATGACCGAAGCAACCATACCTCTCCAGGAAGATGACTCAGAGCTGAGATACACACCAAGACCTGTCCCATAGAACAAAGAAACCACGGACAGGTGAGACGCACAGGTAGAAAATGCCTTGTATTTCCCATGAGCTGATGAGATTCTCAGGACTGAGGAGACAATTCGGGTATAGGAGCAAAGGATCCCTGAGAAGGGAACAATGCCAAGAAAGCCAGTCACCAGATATAGCAGGATGTAATTGACAAGTGTGTCTGAGCAGGCAAGCATGAGGGCCTGAGAGAGTTCACAGTGAAAGTGTGGAATTACCCAGTTGGAACAGAAGGACAGCCGCAACATCAGCAGACTCTGGATCAGGGAGTATGACACACTGATGACCCATGACACAAGAACCAGTAGACAACAGAGCACGGGGGTTGATGATGACGGTGTAGTGCAGGGGGGTGACAGATGGCCACAAACCTGTCATAGGCCATCACAGTGAGAAGAAAAGTATCCATACCTCCAAAAACCATGAAAAAATACACCTGTGTGATGCAGCCCGCATAGCTGATGGCTTTGCTCTGTGTCTGGATGTTCACCAGCATCTTTGGGATGGTGGTGGAAGTGAAACAGATGTCAGCCAAGGACAGGTTGGAGAGGAAGAAGTACATGGGGGTGTGGAGATGGGGGTCTGAGCTGATGGCCAGGATAATGAGTAGGTTCCCAACCACGGTGACCACAAACATGGACAGAAAGAGCCCAAATAAGATGGGTTGCTGCTCTGAGTCTTGAGACAGTCCCAGGAGTAAGAATTCTAAAACACTTGTTTGATTTCCTGGTTCCATGTTGCTGATGCCTCAGCTGGATGGCTGAGGAAGGGAAAGAACATGAAATCACCACTGAACAGAATCTAGAGTCTCTCTACTTCTTTAATTAGAGTGGGATGGAGTGGGAGTTTGGGGTTAGTGGATGCAAACTATTAAATGTAGAATGGATACGCAATGTGATCTTACTTTATGGCAGTGGGAACTATGTCCAATCTCTTGGGATGAAACCTGATGGAAGATAACAGGAGAAAAAGAATGTATATTTATTGACTGCAGCACTTTGCTGTCCAGGAAAAATTGGCACAACTTCGTAAATCAACTATACTTTAGTATAAAATAAAATAAACTTTTTCAGAGTATAGTTTTCACTTAGAAGGTTGTATTAGTTATATCCTGAAACTAATATAAACAAAATCAGTTATACATATACCTATATCCATTCTTATTCAGATTCTTTTCCCATATAGGTTATTACATGGGATTGAGTAGATTTCCCTGTGCTATACTCTAGGTCCTTGATATCGATCTATTTGTGGATCCTATGGTATATGTCAATTCCAACCCTCTCTACTTCTTTAATTTCTTGAAGAGACAGTTTGGGTATAAAAGCCTTAACATGACAAAATTTAGGAACCCTACATTCTGTTATTTGTGATATACAGGATTTTATAATGACGTTTCAAACACTGTACCTTGTCCTCCGGGATACTCATCCATCCTTTTTGTCTCTGGCTTAGAATCAAGTCCTCCAATGCTCTTCATGGGAGTGTAAATTGGTACAAGCACTACTAAGGAAAAAATTGTGGAAATACCTCAAAAAACTAAATATAGAGCCACGGTATGGCCCAACAACCCCCATCCTGGGCACATATCCAGACAAAACTTTCATTGACGAAACTACATGCACCCGTATGTTCATTGCAGCTCTCTGTATGCAATAGCCAAGACTCCGAAATACACATGTCCTCCAGTGTTCATTGAAACACTATATACAATAGCTGAGACATGGAAACAACTTAAATGTCCATTGACAGAGGAGTGGATAAAGATGTTGTACATATACACAACAGAATGTTACTCAGCCATTGAAAGGAAAGAAAATAACGGCATTTGCAGCAACATAGATGGACCTAGAAATTATCACGCTAGGTGAAGTCAGTTAGACAGTGAGACACCAACATCAAATGCTATCACTTACATGTGAAATCTTAAAAAAGGACAGAGTGAACTTCTTTGCAGAACAGATGCTGACTCACAGTTTGGAAACCACAATTTGAAAAAAATCATGGTTTCCAAAGGAGACAGCTTGGCGGGTGGGGAAGTGGGCTGGGAGTTTGGGATGGAAATTCTATAAAATTGGGTTGTGATGATTGTTGTACACCTATAAATGTAATAAAATTCATTGAGTAATTTCAAAAATAAATAAAATATACAAATGAAGAGGAAAAATGAGAGGAGTGATAGAATGATTTCTTTGGGTCCCTATGGACTTCAAAAATTCTTCTGAACATAGCTAATTTTTTCTTGTCATTAGTTTTATGATGTTAAATGACAGTAATACAAACTGCTGCCAAGGACAGTACACAAAAGTAAAGTTAAATTAATTCAACCTGACAAAGAAGCACTTATCCTCATAGTTGAAGACTGCTTAAAATTAAGAACTACATTATAGAATAACACATAGACACCTAACACATATTGACACATTCTGATGATGATGATATAACCATCTACCACAACTGAAAGTCATTCATAAATTTAAAATTGCTTCCCAAGTCCTTTGTGGCTCAGAGAGTTAAGGTCTGATACTGTTACTGCTGTGGCTTGGGTTTGATAACTGGCCCAGGAATTTCCTCACACTGCAAGTATAGCCAAAATAAATTAATTAATACAATAAAAGTGTTTCCAAAGGGCAGGGAGATATCATACAAGATGTGTTGCTATAGGTGAACTTACAACCCATAAAGAAAAAGAGGTTATTTCCCTAAATGATAAGGAAAATCCAACTCAAAGTAACAGGCAGTATCATACCAAGCCCTGAAAAGGCAGTCAGATTGACAGAAGTTATCAATAAGGTAAGCATGCCTGGTCTCATCATCACCAGCATTTAATTCACTCTAGAGTCTGGAGACTTAGGAGCCACAAATCTAAAATCTTTAGGAATTTTTTCCTTCTTTTTATGACCACACTCGCAGCATATGGAAGTTCCCAGGATTGGGGTCCAATCAGAGCCACAGCTGCCAGTCTAAACCACATCTCATAGCAACACCAGATCCTTAACCAAATGAATGAGGCCAGGATTGAAGCCAGCTACATCCTCATGGATTCTAGTTGGGTTCGTTATCACTGAGCCAGGATGGGAATTCCTCTAGGAAATGTTTATGAGATGCTCTTAGCCACTACTCATAGCCCTGTCCCTGGAGTTAACTTACTGCTCACAAAAGCCTCCTCCATGTGCCTGAATACAAACCTCTCTTTCTGAAAGTGCTTACTATGCCCAATTGGATCACCCTTGTGATAGCAGGAAAGAAAACCTGGTTGCACTGGTGGAGGGAAGGATGGATGGTGAGAGATTTCCAGAAAGAAAGTTGGTATGAAATCCAAATAAACCTGGGATCACCAAGGTGACAATATTCTTCCTGGTCTAGGGTTAGTGAGCTGGAATTACAGGGAGCGACGAGGAACATTTATCCTTTCAGGAACATCCAGGGCTGAAGTCTCAAAGGAGCTAATTAAATAAGTGTACCTAGTGTTACCCTATTTCTAAACAGCTTTGCCCTTGAGAAAGAAATAACCATAATAAAAATGGAAACTGAATTTGACAATTCTATTCCCAGATGGGAAAATTGGGGACAGTCATGATTATTTGCACTTGGGAGTTCTCCTCTCCTCAAGTATGAGGAGAAAAGCAAAAAAAATTAATTAATTAATTAAAAATAAAAAAAAGAAACCACGATGGGGATAAAAGACTTATATGCAAAGAACTATAAAACATTACTCAAAGAAATTAAAGAGGATGTAAAGCTATCACACAGTGTCAGATTTCCATTGTCCAAAAAAAAAAGAAGAAGAAGAAGAAGAAGATGTAAAGAAATGGAAAGATATCCCATGCTCCTGGGTTGGAAAAATTAATATTGTAAAAATGGCCTTACTACCCAAAGCAATATAACTATACAAAGCAATACCTATCAAATTACCCATGGCATTTCTCACAGACCAGAACAAACTATCCAAAAATTTATATGGAACCACAAAAAACCCAGAATTGCCAAAGCAATCCTGAGAAAGATAAACCAAGCATGAAGCATAACTCTCCCAGACCTCAAGCAATATTACAAAGCCACAGGCATCAAGACGGTGTAGTACTGGTACCAACACAGACAGACAGACCAATGGAACAGAATAGAGAATGCAGAAATCAACCCTGACACCTAGGTCAATTAATCTTTGACAAAGGAGGCAAGAACATAAAATGGGGAAAAGACACTCTTTTCAGCAAGTCTTGCTGGGAAACCTGGACAGCTGCATGCAAAGTAATGAAACTAGAACACACCCTCACACCATGCACCTAAATAAACACAAAAAGGCTGAAAACTCAAATATAAGACAAGACACCATCAAATTCCTAGAAGAGAACATAGGCAAACAATCTCTGACCTCAATCTTATGAATATTTTCTCAGGAGAGTCTCCCAAAGCAACAGAAATAAGAGCAGAAATAAAGCAATGGGACCTAAACAAACTGACAAGCTTTTGCACAGCAAAGGAAACCAAAAGAAAACAAAAAGACAACTTACAGAATGGGAGAAAATAGTTTCAAGTGAGGCAACTCACAAGGGCTTAATCTCTAGAATATATAAGCATCTTCTACAACTCAATAGCTAAAAAGCCAACAACCCAATGGAAAATGGGCAAAAGACCTGAAGAGACACTTTTCTTAGGAAGATGTACAGATGGCCAACAAGCACATGAAACAATGCTCAACATCCCTGATTGTTAGAGAAATGCAAATCAAAACTACCATGAGATACCACCTCACACCAGTCAGAATGGCCATCATTCATAAGTCCCCAAATAACAAATGCGGGAGGGGCTGTGGAGAAAAGGGAACCTTCCTGCACTGTTGGGGGGTATGTAAGCTGGTACAACCACTATGGAGAACAGTATGGAGCTATCTTAGAAAACTATACATAGAACTACCATATGACCCAGAAATCCCACTCTTGGGCATATATCTGGACAAAACTCTACTTTAAAAAGACACATGCACCCACATGTTCATTGCAGCACTATTCACAATAGCCACGACATGGAAATAACCCAAATGTCCATTAACAGACAATTGGATTCGGAAGATGTGGTTTATATACACAATGGAATACTACTCAGCCATAAAAAAGAATGACATAATGCCATTTGCAGCAACATGGATGGAACTAGAAACTCTCACCCTGAGTGAAGTAAGTCAGAAAGAGAAAGACAGATACCATATGACATCACTCATATCTGGAATCTAATATGCAGCACACATGAAGCTTCCCACAGAAAGGAAAATCATGGACTTGGAGAATAGATTTGTGGTTGCCCAAGGGGAGGGGGAGGGAGTGGGGTGGATTGGGATGGGGGTTAATGAATGCAAACTATTGCTTTTGGAATGGATTAACAATAAGATCCTGCTGTATAGCACTGAGAACTTGTCTACTTACAATGCAGCACGACAATGGGAGAAAAAATTTATGTGCACATGTATGTGTAGCTGGGTTCCCATGCTTTAGAGTGGAAGAAAAATATGTTGGGGGAAATAACAATAAAAAATAAATTTAAAAAAAGACTGCTTAAAATTAGGAAATATATTGTAGATTCATATACTGATAACTCACACAAATAGATACAGTCTGAAAATGTTACACAACCATTTACCAGATTTTAAAGTGATTTGTAAATTTTAAAGTGTCAAAAATAAATTAGTAAATGAAATAAAAGTGCTTCCAACAGTCAAGGGGGTTGTAATACAATATGTGTGGTTGAAGGGCCATTAATCACATCTAAAGAATGAGAAGCTATTTCCCTCAATGACAAGGAAAGTCTAGCTCAAATGAACAGGCAGTATCATACCGAGCCCTGAAAGGGCAGTCAGATTACCATGGAAGTTACCAGTAAGAAAAGCGTGTTTAGTCTCATCATCAGCATCATTTAATGCATCTGGAGTCTGGAGTCCAATTTGGAGCCACAAACCTAAAATATTTATGAATTATTTACTAGATGTCCTTAACCAGCACTCACGTCCCTGTCCCTGGAGTTACTTTACTACACATAAAAGCCTCCACAATGTGCACGTATACACACTCCTCTTTCTGACAGCACTTAGCCCAAATGGATCACCCATGTGATAACAGGGACAAAAACCTGGTTGCACTGATGGATGGAAGGATGAATGGGGAAGAGAGCTCCAGTAAGAAAGTTGGTATGAGATCCAAATACACGTGGGATCATCAAGATGACAATATTCTTCTTGGTCTGGGGTCAATGATATGGGAACACAGGGACAGACAAGGAACATTCATTCTTTCAATGACATCCAGAGTTGAATTCTCAAAGCACCTAATTAAGTAAATGTTCCTAGTGTGACTCTACTTCTAACAGCTTTGCCCTTGAGAAAGAAAGAAGCATAATAAAAATGGAAATTGTGTTGGACAATTCTATTCCCAGATGGGAAATTTGGGACAGTCATGCTTTTTTTTACATTATCAGATCCCCTCTCCTTAGGCTTGATGTCATGCATGACTCAGGAGTCTCTATGAAAAATATTCCATTAGAATCTGAACTATTTGTTCTTTGCCAGTTAACATCCTTCAATAACAATTATATAGGTCTGCCTGTGACCCTGACAGCACCCTAAATTAAAGAATTACTCTGTCAGATATGAATATCTGAATATATTTTTCAGAATATATGAATATATTACTCATAATTATATGAATAATACATAACACCATTGCTTCTCTACTTTGTTACTCATCCTAAAATAGAGACAATAACTCTTAGGTCAGGGTTATTACTGAAGGAACTAATAATAATAAAGAGTGTGGTATTCACTGTTAAGAAAACTTATCAACAAAATTAATAGCAGTGAATACCACACTCTTTATTATTATTAATTGATTTAACTGTAACCAAGACCTACAGATTATTATCTCTATTTTAGGGATGAATGACATAGTAGAGAAGAAGGTCAATTTGCTGCAATCATATGTCAAAAATAGCAGAGTTTGGATTGTACAAGATGCCTGACTTCAGAATAGATATACATGCATGTGGAACTGGGTCACCATGCTGTGCCCCCCCCAAAAACATATATATATATGTATATAAATGATAAAAAACAAAATGAAATGAAATTTTGATATGGGAATTTGAAAATAAAATGGTGCCTTAGGAGTTCCTGCTGTGGTACAGTGGGTTAAGGATTTGACTGCAGTGTCTTGGGTTGCAGAGGCCTGGGTTCTATACCTGGATTTAATCCCCAGCTGGAGGCAGGTGGTTAAAATATCTGGCAATACCACAGCTGAAGCTTGGATTACTCTCTGATCCAAGAATTTCCATATGCCACAGATGTGGCCATGAAATAAAATTAAAATAAAATAATAATATAAAATAATGCATCCATAAGATATCGGGGGGAACACAAGCATAGAATTAGAACAAGTTGGTTTTCACATGGTAAAAGGAGATCTCTTCATCTAACTACATGAAGTAAATCGTAGGTGAAAAGTGTCCAAGACAGCAAAGCGGGAAACCTGAGCTCACTTTCACCCACAGGAACACTGGGTCCCTGGGTCAGAGAGCCATGGAAGGGAAGGGCTAGAGCTGCTTGGGGTCTTAAATCTGTAAGGTCCTTCTATCATCCATTGGTAACAGCTCTCCAGTGAGTTTTTCAGGGTGTGCAAAGCAGGCAACTCTAAATGGCTTCAAATGTGATTGTTTGAGCTATTTTTAAAATCTGGATGCCTGAAAGTTGAGTTTGGTGCTGACAGGATTTTGCACTGAAGAGTGATAACCCACAAGGAAGCTATAAACATCCTTGGGGCCAATAGACAGAGGCCATCATTGGCTCATTCATATAACAAGAGCAAAACATTTCCGAGGGAAGTGAAATCTAACATTCTCTATCTTTACTTCATATACTTTCTGGTGTCTGGGAGGCTAGGGCTCTCAGTGCAAGAGCAGTGAGAAATCCAGGAAAATTTCATTTCCCCACAAAGCTGTAGAAAAAAAGCTGTCCTATTGAACTTTTGTTTTTTGATAATGAAAATGTTTTATATCTTCATTGTCCAAATATGTTCCTGGGCACATGGGTTAGTGAGTGCTTGAAATGTGGTGAATAGTCATGGGTAGCTGGTGATTACCATCTTGGACTACACAGAGATAGACTATGAGACAGCTCCAGAGATGATGGGCAGCTGACAAAGATCAGGGCATTGACATGACCACAGGACTAGGGAGAGGATAAGCCCAATGTCATGTGCACTGTGGGTGACACCTCCTCTTCTCTTCCAGAATGCTAATGGAAATAATTATCTGGAATCATTAACCATTCAATGAATTAAATACACATGCCCACAGAAGACATTCTACACTTTTACCATTTCCACATATCTCACCCATATATTTCCATGTGCCTCTTCTCCCATCACCAAACTGCCTTTGGTCCCTGAAAATGTTTCACTATGCACACTGGCTTGCCCATGCTCTAAGAAATGCCCTCCTCCATCTTCATCCACTGAAATCCTCCTCATTTGAAGACACTGGGAGGGAAGAGCTCAGAGGCATGTTGGTGGCTCAAGCTGAAATCTGGTATATAGATTTAGACATGGATACATGTTGGACTGTGCTAGGAAGAAACTGTAAAACAATCCTTTCTTGAATATTAATTTTCCCTTTAAACAAAGTAACCTAGTGGTAATCTGATCTGTCTTTGTTACAGAATAAACAATTCATTGGCTGCTATGTACAGCCTTGTTTTGGCTATTTGTCTGAAGTATTCAAGTTGAAAATGGGGAAGGGACCAAGATGTTAAGATGCTGAGAACTACACAGAATAGATAGGAAAGAAAATCTAGTAATATTCTGGGTAAATGGAGGAGCAATTGGCTGTTCTGGAAATACAATTCTCAGCTCATCCTGGTTAGAACTATGGTGGCATATGACAGATAGCACATATCACACTGAAAGGAAGTTATGAATATGGCACTAACAGAATGAGACTTTTATATTTTAAAAATCCTGTTAAAAGTATGTATATATTAAAATTATGTGTGTGTGTGTGTGTATAAACAGCTGCACCCACAGCATATAGAAGGTCCTGGGCCAGAGATTTAATCCAAGCCACAACTGTGACCTGCTCCACAGCTGTAGCAATGCCAAATCCTTTAACCTACTCCACCAGGCCAGAGATTAAACCCACCCCTCCACAGCAAGCCAGCCACTGCAATCTGATCCTTAACCCACTGCACCACCGCAGGTAGTCCATGCTTTACTTTATTTGAGTCAAGACTTGGTCTAGGAAAGCAAACCTACATTTTGAATGATATGTAATAATATTGAAGGGGCAATTTCCTGTGAATACCATGCCACTGCTGTATATGATTGGCAGCTTCCATTCTTTATTTTAATTGAGGTATGATGTAAAACAATAAGATGCAAAAATTGTTAATGCATGAAGAACTTTTAATGATGTATATACTCATGTAGCTACTTACCTAGAGCAAGATATAAAACACCTTCATTGCCCAGAATGTGTCTTTGTGCCCTGATCCAGTCAATACCTCCCCACCCCAAGGGGCCCACTATCCTGACTCCATTCTCCATTGGGTGGCTTTGCCTGCTGCTAGATTTCATAAAAGTGAGATCATAAAACAAACACACTTTCATGCCATTCCAAACTATGCCTTTGAGGCTTGTCCATGTCATCGTGCATAGCAGTAATTTCATCTTTTCATATTGGTGTGGAGTTTTCTGCATTTGGGTATGCCATAGTTTCTTTATTCATTCTTCCACTGATGGGTATTTGAATTATTCTCAGTTTGGTGCTATCAAAAAATCCACTGCCATAAACATTTTTAGACATGTTTTGTAGACATAAGCACCCATTTCTGTCAGGTATATACCTATGTGGGGGAGCTATGCTGTAGAGTAGGAGTATGTTTAAACTTAGTAGAGATGCCAGAGACTTACATCGATTTATACTCTAGTATAAGGATACTAGCCAGCTAGTAGTGTGCGAAAATTCCCATTTCTCCAAGTCCTTGCTAGCTCTTGGTATTGTCAGTCTTTTGGATTTTAGCCCCTCTGGGGGATGAATTATTTGCTGTCTTGATATGTCTATTGATGATGCAGCAGAGACTTGGATAAATATGTCTGCACGAGAAAGAGAGCATAAATGTCACTAAGGAAGTTCGTGGGTAGCAGTTGCTCGTGGGTGTGTAAATTCAGAAGAAACTCAAGTGATGGTATTTCAGAAAAAGAGGAACCGGCATGCACTTAAAGGATTTGAAGATTCAGTATTTCTGTCTACCAGGGTATTGACCCTTGGTTATCATAACTTCCCAGTCACAGCATCCATGGCTCTTCACAGGGAGAAGAAAGACCTGCTGAAAAGCTTCTTCAAGGCCCTCTTCATGTCCCTGTTCCTCAGGCTGTAGATGAAGGGGTTCAGCATGGGGATGACCATGGAGTATATCACTGAGGCTACTGTTCCCATTGAGGAGGAGGAGGGGAAGGCAGAACTGAGATACACTCCTAACCCTGTCCCGTAGAATAAGGAAATGACCGTTAAGTGAGACCCACAGGTGGAAAATGCTTTGTACCTCCCCTCAACTGAAGACATTTTCAATATGGAGGAAATAATCCTAGAGTAAGAGAAAATGATCCCAAACAGTGGAACAACAGCCAGAAGACCAACTGCAGAATACAGTATAACATAATTGCTGAGAGCATCAGAGCAGGCAGACTTGAGCACCTCTGTCAATTCACAGAAGAAGTGGGCAATTTCTGTGTGTGTGCAGAACGAGAGATGCAGCACCATCAGACTGTGGAGGAGGCAGACCAGGACACTGGCAAACCAAGAGACTAGAACCAGCAGTCCACAGAGGTGTTTGTTCATCATAATTGTGTAGTGCAGGGGGTGACAGATGGCCACAAAGCGGTCATAAGCCATCACGCTCAGGAGGAGGTTGTCCAAACACACAAATGCTGAGGAAAAAAACATCTGGGTGATGCAGCCTTCATAAGTGATGGCTCTGCTTGCTGTCTGGATGTTCACCACCACTTTGGGAACTACGGAGGAGTTGACACAAATATCAGAAAAAGACAGGTGGGAGAGAAAGTAGTACATGGGGGTGTGGAGGCGGGAATCATAAGTGACAGTGAGGATGATAAGCAGGTTCCCAAGCACAGAGACCAGGTACATGGATAAGAACAGCACAAACAGTAGGGGCTGAAGTTCTGGATCCTCTGAGAAGCCCAAGAGGAGGAATTCTGAGACACCTGTTTGGTTTTCTGTATCCATGTATCTGTTAATTCTGCCAGGTAACTGAAAAACCAATGCTAATTAAAACAAACAAACATGAGTCCCCAATATAAAAATATTTTTATCCTATTAGTAACTCCCCTCAAAAAAAAAAACAGGAAAAATATGTACTTTGGCTAACAATTTAGTTTTCATTCCCTGGGAGTGATTACAAATGTCATTATCTTATACAGGTATCATTTTCAGGGATAATCTATTCCCTCTTCTGAAATTTATCACAAATTAGACTTTGTGTACAAAATCTGTCTCAAGAAACCATCAACCTCTGTGGTGCCCAGCTTGGCATCAGCCCCTTTCAGATGGAGCACATCAATGGTTTGAACATTCTTCCTTTGGAGGTGCTGAATTTTGCATCTGGATGATTCTGCCTTGTCCCACATTTCTTTAGTTCTCTAGCCAAACTATGTGTGTTGGTGGTGCTCTGGCCCCACTGCCCCCTGACAAGAACTAATTTGATGAGAGAGTGGCATGTGCCCAAATCTGGCCATCAGCTTCCATGAAGATATTTAGAAACAAAACTCATATTTTAGTTAATAACCAGAGGGGGTAGACTTGATGGGACACATCACCTGAGGTCTGAGTTAGGGGTGACCATAGTTATGCTTGAAAATAAGGCAGCCTATGAGTCAGAACCAGTGTCCTGAACTGTGAAGCTAGGTGTGGTGGTCAGGATCATGTTAAATTAGGAATCCTAGAGTCGGACTGCTACACCATGAATCCTGGCTCTACTCTTCATTGCTCTTGGCCAAGTTCTTGGATTTCTCAGTACCTCAGTTTCCTACTTGGTGACATGGGATTTTAATGATTCCTACTCTGTAGGATTGTTGAGAGGTATAAATGGGTTGATATTCTAAACAACAGTACTGGGAACATGATGGAAACATCGGAAATCATGGCTCAACACATTTTAGAATTTGGGAAATATAGTCTGTGGAGCTGAAGGCAGTGAGTAAAATACTTAGAGAGAATGGGATATAGTAGATCACTTGGCTTAAAAGAATATGGGAAGGAGAGAGAAATGGAAATCAATGGAGATGATGACCTTGGCTGTGAGGCTTTCCAGTTTGGGGAGCAGCACCTTCAAGACTACTGGTCACCTTCTTCTTCATTCTGTTTAAATACAGACATGTGTTTTCTGTGAATCTTCCCTTTTCTGTGGAAGCTGGTTTCACGGGGTTTCTATAATTTCAATCGGGAGCGCATTCACTAGATTAAATCCTAAACAATAGGGAAGAATCAAAATTCATTCTGATAGGAATAAAATATACCAATGAAGAGGAAAAATTTGTGGATTGACAAAATGATTTGTGTTGCTATGAGCTTCAAAAATTCCTCCAAGCATATTAAAACTTTTCTAAGCATTCCTTTTATGATGTTATATGGCAGAATACAAACAGCTGCCAAAAATAATACAAAAATATTAAAATGAATTCAGTGTAACCAGGAAGCATTTATCCTCACAATTGAAGTCTGCTAAAAATTAATATATTGTACCAAAATTACCCTTAAGAAATATATATTAAGAAAGGTATTGCACAAAATTACCCTTTACCAAAATTTAAAGTCATTTGTAATTTTTAAAGTGCCAAAGTAAATTAATAAATAAAATATAAGTGCTTCCAGTGGTCAGGGGGATTATAATACAAGCTGTGTTGTTGGAGGGTCACTTATAGCACACAAAGAAAGAGACACTATTTTTCCAAATGATAAGGAAAATCTAGCTCAAATGCTCAGGCAGTATCATACCAAGCCCTGAAAGGGCAGTCAGATTACAGGGAAGTTATCAGTAAATTTATCAGTTTACCAGTCAGATTACCATGGAAGTTATCAGTATAAGATAAATCATCATCATTTAATTCAACTAGAGTCTGGTCCACTTAGGAGCCACATGCCTACATTTTTTAAGAAATTTTTAGCAGAAGCTCACAGCCACTACTCATGTCCCTGTCCCTAGAATTACTTAACTGCTCACAAAAGCCTTCTCCACATGCACATATACACAGTCCTCTTTCTGAAAGCACTTACTAAGCCCACATCGATCATCCAGGTGATAGCAGGGAAGAAAATCTGGTTGCACTGATGGATGGAAAGATGGATGGTGAGACATCCCCAGAAAGAAAGTTGGTATGAGCTCCAGATACCACCTGGAATAGGCAAGGTGATAATATTCTTCCTGGTCTGGGGTAAGTGAGCTGGGAGCACAGGGACACACAAGGAACATTTATCCTTTCAGGGCATCCGAGGTTGAATTCCCAAAGCACCTAATTAAATAAATGTTCCTAGTGTGACTCCTTCTAAACAGCTTTGCCCTTGGGAAAGAAAGAAAGAAAGAACCATAATAAAATTGGAAACTGTGCCTGACAATTCTATTTCCACATGGGATATTTGTGGACAGTTACATTTTTTTCACATTACGAGATCCCCTCTCCTTAGGCATGATGTCATGCACGGCTCAGGATTCTCTCTGAAAAATATCCCATTAGAATCTAAACTACTCATTCTTTGCCAATCAACATCCTTAAAGAGCAATTCTATAGGGCCATCTAAGTACCTGCCAGCACCCTAAATCAAAGACTTGCTCTATCAGACCTGAATATCTGAATATATTTTTCAGAATATATGAAGATATTAGAGTTTATGAATGTATTCTTCACAGTCATATGAATATATATGAAATTGTATAAATAATACACAACTCCATTGCTCCTCTATGTGTTACTCATCCCTAAAATAGAGACAATAACTCTTAGGTCAGGATTGTTATTAAATGAACGAATAGTAATAAAGAGTATGGTATTCACAGTTAAGAAAACTTATTAACAGAAGTACTAACAATGAAGACCACACTCTTTATTAATATTCGTTTATTTAATAATAACCTTACCTGAGGGTTATTACCTCTATTTTAGGGTGAATAACACAGTAGAGAAGATGATCAATTTACTTCAGTCATATGCTGTAAATGGCAGAGTTGGGATTGGATCAGATGCCTGACTTTAGAATAGATGGAAAACTGTGATATGCATATTGGAAATAAAATCAGGATTTTAGGAGTTGCTGTTGTCGTGCAGTAGGTTCAGGAACTGACTGCAGAGGTTTGGGTCACTGCAGAGACCTTGGCTTGATCCCTGGTTCAATCCCTGGCTGGGTGCAGTGAGTTAAATTATCTGGCAATACCACAGCCCTGGTATAGGTCATAGCTGAGGCTTGGATTCAACCTCTAGCATGGGAACTACCAATGCCACAGGTGTAGCTACTGAAATAAAATAAAATAAAATAAAATAAAATAAAAAATGCATCTATAAGATAATGGGGGGAGGAACACAAGCATAGAATTAGAACAAGTTGGTTTTCACATGGTAAAAGGAGATCTCTACATCCCACTGAACAAAATAAATCATAGCTGAAAAGTGTCCAAGACAGCAAAGCGGGAAAACCTGAGCTCACTTTCACCCACAGGAACACTGAGTCCCTGGGTCAGAGAGCCATGGAATGGAAGGGCTAGAGCTGCTTGGGGTCTTAAATCTGTAAGGTCCTTCTATCATTCATTGGCAACAGCTCTCCAGTGAGTTTTTCAGGGTATGCAAAGCAGGCAACTCTAAATGGCTTCAAATGTGATTGTTTGAGCTATTTTTTTTTTTTTTTGTCTTTTTGCTATTTCTTGGGCCGCTGCAGCGGCATATGGAAGTTCCCAGGCTAGGGGTTGTATCGGAGCTGGAGCCACCGGCCTATGCCAGAGCCACAGCAACGCAGGATCCAAGCTGCGTCTGCAACCTTCACCACAGCTCACAGCAACGCTGGATCCTTAACCCACTGAGCAAGGGCAGGGATCAAACCCGCAACCTCATGGTTCCTGTCAGATTTGTTAACCACTGCGCCACAACGGGAACTCCCGTTTGAGCTATTTTTAACATCTGGATGCCTGAAAGTTGAGTTTGGTGCTGACAGGATTTTGCACTGAAGAGTGATAACCCACAAGGAAGCTATAAACATCCTTGGGGCCAAAAGACAGAGGCCATCATTGGCTCATTCATGTAACAAGAGCAAAACATTTCCGAGGGAAGTGAAATCTAACATTCTCTATCTTTACTTCATATACTTTCTGGTGTCTAGGAGGCTAGGGCTCTCAGTGCAAGAGCAGTGAGAAATCCAGGAAAATTTCATTTCCCCACAAAGCTGTAGAAAAAAAGCTGTCCTATTGAACTTTTGTTTTTTGATAATGAAAATGTTTTATATCTTCATTGTCCAAATATGTTCCTGGGCACATGGGTTAGTGAGTGCTTGAAATGTGGTGAATAGTCATGGGTAGCTGGTGATTACCATCTTGGACTACACAGAGATAGACTATGAGACAGCTCCAGAGGTGAAGGGCAGCTGAGTAAGATGAGGATATTTGTTCTGGGCATATATGCAGACAAAACTTTAATTCAAAAAGATACATGCACCCCTATGTTCCTTGCAGCTCTATTCGCAATAGCCAAGACATAGAAACAACCTAAATTTCCGCTGACAGATTATGAAAATGTGGTACATATATGCAATGGAATATTATTCTGCCATAAAAGGACAAAATAACACCATTTACAGCAACAGGATATAGCTAGAGATTCTATGTGAAGTAAGTCTGAAAGAGAAAGACAAACAGTCACTATCTTGACTCCATTCTCCATCAGGTGGTTTTACTTGCTCTTAGAGTCAATGAAAGTGAGGTCATATAACAAACACACTTTCATGCCTTTCAAACACAGTTTCATGCCTTTTATGTTTTTGAGGCTTGTCCATATCATTGTACATAGCTCTAATTTGTTCTTTTGTATTGGTGTGGAATTTTCTGCATTTTCTGCATTCTGCATAATTTATGCCATATGCCATAGTTTGTTTACCCATTCTACCACTAAGGGGCATTTGAATTATTTCCAGTTTGGTGCTGTCATGAAAAGCATTGCTATAAACATTTTTAGACCTGCTTTGTGGATGTAAGCACCCATTTCTGCTAGGCATATACCTGAGAGTTGGAGAGCTCTGCTGTAGGAGTATATTTGCACTTAGTAGAAGTGCCAAAGTAATTGCATGGAGTTATACTTCTTGTATAACTCTACTAGTATACTAATAGTTTCTGAAAGTTCCCATTGCTCCAAGTCCCTGCTAGTTCTTGGTATTTTCAGACATTTGAGTGTTTGCCATTATGGTGGATGAATTGATGATTATCTTGATATAGCTAATGACAATTCTCAGAGACCAAGTATAAACCCATCTGCAGAGGCAAGAGGGCATAAATGTCACTAAAGGTATTTCATGGGAAGTGGTTGCTTGTGGGCATGTAAACTCAAAAGAAACCCAAGTGATGGTCTTTCAGAACAAGAGGGACAAGTCACGTGCTCAAAGGAGTCAAATATTTGGTATTTCTGTCTACCAGGGTATTGACCCTTGGTTATCGTAATAACATCCCAGTCTCAGCATCCACGGTTCTTCACAGGGGGAAGAAAGACCTGCTGACACATTTCCTCAGGGCACCCTTCATGTCCCTGTTCCTTAGGCTGTAGATGAAGGGGTTCAGCATTGGGGTGACCATGGTGTATATCACTGAGGCCACTGCCCCCTTTGAGGAGGAGGGGGAGAAGGCAGAACTGAGGTACACGCCTAACCCTGTGTCATAGAATTAGGAAATGACCACTAGGTGAGACCCACAGATGGAAAACGCTTTGTACCTCCCCTCCACTGAGGACATTTTCAATATGGAGGAAATAATCTTAGAGTAAGAGTAAAGAATCCCAGTTACTGGAACAATAACCATCAGGCCCGTCACAGAATACAGCACAATGTAATTGCTGAGAGCATCAGAAGAGATGGACTCGGGCACCTCAGCCAGTTCACAGAAGAAGTGGGGTCTTTCCGTGTGTGTGTGTAGAATGAGAGATGCAGCACCAGCAGACTCTGGAGGAGGGGGACGATGACACTGGCAATCCAAGAGACTAGAGCCAGCAGGTTACAGAAGTGTGGGTTCACCATGATTGTTTAGTGCAGGGGTGACAGATAGCCATAAATTTGCCATAGGCCATCATGACTAGGAGGAGGTTGTCCAAACACACAAAAACTGAGAAAAAATAGATCTGGGTAATGCAGTCGGCATAGGTTAGGTTATGGCTTTGCTCACTGTCTGGATGTTCATCAGCACTTGGGAACCATGGTGGTGTTGAGACAAATATCAGAAAAGACAGGTGTGAGAGGAAGAAGCCCATGGGGGTGTGGAGATGGAAGCTGAAGGTAAAAGCCAGAATGATGAGCAGGTTCCCACACACCAAGACCAGGTACAAGGAGAAAAACAGTCCAAAGAGGAGTGGCTGGAGTTCTGGGTCCTCCGAGAGGCCCAGAGGAGGAATTCCAAGACACCTGTTTGGTTTCTTACATCCATGGAGCTGATAATTCTGCCATGTAACTGACAACGCAAAGGTAATTAAAAAAAAAAACAGGAGTACACAAATGTAAAATGTTTTTATTATATAAGTGACATGCCCCCCCAAAAGAAAACAGAAAAAAAACATTTATTTTGGCTAACAAAGTTTTAGTTTTCATTCACTGGGAGCAATTGCAAATGTCATTATCTTATACAGGTAACATTTTTGGGGATAATCTCTTCCCTCCTTCTGATCTGTAGCACAATTTAGTTTTTGTCTCCAACATTTGTCTCAAGAGTCCATCAGTCTCTGTGGTGTCTAGCTCAGCATCAGCCCCTTTCAGATGACTTGACCATTCTTCCTTCAGAGGTGCCAAAATTTGCCTCTTGGAGGATTCTGCCTTTTCCTACTTTTACCTAGTACTCTAGCACAGCCACATGTGTTGGTGGTGCTCTGGCCCCATTGCTCCCTGACAAGAACTAATTTGATAAGAGAGTGGTGTTTGGGTCAATCTGGACAATGAGCTGCACTGGAGAAACTCAAATAGAACTCATATTTTAGTTAATAATCTGAGGGGGTAGACTTGATTGGACAAATCACCCAAGGATCCAGGGTAGGGCTGGCCAACACTATGATTGAAAAGAGGGAAACCTATGCTTCAGAACAAGTGTACTGAACTCCTAAGCTAGGTGTGCTAGTAAAGATCATGTCAAATTATAAATCCTAGAGTCTGACTGCTACACCATGAATCCTGGTTTTACTCTTCACTGATCTTGGCCAAGTTCTCAGATTTCTCAGTACCTCAGTTTCCTACTTGATGAAATGGGGTTATTAATGTTACCTACTCCATAGAATGGTTGAGAGGGACAAATGAGTTCATGTCTTAAAGAACTGTGCTGGAACACTGTGGAAACCTAGAGAAATCATGGCCCAATATATTTTAGAAGTTGGGAAATAAAGTCTGAAGATCTGAAGGCAATGAGGCAAGTCCTTAGAGGAATGGGGTATCATAGAGCTCTTGGCATAAAATAATATGGGAAGGAGAGAGAAATGGAAACAAATGGAATTGATAACCTTGGTTGTGAAGTTTCCCTGGTTGGGGAGCATCCCCTTCAAGACTGAATCATCTTTTTGTGATAGTTACAGCATCTCCTTTGGACAAATACCCAGAAGTGGAATTGCTGTCATGTGGCATGTCTGTTTAAAAATTTTGAGGAACTTCCATACTCTTCTCCATAGTGACTACACAGTCCAATCAACAGTGCCTCTGGATCCTCCTTTCTACACATCCTTGCAGACATATGTTATCTCTTGTCTTTTTTGTTTTTTAAATTTTACTGGCGTATAGTTAACTTAAAATGTTATATTCATTTCATGTATATGGCACAGTGAGTCAGTTATAGACATACATGTACCCATTCTTTTTTCCCATATAAATCTACTCAATCATTTGTAATAATCTCTTCTCTTTTTGATAAAAGCCAATTTAATAGGTATGAGGTGAGGACTTGTCTTCCCAATATTGGACCCCAGGGCTGGGGTGCCCAGAATGTCCTTTGAAAACTTCACTCCCCAAGGAGGTTATCCCAGCCTGTGATATATCTCCCTCCTCTTTCATGTCCCCTCCTAGGGGCATGGTTCCTGACCTGATGGCTTCCTCTCCCTTCATGCCCTATTCCCTATGGATCTCTGGGGTAGAACAGATGCTCTGAGAGTTTCCAGTGTGTACAATTACTCTGCTCATAGATTTTTTTTTCTTTTAGGGCTGAAACTGCAGCATATAGAATTTAATAGGCTAGGGGTCAAATAGGAGCTGATAGGGATTGCAGCTAATAGTCCACACCACAGGCACAGCAATGTGGGATCCAAGCCACATCTGTTACATACTCCACAGCTTACCTCAATGCTGGATCCTTAACCCACTGAGTGAAGCCAGGGATAGAATCTGCCTCCTCTGAGACATACGTCAGGTACTTAACCTACTGAGCCACAATAGAACTCCTGTTCAACTTTTCTTTATATCACTTAACAACAAACTAATCCCTGCCTTCCCAAGGAGATAACACTTGTCAGGAATGCTACATAGGTAGGATTTAGAAAGTTACATCACACCACTCTCCACATACATCCCACTCCATGTACTAGAAAAAAACAGGTAATCCCAAACATATTTTATTAGTCTTCAAGGGCTAAGAACACAAAAAATTGTAAAGAAAACCCCTTGAGTGAATGGATTCCTCTCTAGTTAGCATATATCTGAAACAGAGGGAACATTTGTTCAATTTGGCCTTGGAATGGCTACAGAGTGGCCTGAGGTAGATTGAGGTGCTCTCCTAGTGTTTTAGAAACCAGGGGGTCTACTTAAGACTGGGTGACCAGAAGCAGTAGATTAGAGTCTTCATCATATTGAGAGGATGTCCTGCCCATTTCTAGATTGTCACCAGGAAATTTTTATTGAGATCAGGTGGTGCAATGAATTTGGGATTATGGATTTGCAGATGAGCAGGACCTGAGCCTTGAAGTGCTTGGAGCCAAAGTTCTGAAAGAGAATGATGCCTGTGTGGTTGGCCATATCTGAGATGCTCTCAATAATTCCAACTCCTGGTTTTCATGCCCTTGTGCATTTCCCTCTCACTGAATGTGAGATGGAAATAGTGACTTGTTTCCAACAATAAGAATGTGGAAGAAATATTGAGGTGTCATTTCTGAGAATTGAGTAAAAAATAAATCTGGCATTCTTCTCCTTGCCTCTCTCTTGTTCTTGGGTTGCTTAGGTTGATAGAACCCAACTGCCATGTTTTAACCATCAAGAGGCCCATGAGTCAATGAATCATAGTAATCCTCTGGAAAACATCCTGTTTACATGTGAATCCTACCAACAACCTTGAGAGTCACCTTGTACATGGTCCTAATCTATCCTTCAGTCCCCACATCCATGGCTGACACCTTGATTGCAACCTTATGAGGTGTACTCTGAAATATTAATAAAGTATCAGTTACAAAATTAATATGTAAAGATCAATAGTTTTCTAATGTGCCACTATAATTCAATTAGAGCAAAAACTTAGAAGATTCATTCAAATATGCAAACAAACAAAAACCTTGAAAATCTCCACCATATAAAAGGCCAAACTGAGCAAGGGCTAAGGAAATGAAAATAAGATGTTATACTTGAGTCAGAGGAGAAAAATGGAAAGAGTATCATATCCTTCATACAGAAGACCTAAGGCTGTATAGATTTCATGCTTAATACAATAGATTTATAGATATCAAAATCACATACTGAGTGGTTAGATTTTTTTAAAGTCTGAGTTTCTTTCAATTTAATTTAATATTAATTTTACTTTGGAGTATACTTGATTTACAATGCTGTGTTAGTTACAGGTGTACAGTAAATTGATTCAGTTGTACACATATATTAAAAAGTCTTAATTTTATCTTAAGATCCTGAAACTTGGAAGTAAGAACTAAGGAATACAGTGGAATTGCCTCCTGAAAAGAGGAAGAACCCAGACCCTTCCAAGGACTTTCACCTTTCTTATATTTTTCCACACCCATTAATACTAGCAAGTCTCCAGAGACTGGGACCACATGGGCTCATTGGCTAATTCTGAGTTTTGTGCACTGAGCCCTCAGGTCACACCACTGTGCATAATTGCTGCTGCCTGCCTATTAGTTTGCCAGTTCTAATAGTGTGGTTCTTTATCTGTGTCTCTTCTATTTGTGGGCACCTGCATTCAAAGTTCCCAGACTGAAACTGTCTTCCTGCAAATTCTGAGACTACATCACACACCAGGCAGGACAGGGGCAGTGAATCTGTACTCCTTGTTCATGGTCCAGCACAGATGCAGCCCAGCCCAGTAAGTGTTGAGTAAGCCCATGATTGAAAGAGAGACTCTTAGGTGGCTGCCAAGGTGGAGTTTGTAGTTAGTAGATGCAAATTATTGCATTTGGAGTGGATAAGCAACGAGATTCTGCTGTATGGTATAGGGAACTATGTGCAATCACTTGTGATGGAACATGGTGGAAGATAACGTGAGAAAAAGAATGTATAAATATGTATATGTGGGTCACTTTGCTGTACAGCAGAAATTGATAGAACATCATAAGTCAACTATAATGAAAAATTTTAAAAGCAAGAGATAAATAAAAAATAGAAAGGAAAGAGGGACTGTTAGGACGATTACTCCCTCCTCAAGATAATAACATGATAATCATAGCAGAAAGCCACGAGGGAAACAATATACAATATTTCATAATAAAGCCCTATGAAATTTATATTCTTGATTCTGATTGGATTTTGAGAATTCTCCTTCTGAGTTCTGCATCCACCCTCACTGGCTGTGCCTCTGGCTGGCATCTCCCACCAGAGCAGCATCTGGGTCTCTCTAAACTTCCCCCTAAGTACGTCAAGTGATCATGAAACAATGATGAGAATGAGGAGGAAGATGGTATAAACTATACCATCATGAACAGTTTTTGAGTTATTCCTAAGCACCTGATCTAGAGAGTGTGTTTTATGTAACTTGTTTGATTTCATATGCATAACATTTCCCAAACTATAAGTCCACACATCATTATTATTATTTTAATAAGAGGAAAGGAGCAGAGCATTTAATGTAACTCATGCCAGATCATGAGTTAGAAAGGGTTGAATCCAGGTTTGAAGCCAGTCTGTCTAAGCAGACTGACTCCAGAAACAGGGCATCTGTGCAGGCTTGCCCCTGCTAACCCACAGTCATGTCACTTCCAGGTCAGTCCTGGAAGAGACTCATTGCTCATGATGCCCTTCCTTTTGGAGTTTTCTGGCGCATATAGTGGAGGGAAATAGGTAACATTTTCTGCATCAACTACAGGAAAGATGTATGAGATACAGGCAAAGACACAGAACTGGCACCGGAAATTTAAGGATAGATCCCTTGTTGATCTTGCTCCTGGATCTTACTTTACTCAGTTCCTATTCAATACTCATAATCAGCCTACTCAATCAAAAAAGGAGACATGAGTCAGAATCTTTGTGTTCACTCTTAATCTAGAAAGTCAAAACATTGAAAAAATATATCTCAAATGTATTCGTGATTAGACCTCTATACATTTGCCTAAAACAAGTCTGGAAATAATGAAGTTTAGTGTATGGGACTCAGAGACTTGCAACTTCATTTTGAATCTTGTGTGCTTCCCTTATTCTTGGGGCAATTTTGTGGTCTCTCTGAGACTTAGGATTGTCAGCTGAGTCGATGCCTCATTGACACAGTCCCTCTTAATTAGGACTAAAGAAATAATGGATGTCCTCTATGCAATAACCATGTGATGGATGCATAAAGAAAGTGCAAATTAAATTTTAGATGTTATGTTTGTAGTAATGATAAGACTAATTCTTACATTGTTAGATTTGAATTTCTGGTGATCTGGTATTATGGTTTTCCTATGTTTTTACCATCCATGGAGAGTACAATTTTTTGTTTGTTTGTATAAGTATGCCTTCATATTGAAGAGAAATGACCAAGGCTCACCTATTTCTTTCTTTTTTTAAGATATTTAAAGTTTTAAAAGATTCTTTTTTATTTTTTGTTACTATAGTTTTCACAATGTTGTTCCAATTTCTGCTGTGCAGCAAAGTGACCCAGTCATATATACATATATATTATTTTTCTCATATTATCTTACAATTTCAAGGATCACCTGTTTCTTTTCTTTCTTTCTTTCTTTTTTTTTTTAAGGCCACACTCATGGCATATGGAGGTTCCCAAGCTAAGGGTCAAATCAGAGCTACAGCTGCGGCCTACACCACAGCCACAGCAAAGCAGGATCTGAGCTGCATCTGCAGACAACACCACAATTCACGGAAATGACAGATCCTTAACCCACTGAGCGAGGCCAGTGATCAAACCTGCAACCTCACTTCCTAGTCAGATTCATTTCCACTGTGCCACAAAGGCAACTCCAAGGATCATCTATTTCTGATTCCCCAGAGCTTATATTTTGTTGGCAGAAGAGGTACCAAGAATTTTAAAAACCTAGTTATAGTGTTGAATAGACCCTTCCATTTTCATAGAAACAAAGTGTGGGCCATAAGGCTTCCTTCCATCCACTGGATCATGCATGTCAGTGTTTTCATCCTTTTCAGGAACGGCCCATAGGACCAGGGACAAGATAAAATAGTGCTTATTTGTAACTAGAGCATGGACTTTCTATGGTCACCTATTATTTTCCATGTAATAGAATCTGCAGCATTAAGTGACTGAAAAACCACTCAAGAGATTATCATAAATATGGGGTGAAAGGGTCAGAAAAGAAGGGGACTGACTGTACCTCTTAGTGCATGGACAGAGAAACACTGTAGAAATTCCTGGGCCAGAAATTGAACCTGGGCCACAGCAGGGACCCAAGCTGCCTCAGTGAAAAAAAAAAGATACTTAACCTGCTGTACCACAAGGAAATTTCAAAAAGTTTCTTTTCAGATATGCTTTGGTCCCAGATGTGAAATAAATGTAGAAGAATCGATTCGTCCTCTTTTGGTTCAGTGAGTTCACCTGTGAATTCTAGGAATGCAATAATTTACGGGGTCCATAATGGGACTACACTGTGGATTGAGGGTTTTGTTTTTACAAATACTCATGTTTTTCAGTCTAGTTTTGAAATCTAAAGTTGAAAAGATTTTCTGTACAAAATGAAAATGTTATGTGCAGCTCATGGAAGTATCACAAGACAGACATCATGGATGTTTTCAAATGATACCTTAATAAAAGAGGATGTAGTTTCTATAAAGTGATTTTTGTATTGCAACAAATATAGGAAATTAACATAAGTAAAATTGAATAGGTACCAACTGTTAGAAATTTTAAGGACAATCTCCACTCCCATATCATATATAAATTCTTATAAGTATCATATGGAGAGAGGTAAAATAATTTTCATAGGAATGTTGTAAGAAGAAACTGTTATAAATAATACTATAACATATAAAATGTCATCTAAAATAAATATTTAATACATAAATATAATACATTAAATTATGTATTATACATTTAGAATGTAATTATATATATACATATATATGAACTATATATTTATATTTGTTAAACTTATATTAAAATATGTAAATATAAGGTTATATATAAAACAATGACTTCAGTTATGTAATAATGCACATCAGTAATATGTTTTACGCAGTTTTATGTACTTCACAAAAAGAGTTAACCACCAAGTTGTGGTAACCAAACACATTTCCAGTGGCACCATGTGTAGTATACTGTTAAGATATTTTTTTCTTTTTATGGCTGCACTTGTGGCATATTGAAGTTCCTGGACCAGTGGTCCAGTCAGAGCTGCAGGTAGGGCCTATGCCACAGCCACATCAATGCCAGATCCTTAACTCAATGAGTGAGGCCAGGGATGGAAATCGCATCCTCACAGAGACAACATCAGGTCCTTAACTCCTTAAGGTTAGGTTTTAAGAAAGCTTTTTATGGGTACATGAATCATTATTGACATTGTGGAATCATTGACAAGAACATACACCCATCAACATTATGATACTGGTTGCTTTTGGGGTACAGGTGTGCAGAGGAATGGGATTGAGCAGAAATACCAAGAAAAGTTGAATAGGAGGTGGGTACTGATGATAATAATAATAGGTAATATTATTGGAGCATTTTCCAAGCATTAGGCAATATTCAAAGGCAGTGTGTCTCAACCCCAGCTGCACATTAGGATGACCAAGAATCTCCAATGTAGTTTTCCTAAAATTGTTTCTAGGCTGAAGCTGGGGTAGCCATGTATTTTAACCCAAGCGCTCATAGGGCGTTCCCTTCATGGGGTAAGGAAATGAATCTGCCTAGATTCCATGAGGTTGTGGGTTTGATCCCTGGCCTCACTCAGTGGGTTGGGGATCTGGCATTGCCATGAGCTGTGGTATAAGATGCAGACGATGCTCAGATCCCACAGATGCTGTGGCTGTGGTGTAGGCTGGCATCTGCAGCTCTGAATCAACCCTGATCCTGGGAAATTCCATATGCCGTGGCTGTGGCCCTAAAAAGCAAAAGTAAATAAATAAATTAATTAAATAAATCAACTGGAACTGAAAGCCACTGGTCTAAGCAATATAAATGATTTTTTTTAACTTTCTACAAGAGTTGTAATAGGTAGTTCAGTTATTGTCACAACTGTACAGATGATGAAACAGCCAGGTGTGTTTACATTACTCTATTTTAAATTTTCCCAATGAAATCCTAGTGTGACATGCCAAAATATTGATCCAGAATTGCCTTCAGGTAGTAAAAGTAAAGGAATTGCAGTCCCTATCAGGAAGTTTGGACGTGGAAATCTGTTAGCTTGATGCAAGAGGATGCATACTGACCTGGCTCTGGGACCACCCCTCACACCGAGCTCCCTAAATGTAAATAAAGGGTTTATGACCAGGAAAACAAGACCACCACTAAGTTTATGAAACGCACTCACAATCACTAATCTCAGGAAATGAAAGTCAAAACTCCAGCCAAATATCACCTCTCATCTGTTAGGATGGTTATTGTCAAGAAAATTAATGACAATAATTGTTCTGGAGGATACAGAGGTAAGGAAATCCTTTTACTTAGTTGATGGAAATGAATATTGGTACAGCCACCAACAAAAACATAATGGAGGTTGCTAGAAAATTAAAATGGCTACTAATTAAAATAGATTTCCTGTGTGATCCAACAACCCTAACTCCCAGTGTATGTCCAAAGGAAATGAAATCTGTACCTGAAAGAAATATCTTCACTCCCATTTTCATTGCAATATTATTCATAATAGTGACAATATGGAAACATTCCAAATGTCTGGTGACAGATGAGTGCATAAAGAAGATGTGGTGTGCATATATGGACAATGGATTATTATTCAGTCATAAAAGAAAGAGATACTGCCATTTGTGACAATGTAGATGGGATTGCAGGATGTTATGCTTATTGAAATACACTAGACACAGAAATAATATATGATCTCACTTATGTATGGAATCTAAGAAAATCAACTTTAGAGAACCACAGATTAGAATTGTAGTTGTAAAGGAAAAGGGGTAGAAGTAGAGGGGAGGTTTTGTTTAAATGGTACAAACTTGCAGATATAAAATGAGTAAATTCTGATAATCTGATATACAGCATGGTGACAATAGTTAATGATTCTGTATTCTATTCTTGAAATCTGCTGAGAGAGATCTGGTTGTGTTTCCACCAAACACATAAACATAAATAGTAACTATGTGAGCTGATGGATATGTTAATTAGCTTGATTATAAGAATTATTCACAATGTCTATGTTCATTAAATCATCATTTCATACATGTTAAAAATTTTTCAGAGTTCCCGTCGTAGTTCAGTGGTTAACAAACCTGACTAGGAACCATGAAGTTGAGGGTTCGATCCCTGGCCTCGCTCAATGGGTTAAGGATCCAGCATTGCCGTGAGCAGTGGTGTAGGTTGCAGACTCGGTTCAGATCCCAAGTTGCTGTGGCTTTGGCATAGGCTGGCGGCTACAGCTCCGATTCGACCCCTATGCTGGGAACCTCCGTATGCCACGGGAGTGGCCCTAGAAAAGGCAAAAGGACAAAAAAAAAGAAAATTTCATGTAGTACAACACAAATGTGTGATTTTGTCAATCATATTTCAATAAACTGGAAAATAACCCCAAAATAATGAAGTAGTATTATCAGGCCACTAGAGTGGTCTCTCACGCTAGATATTTTTACTGAGATTGCACTGGGTTGAGACAAACTCATATAAAATAAAATATTTCAAGGGTGTTTCTTAAAATTTATTATTGTTTAATCATTGACAGAACTTCTAGAGTTCCCATTGTGGATCAGCAGGTTAAGAACCCAACTAGTATCCATGAAGATGCAGATTCGATCCCTGGCCTCACTCAGTGAGTTAAGGATCCGGGGTTGCCACAGGCTGAGGCATAGGTTTTGCTGTGGTGGCCATGGCTGTGATTTGACCCCTAGCCTGGGAACTTCCGTATTCTGAGGGTGTGGCTATAAAAAGAAAAAAAAAAAGAAATCCTGTATATTAACACCATTTTGGTAGTCATCAATGCTATATGAGTATAGCATACTTATCAAAATTTGAACTCCAGTGAAGCCAAAGATATGAAGTATATACTAAATGACTTTTTAAAATCTCTCAGATGCCTCGTTAGCACAGTAGGTAGCACGTCAATCTCATAAATGACACCCCTCGTATTTGAGTAATTTATTTTTAGGGAGGGAATAGAGAAAATCCAAGAAAGATAAAACTCATGAAGATAATTATCATATAAAAATATTTCCTAGAGTTCCCTGGTGGCTCAGTGAATTAAGGATCCAGTGTTGTCTCTGCCATAACATAGGTTCAATCCATGAGCTAAGAATTTTTGTGTGCTGTGGGCATGGCCAAAAAATGTTTTCTTATTATGGACATTAACTTTTAATTTAGAATACAGCTTACACAGTGTTTTTTTTTAATTATCTGCACCTGCAGTATGTGGAAGTTCCTGGGCCAGGGATTCACCCTGCATCACAGAAGCAACCCAAGCCTCTCCAATGAGAAAGCCTGACCCTTAACCCGCGGTGCCACAAGGGAGCTCCACAATATTGCGTTTTGTAGAGTATTTCCTTTATAGCTAAAGGAAATATATGGAATTGTATTTAGAATAATATGTTTTATATAACTATGTCTTAATATCTAAGGAATTATATATTTTTATTAGAAAAGAAAGGGAATCTATAATTCTATGTATTTTCTTTTTTTGTCTTTTTTTTTAGTCTTTTTAGGGCCACATTAGTGGCATATGGAAATTCCCAGGTTAGAGGTCAAATTGGAGCTGCAGCTTCTGGGCTAGGCCACAGCCACAGCAACACCAGATCTAAGCCATGTCTGCAACCTCTACCACAGCTCACCACAACACCGGATCCTAAACCCACTGAGTGAGGCCAGGGGTCAAACCCACATCCTCATGGCTACTTCTCAGATTCGTTACTGCTGAGCCACAATGGGAACTCCTCATTCTGTATTTTTTCTAAAGAGTAGGCTATATTTTACTGAGATCATGGCTCTATTTTGTATCTCTCTCTCTCTTATTTTTATTTATGTATTTATTTATGTATTTATTTATTTATTTATTTATTTATTTATTTTTTGTAGCTGCACATCTGGTATGTGGAAGTTCCTGGGCCAGAACAACCCAAAACCACTACAGTGAAAGCCCTGGTTCCTTAGCATGCTACACCACAGAAGAACTCTGATCATGGCTCTGTTAGATCTTGCTTCTCTTTATCCTTCATTCCGGTTTCTATAAGATAAGTGTGTGTAGAACGAGGTGACTAAACAGAAACCAGTGAGGGTAAAGTTCAAGCAGATAGAATTTGTCACACTGGGGAATATTATTGAAGGTACTAAACTGTATGACAATACAAATGAATTGCTTATATCCCCAAAATGTACACAGTGCTGCATGACATCTACTTGTTTAATTTTTTCCAAAGCATCCAAGCCTCATGGAACAGCAAAATCTAACAAGTGTCTCGGAATTCTTCCTCCTGGGACTCTCACATGAGCCAGAACTGCAGCCCCTCCTCCTTGGGCTGTTCCTGTCCATGTACCTGGATTACCATGTCAGGGAACCCGCTCATCATCCTGGCTGTCACCTCTGACTCCCACTGCCACACCCCCATGTACTTCTTCCTCTGCAACCTGTCCTTGGCTGACATAGGTTTTTGTCTCTGCCACTGTCCCCAAGATGGTTGTGAACATCCAAACTCAGAGCAGAGTCATCTCCTATGCAGACTGTCTGACACAGATGTCTGTTTTCATCCTTTATGGATGTTTGGATAGTCTCCTCCTGACTGTGACGGCCTATGATAGGTTTGTGTCCATCTGTCACCCCCTGCACTACCCTGTCAGCGTGAACACACACCTCTGCTGCTTCTTAGTTTTGGCATCTTTTTGGGTCAGCCTTTTGGACTCCCATGTTCACCACTGGATTGTGATAAGACTTACCTGTTTCAAGGATGTGGAAATTACTAATTTCTTCTGCAACCCTTCTCAACTCCTCAATCTTGCCTGTTCTGACATTTTCACCAATAACATTATAGTATATTTTGCTGGTGGCATTTTTGGTTTTATCCCTATATCAGGAATCTTTTTCTCTTACTGTAAAATTCTTTCCTCCATTCTGAGAGTGCCTTCATTAGGTCAGAAGTATAGACCTTCTCCACCTGTGGCCCTCAGCTGGCAGTTATTTGCTCACTTTATGGAACAGGCCTTGGGGTTTACCTCAGCTCAGCCATCTCTCATTCTCCCAGGAAGGATGCAGTGGCCTCCGTGATGTACACTGTGGTCACCCCCATGCTGAACCCCTTCATCTACAGTCTGAGGAACAGAGACATCAAAAGGACCATGGGGAGGTTGATCAGCCAAACAATCCAATCTCAGTACCTGTGGACATTATGTGAGTCCACTATTTTGGTGTTAGGGCTGTTTTTGGTATAGATTCGAGCCACATCATTCCTCAGAGTGTCCTGGCCATTATCCCCTTGATAGGAGGTGTGATTGTTGCTGTAGTGATCAGATCCTGCCCTGGATGTTGGTGGGGGCTCCTCTTTGCCCTTTGATTGTCACTGCCCTGTTGGGGGTGAAGTCTGCTCCCCAGTTGCAGGAGTAGAAGCCCTGAGGGTCAGGTTCAATAAGATTCCATTGATCTGAAGTGTGTACTTTGTTCCCAAGCCGGTGAGGTCTGTGTGTGGTCACAGCAAATCTCTGCACCACCCAAGCAGGCATCCTTTGTTCTTCCCAGAAGTAGGCCATGTTTGCATCCCTTTCTCCATTGTGTTTATCACAGACCTAGTGTTAACCTGGCACTGTGGGCCAGGGCTTGTGGCTGGAGGAATCAAGGTGGTTGTGCTGCCGCCTGAGACCAGAAATTCCTCTATACTAGGTGTCAACTTAAACATAGAGCTCTCCCAGGGCCTGACTACCCCGGTTCCTGCTCCAAACTGCATTGCGAGGTTGATAGGACTGGAAACCACTGTAATCCTCCCTCACACTTTCCACTAAGGGGGACATAGAGGTATGATTCTGTGATGTCACCCACCACATGTTGTGGCTGTTGCTGGACCCCTCTGTACCTGCCTCCATTGTGGGAATGCTAACAGTGGGCTTCAGTGTCAGTTCTACCTCCGGTATGTGTGTGCTCACAAAGCCCTCCACTGTGTCAGAGCTGTGACCCCTGTGAAAACCTGGCAATGAGACTTTTATGGGGAAACTGTGCCTTGTCCTGTGCTCACTAATAATGATGGCCTGGACCACACCCCAGTCCCTTTGGACTGTCTCCACACAGCTAGATTTAGTCCTCTCCCAGGGTCTGTCCACTGAAGCCTGAGTTTCAGTGCCTAGATGCTTCATGTACCAGTGAGGCAGAGTAATAGCTCAGGTAGTCAGGGTAGGAGCATGGGCTTTGATGCATTCTTTGATATGGCCATTGATCAACATTTGTGACTTAAGGGCTCCAGGGAGAAACGTCCCCACAGGTCTTGTTTACTATAGGGGTGTACCTACACCCAGGTGGACATCAATCCCTAACCCCTATGACTCAGCTTACAGGAAGAAAAGGGCAAAGAAACCATGAGACTTGCTGGAAATTTCCACCACTAAGACCCCTATTGGACAAAGACTGATACATGTAACTGGGCAAGGCCAGTGGGAGAAAACCACATCTTTCTGGACGCCACATTGGTACCCCCCCCCCATTTTTAAGAGATAAAAACCCCTGTAGGACAATAGAGACCAGGGGCTCTTCTCTCTGCTCCCAGCAGCCCTGGGAGCTATTTGCTTTCCTGTAATAAAAATTTTGCATGTTTGCTGCCTGTGTGTTCATGGAGTTCATTCTTTGACTGCGTGAACAAGAACCCTGATTCCAATAACATCTTTCTGGACAGTTGATGAAACTTGTCCTCTGTCCACCCTCTTGCTGAAGAGAAATACAGAGACAGAATTTTTGGTGAAGGAGGAAAATACAGTTGTATTGCTTTGCCAGGTAAGGGGGGGCCACAGTGAAGCAGAGTAATGAATAATGATTTAGGTAATTAGTGTAGAAACATGGGCTTTGATACATTCCCTGATTAATGTCCATGCTTTAAGATTTGTAAAAACATGAGTTCCCATCCTGGTGTACCAGAATGAATCCAACTAGGAACCATGAGGTTGTGGGTTCGATCCCTGGCCTCTCTCAGTGGATTAAGGATCCAGCATTGCCATGAGCTGTGGTGTAGGTCACAGATGTGGCTTGGATATGGCATTACTGTGGCTGTGGCAGTGGACAAAAGCTGTATTTCTGATTGGACCCCTAGCCTGGAAACCTCTATATGCCATGGGTGCAGCCCTAAAAAGCAAAAAAAAAAAATTGTGAAAACAAATCTAGACCAACAGGTCTTGCTTGTTGGAAGATTGACTATTGAAAGAACATTTGTTTTATGTCAAGGTGGGAATTAACCCCTGACCTATGCATTTGACTGTTAGCAAAAGAGTGTAAAGAGTGGTGACTCCCAGTCTAGGGGAAAGAAGTACAAAGTACCCATAAAACTTATGGGGCCTATCCATCTCTAAAACTCCTATTTGATAAGGCCTAATACAGATGACTGGACAAGGCCAATGAGAAAAAAGAATGATGCCTGGACCCCACATTGGTACCTCCTTCCTTAAGAAATAAAAACTTCCATAGAACAACAGGAAGGGGAAACACTTTCTTCCCTTCCCAGCATCTGGGATGGGAGCTATCTGCTTTTCTGTAATAAAATCTTTGCTTGCTGCTTGTGTGAGTGTGTTTGCAAAGTTCATTCTTTGGCTCTGTGAACAAGAACCCAGAGAGCAGGAACAACAGCAGACTAATGCCTTAAAGACTGTGCCCCGCCTTGGGAGAGATTAGGAGGTGGTTTTATAGTTTGGGTAGTAGAAAATAGGGCCTTAGATAAGGATCCAGGTAGAGGCAAGCTTGCATTATTTCTCAAAGCTGGTGTTTCATGGCCCCATGTCTGGTTCTCATGGTCCTCTTTCCTCATCAAATAGTTCTTCAATTTTGGGGGGGTTTAGGTCTACAGAAATTCTCAAAAATATTGTTATGTATATTCCTCAAGGAGGAACCAGGACCTTGCCCCAAGGCTGCACTATTTTCTCTTGACTGCTCCTCCCTGTTTTCTGCATCCCCTCCCTTCCCTGCTTAGCAACTGCCCCATGAAACTCAGGGAAGGTCATGGAGGCTGAAACTTATTCCCTAGAAACAAGAATTGGAGGACACAGAAAGGCTTGTGTGCCCAGGAGTCCCACAGGGCCCTGCTAAGTTACACCACAAGGCATGCATTTGGGGCTGGGAAGTGCTGTGACATGGCAGCTGTCATTATCTGTCTCTCTCTGACCTGATTGGTGGCAAGCTCAACCTCACACACTCCTCAAGAGTAGAGTCCAGATCCCTCCTTCTCCACTATCTGTCCTTGCAGATGGTCCCAGGCAGCATAGGGGGTTCTAGGATGAAGGAATATTTCCTCTTTCACAGTACCCTCACCAGGAATGCTGGTCCCATCCTGGTGCCTTTATTTTCTTCCTCTCACCCAGTCATGTGGGATCTTTCTTGCAGCTCTGGTGGTATAAGACATCTGCCAGTTTTCATTTGGGTTTCCACATAGAGATGTATTTTTGATGTGTTTTGCTATGGTAGGGGAGTGAGCTACACATCTTTCTCTTTGTCTCCTTGCCATTTTGCTCAAGACCACTGGAGGTAGTGAGGAGTCTTACAGTATTGGAGGAGCAGGGTGTTGTCAGCTCATGGACATTTTCCTGATTGATGGGTGTTGAGATAACTGGGAATCAGGATCATCAAAGACATAGCTTAGAATATTATCTACAGTCTTTGAGAACTGAAGATCTTTGACTTTGTTGAATGGCTGAATTATTATTACTGTTTTCTTCTTTCTCTGTATTTTTTTCACATCTCTGATTAAATTGGTCTTTGACCAGGGGATCCACTTGACCACTTGACACTGTATGACCAGAGCAGTAGAGTGAAGTCTGCAGAAGTATTCAGTGTGATAGGATGGAACAGGAAAATTACACAGGTAGTTGTAGATGTCCCAAAAGGGGACCATTGATAGAGATGGAAAACTAGGGAATGTGAGAGATCACTGTAAGTTAATAATCACACAAGAAAATCAGCAGAATGAAGCAGGCTTACCACAAATAAAAGCAGGAGATATGCCTCAGGTCATTATCCTTAGGACCAAGAGCAGGAATTTCAGGACCACCCTTCTGCTAATTGGAATAAGCCCCTTGACAGTACTAGTTTGACTAGTAAGCTCTCTTACTGGATATGAAGGAGGAGCTACTACTTGAAGAAAGAGGAAGAGGAGGTCTTTCCCCTCTCTCCACTCCCTTTGAATTATAAAAATGTAGGCCACCTAATCTTCAGGGCAAAGCCTCCTTGCCTGCCTCTTTGCATCTCTCATAAGCATGTAAATAAATAAATCTATTTCTTGCCTATTACTTTGTCTCTTTCTGAATTCCTTCTGGGCTGAGACACAAAAAACTTGAACCTCTGTAAGTCTAGACACCAGGTGAGAGATTCTCATTTAAAAAACTTGGATTCGATTCCAATCTGGGTTTAGGCCGGGTTCAAGTCCCACTCTGTGTTATGGCTATGTTTAAGTCATATGTCTTGTCAGTTTCAAGTGGAGAGGAAGGACTACCTATTTGCTATCCTGTCTCCAGGGAATTTGTGTGGAGAACATGGATAGTGGTTAGGTGAATTTGGGACTAAGTTGAAAAGCAGATGCACATGACTTGAGACTCCAAGTGCTTGGAGCACAAAGTTCTTATAGCAGATGAGACCTGTGTGGTGGGCAGTATGTGAGATGCTCTTTCAGATCCCAACTCCTGGTTTTCATGCCTTGTATATTTTCCTGTCATTAAGTGTGAGCTGGATATGGTGACTCCCTTCCAGCAATGAGGATCTGGAAGAAATATTGGGAAGTCACTTCAGGGAACAGAGTGAAAAGAAACCTGGCTTTATTCTTGCTGCCTCTCTCTCACTCTCTTGGTTGCTCACAATGATGGACCCCCAACTGCCTCACCAGGAGTCCCATGTGTCAATGAGCTGAGGGAGAGCTTACCAGCAGCCTTGTAAGTGACATTGGAAGTGGACCTGAAACCAGTTTCTGTACATGGCACCTGTTAAGTCTCAGAGATAAAAGCATTGGGTGAAGCAGAAAGAATATCTTCATTGCTTTGCCAGGAAAATGAGGTCATGACAGGCTAAGGACCTCGAAACTGTGTCCTCCCTTGAGAGGGCAAAGTAAGAGGTTTTATAGATTTCGCTCAAAAAAAAAAAAAAAAAAAAACGGGACTCTTGACAAGGATATAAAGGATATAAGGATTAGGGTGCCTGCATTCTTCTCCCTACAGAGATCATTTCAAAGTCATCAAGGCTGGAGTCAGTTGGTCTGTTGATTTCTGATGGTCTTTGGGTTTATTGCACCTTGACCTTCTCTCTGTATTAGAGAAAGGTTAGAAAGAGTTGAATACAGGTTTGAAGCCAGTCATTCTGGGCAGACTGACTCCAGACACAGAGCATCAGGGTGTTAGAATTTTCATAAGATTGTTGTAAGAAGAAACTGACATAAATAATAATATAATGTAAATATAAAATATATAATATAAAATTAACATTCAATAATTATAATATTTTATAGTTTGTATCTTTACATTTAAACATATGTTAAATATGTATTTAAACCCATAACTTGAATAAGATGTTTTGTTCCTTTACATAATAAGAAAATTATACACACACACAGTGGAATATTATTCAGGCTATAAAAAGAAGTAAGTCCTGCCATCTGTGACAGCATGGCTGTATCTGGAGGACCTTATGCTAATTGAAATATATCAGACACAGAAGGACAAAAATGTATGATCTCACTGGTGTGTGGAATCTAAGAAAATCAAACTCGTAGAACCAGAGAATAGTACTGAAGTTGTGAGGAAGGGGTAAGGGGTGAGGGAGTATGGACATTAAAATGTCAAGCTGGTCCAAAGGTACAGACTTTCAGTTATAAGATGAATACACTTTGAGGATCTAATGTAGAGCATGGTGACTATAGTTAATAATATTTTACTGTATATTAAAAATCCGAGAGGAGATCTGCTTAATTGTTCTCACCATGTAGTAGTAACTATGTGAGGTGACAGATATATTAATTACCTTGATTGTGGTAATTATTCACACTGTATATGTGTATTAAATTATCACATTGTACACTTGGAAAAACTTCATGTTTTACAACTTAAATATATGCAATTTTACCAATCACATTTCAATAAACTGAAAAAAAAGGAAAACCAAGGAAACATTATTATCAGACTACTATAGGATAAGAGTCCAAAAACCAAAGCCTCACACCAGATATTTCACTAGGATTATATGGAATCAATGCAAATTATGCTGTACAAAATGGAAGACATCAAAAGTTTTTCTTGAATTTATTTTTAATTTATTTTCTTTTTTACAGCCACACCTGTGGCATGTGGAAGTTCTCAAGCAAGTGGGTGAATTGGAGCTACAATCGTGACCTATGCCACAGCCATAGCAACACCAGATCTGAGCCACATCTGTGACCTACACTGAAGCTTGCTGCAAAGTGAGATCCTTAATCCACTGAGTGAGGCCAGCGATGGAACCCACTTCTTCACAACATCAGGTCCTTAACTCACTGAGCCATCATAGAGTTCCATGAATTTCATTGTTTAATCATGGACATATGCTCTGTACACTAAGGCCTTCTTAGTCATCAATGCTGTATGATTTTATGTACTTAACCTAACCCTATTTACCCAAATTGGACATATCCCAAAGCCAAAGATCTGAAGATAATAAATACCTTTAAAAGAAAACTGATATTTGAGTAATCACTTATTATATGAAGGACAGAAGATAGATAAAGAATGATAAAACTCATGAATATGATTATCATATAAAATATTTTCTGATTATGAACATTTAAATTTAATTTTTTTTATTTTCCCACTGTACAGCAAGGGGATCAAGTTATCCTTACATGTATACATTACAATTACATTTTTTCCCCACCCTTTGTTCTGTTGCAACATGAGTATCTAGACAAAGTTCTCAATGCTACTCAGCAGGATCTACTTGTAAATCTATTCTAAATTGTGTCTGATAAGCCCAAGCTCCCGATACCTCCCACTCACTCCCCCTCCCATCAGGCAGCCACCAGATGATACACATCTCTGCCTCTTATAGTGTGTTTATAAAATTTTAAGTGAAGGCAAAATCTAGTGTCGTATTTGAATAAAGTATGACTTATTTTTTTTAATTCAATTTTTTCCTAAAGGAAGAAAGGTATTTCTTATTCTATACTTTTTTCTAAAGATGTAGGTTGTATTTACTGTGATGGTAGATTTATAGCTCTAATATTCTTGGTCTTGTTACTGAGTTTCTATAAAGTCAGTGTGCATAGAAAGAGATAAAAAAACAAAACAGTAAGGAAACATCTAAACCAATAGAATGTGTCACAATGAGAAATACTGCTGAAAATACAAAGGTGTATGGCCTTGCAAAGGAATTGCTTGCATCCAGATTATGCACTATGTGCCAGCGCTATGTACCCATTTGTTTATTTCTTTTTTTCCAACCCTCTTTTCTTAAAATAAATTTATCATAGTTGATTTACAATATTCTGTCAATGTCTGCTGTACAGCAAACTGATCCAGTTTTACATATATATATGCATATGTATTCTTTTTTTAATAATATTTTCCATCATGTTCCATCACAAGTGATTTGATATTTCCCTGAGCTATACAACAAGATCTCATTGCTTATCCATCCCAAATGCAATAGCTCCCATCTACTATTTCCTCTTTTTTTTTTAAATGGTGCCCAAGACATAGACCTGGAAATCTAACAAGTGCCTCAGAATTCTTCCTCATGGGACTCTCAGAGGATCCAGACCTGCAGCCCTTTCTCTTTGTCCTGTTCTTGTCCATGTACCTGGTCACCATGTTGGGGAACCTGCTCATCATCCTGGCTGTCACCTCTGACTTCCACCTCCACATCCCCATGTACTTCTTCCTCTCCATCCTGTCCTTGGCTGACATGGGCTTCATCTCCACCACTGTCCCCAAGATGATTATGAACATCCAAACTCATAGCAGAGCCATCTCCTATGCAGGCTTCCTGACACAGATGTCTACTTTCATCCTTTTGGGATGTACTCTTCTGACAGCAATGGCCTATGACAGGTTTGTGTCCATCTGTCACACACTGCACTGCCCTGTCATCATGAACCCACCCCTCTGTTTCATCTTAGTTTTGATTCCTTTTTTGGTCAGCTTTTTGGACTCCATGGTACACAATTGGATAAGCTAGAGTTTATCATTGGTGGCCAAACATCCTAGAAGATGAATAGCACTTTTTATGTATATTTAAGATGTATATCTTTTCCACAGCTTTCGTGTATTTAACATAGTAATTGCTATTTATTTATTGTATGTATGCAGGTTATGTGTAAGGATACATGTCACCCTTTCTTAGCCTTGGCTTTTTTATTGAAATTATCTGGGAAGCATGAAAATACTGACAACTGTGTCTTACCACCAGAAATTCTGATGTAACTGGACTTGGATATGCCCTGAGCATGAGAATTTTTTATTGAATGAAACAGTCTTTAAACTCTGTAGTGCTTTACAATTTTCCAAAAGTTTCCCATACATGATTTCATATAATCCCATAAATCTCTTCCCCCTTATCGCTATTTTGCCCTTCTCCCTCCACTTTCCCTACTGGTAACCACTAGTTTGTTCTCTATATCTATTATTCTGCTGCTTATGTTTTTTATTCACTATTTTTTGGTATTTTTTTAGCTTACATACATGAGTGATACCATGTGGTACTTGTATTTCTTTAACTTATTTCACTTAACATAATGAGCTCCAAGTCCACCCTTGTTGCTACAAATGGTAAAATTTCATTCTTTCTTAAATTTTCTTTTTTATTATAGTATTGTTTATTTACAGTGTATTGCCAATTTCTGCTGTACAGCAAAGTGACCTAGTCGTACATATATCTACATTCATTATATATTATCTTCCATCATGTTCTATCCTAAGAGATTGGATATAGTTCCCTGTGCTATACAGTAGGGTCTCATTGCTTATCCATTTTAAAGGTAATAGTTCACATCTACTAACCCCAAACTCCCATCCTCACTTTTGGGGATTTTTTTTTATTTTACATTTTACAGAATGAACATAACTACCTTGGTTTTCATATTCCATATCCTGTAAATACATCTTTATCATTAATCCTGGTATCTTATCCTCATACTTCCTATCAAATAACTGCAGCTTATTTTTTTCAGGTTTTTTTTTTTTTTGACAAGCCTATGACATGTTGAAATTCCAGAGTCAGGGATCAAATCTGCACCACAGCAGTGACAATGCCAGATCCTTCACTCGTTAAGCCACCAGGGAAATCCATAGCTGGAGTTCAGTAATTCATTTTTGCTATAGAATCATCATTTTAAATGCCTTAACACTGGTCTCTCCCTACTATATGCCACTCTCCCTACTATATGCCCTACTATATACCTGTCATGTGCTCTCCCTTAAATATATATACCCTCTGTCACTTATCCACACACGAGTACATAACGTATTTTCCTCCATATCCAATTTGTGTTGGTATACACTAAAGTTTTCCTCATATTACTTAATGACAAACAGATCCCTGCATTTATCCACAGAGAAGTCTCTGAATCAAGAAGGCTGTTTGGATGGGACTTAGAATGTTTGGGGTTAGTAGATACAAACTATTTCATTTAGAATGGATAAGAAATGAGGTCCTCTTGTACAGCGCAGTGAACCATATCCAAACTCTTGGGATAGACCATGATAGATGATAACATGAAGAATTTATTTATATATATATATATATATATATATATATATATATGTGTGTGTGTGTGTGTGTGCATATATATGTGTATATATATATGTTATAACTGGATCACTTTGCTGTAGAGCAGAAATTGACAAAACATTCTAAATCAACAATAATAAAATAATTAAAATTAAATAAAAATTAAAATTAAATATATTTAACAATAAAATAAAAATATCATCTTATTATTAATAATATTTAATTAAATTAATTTTTAGGAGTTCTTGTCTGGGCTCAGTGGAAACTAATCTGATTAGCATCCATGAGGACACAGGTTCAATCTATGGGGGTTAAGGATCTGGCAATACTGTGAGCTGTGGTGTAGTTGGCAGATGTGGCTCGGATCCTGCATTGCTGTGGCTGTGGCTGTGGTGTAGACCAGCATCTACAGCTCTGATTTGACCCCTAGCCTGGGAACCTCCATATACCACAGGGTACAGCCCTAAACAGACAAAAGTAAATAAATATATAAATAAATAAAAATATGGTATGTAAATTTTTTAAATTAATTTTTGTTTAAATAATAAAATTTAAATTTTATAAAAATATTAAATATTTATAATAAAATTTAATAAAATTCAAATATTTATACAATAAATATTTATAAAATAAAATTTAATAATAAAATATGTTACTAAAATTTAAAAAATTTTTAAAGGTTACATCACATACCATTCTCTCCACTAGGAAAAACAAAAGTCCAAATCATATTTTATTAGTCTTTAAGAGTTGAGGATTTCCCGTCATGGCTCAGTGGTTAAAGAATCTGACTAGGAACCATGACGTTGCAGGTTCGATTTCTGGCCTTGCTCAGTGGGTTAAGGATCTGACGTTGCCGTGAGCAATGGTGTAGGTTGCAGATGTGGCTCAGATTTTGCACTGCTGTGGCTCTGGAGTAGGCCAGCGGGTACAGCTCCAATTCGACCACTTGCCTGGGAACCTCTATATGCTGCCAGTGTGGCCCTAAAAGACAAAAATTAAAATTAAAATAAAAGGGTTGAGAACACAAAGAAATGTAATGAAAATGTATTCTGAAGTGTTCTAATTCTTCTCTAGTTAGTGGAAATCAGAAACACGAGGAACATTTCTTCAGTTTGTCCATGGAATGTCTGCAAATTGGCTTGATGTGGATAGAGGGTCTCTCCTTATTATCTCAGAAACTAGCGGGGCTACACAAGACTGTTTCACCTGAAGCAGTAGAGTGGAATCTGAAGAAGTACTCAATGAAGAGGAAGTTCTGCCCATTTTCTATGTTGTCTCCAGGGAATTTTTATTGAGAACATGCTTATGGAAAGAATTTGGGAACATGCTGGAAAACAGATGGACAGAACCTAAATCTTTAAGTGTTTAGAGCAAAAGTCCTTTATGGGGATGATGCCTGTATGGTGAGCAGTATCTGAGATGCTTTCTCTCACCTTAACTCCTGGTTTTGATTCCATTAGACATTTTCTTCTCATTGAGCATGAGATGGAGATAGCAACTCATTTACAATAATGATAATGTGGAAGAAATGCTGGGAAGTCAATTATGGGTATAGAGTTAAAAAATACATATGGCTTGCTTCTTGGTTCTTCTTTCTTACTTTCTCAGTTGCTCAGGTTGATAGAACCCAAATTCACCAATACAACCCAAATTCCCCAGCAGGAGAGCCTGTGTATATCAATGAGCTGAGTAAATTCTCCAGACAATAGCCCGTGAACATGTGAATCCTACCTACAGCTTTATGGAAGAGGTTAAGGTAAGCCTCTGCTAGTCAGTCTTTGATGTGACTGTAGTCATGACTGCCCCTTTGCAACATTCTTGGAGGTCTTCTGAGTATTTAAGTAGGGCATCACTTACCAGAAATAGGTAAACATCCATAGTTTCTAATATGCCAATAGAATTCAGCTAGAGCAAAAATGTAGAACTGAAGATGCATTCACCTTTGAAAAAAAAAAATCCCTGTAAATCTCCATCATATCAAATGATGCCCACAGCCTATACTGAAGGAAGGGCTAAGGAAATGAAGTGTTATCCTAAGAGACAGATGTTATATGAGAAAATGGAAAAAGTACCACAATCCTGGTAGAGAAGACCTGGTGCTGCATGGATTTCATGCTTAATACAATGGATGTAGAGCTATCAAATCCACACAATGAGTGATTATTTGAAAAAAAGTAATGTGTGAAAAAGAATATATATATATATACACACACACATTTTATATATATATATATATATATATATATACACATATATATACACACACATTATATATATATATATATACACACATATATATACACACACACATTATATATATATTTTTAAAACTGGGTCACTTTGCTATACAGCAGAAACTGACAGAACACTGTAGATCAATTATAATAACAATGAAACTTTTAAAAAGGCATAAGTTTACGTTAAGTCCTGAAACTTGAATGTGAGAAGCAAGAAGTACAGGTGAACATTCTCTTGAGGAGAGGAAGGACCCAGAACCTTCCATGGATGTTCACTTTTCTCCTTTTCCTATTCCAACAATGTTAGCAAGTCTCCAGAGAATGGGACAACACGGACCAATTATCCAATAATAAACTTTGTGCACAGCTCTAAGGTCATAGCTTGGTAAATAATTAGCTGTTGCCATGAACCCATTAATTTCCAGTTCTGCTAGTGTGTCTCCACACCTGTGTCTCCATCCTTTGTGGGCATCTGCATCAGCCGTTCCCAGCCTGATTCTGTCTTCCTGCCAGTCCTGAGGAGGAACCCTGAGACTTCATCATATACCAGGCAGGAGAGGGCAGTGAATCTGTACTCCTTGATCATGGTCCAGTGAATCTGTACTCCTTGGTCATGGTGAAGCCCATCCCAGTAAGTGCTGAAGAGAGAGAGTGATTAAAATAAGGAATGTTGGGATTGTTCCATTATCCTCCAGAGGACAAGCATGATGGTTGGGATAAAAAAACAAGAGGGCACAAATATACAGAATTTTGGAGTAGAAACCCCTAAAGTTTATGTTCCTGATTCTGGTGGGAGTGTGAAAACTCTTCATTCAGACTTCTGCTTTCACTCTCACTGCTTCTAGCTCTAGTTGGACTCTCCCCCATCATAGCAGCAAAAGGATCTCCCTAAACTTCCTCCTAAGCTTTTCAAATGATTATAAAATCAGTGATGAAGATCAGGATGAAGAGGATGAAATTAATCATAACTTGTGTACTGTTATTAAGGGCTTCATAAGTGCAAGGTTTCGTGGTACATATTTTTGGAACTTTTTTCTCTTTTTGTATTTTTAGGGCTGAACCTGTGGCATATGAAGGTTCCCAGGCTAGGTATCCAATTAGAGCTGCAGCTGCTGGTCTGCACCACAGACATAGTAAAGTGGGATTCAAGCCACGTCTGCGACATACACCACAGCTCACAGGCAATGCTGGATTCTTAATCCACTAAGCAAGGCCAAGGGTTGAACCCACCTCATGGATACTAGTCAGATTTGTTTCCACTGAGCCACAACAGGAAATACAGGAATTTTTTTTGTTTAATGGCTGCACCCAAGGCCATATAGGACCTCCCAGGTGGGGAATGGAACCCTCCCCTCTGCAGAGACCTGAGCTGCTGTACTTGGATTCTTAACCCACTGTGCCACAGTGAAAACTCCTTATGTAACTTCTTTGCTTTCACCTGTGCAATGTCTTCTCAATTATAAGTGTGAATACATTTAAAAATTATTTTAGTAAGAGGAATGGAATACAGCTTTTAATGTAACATACCAGGTTATGAATCAGAAAGGGCCGAAGCCAGGCTTGAAGCCAGTCATTCTGGGCAGACTCAGTCCAGACACAGGGCATCTCGGCAGGCTTTCCCCTGCCACCCTGGATTCATGTCCACTCCAGGTCAGCCCTGGTTAGATTCTGTTCACTATGCCCTTCTCTTTGGAGTTTTCTGGAGGATCACAGTGGAAGGTAGCAGGTAGAACTTGCTGCATCAACTCTAGTAAGAATATCCGAGATCATAGGAATAATTGGCACATGATAACTCAGGGCAGATCTCTTTTTTGACCCCACTTCTGGACTTCACTTCTTCCTCCATACTTGTAATCAGCCTACTCAATCACGAAAGGCCACATAAAATCAGGGTCTTGGGGTCCATTTCTATTCAGGAAAATGAAATTAATTAAAAAATATATACCTGAGATGAACCAGTAGTTACACCTCTGTAACTTTGCATAAAACTTTCAGAAAAAAATTTTTAAATGAAATTTAGTGAATGAGACTCAGGAAATAAGAACCTAATTTTGAATCCTATGTGCTCCACTTATTCTTAGAGTGTTATTGGGCAATTCCTAGTACCTTGAGGCAGGATTGTCAACTGAGTTGATTCCTTGTTGTTACAAACCCAGTGACATAGGACTAAACAAATAATGGTAGCCCTCTATGCAATAACTGTGTCATGGAGGCATGAGAAATGGGCTAAAGAAATTTAAGATATTTTCTTACTAATAATGATAAGGCTAATTATCATGTCATTTGACATAAATATCTATTAATCTGATGTAATGTTCCCCCACATGCCTGACAGGACATTTTATTTTTGTTTATACAATTACTTTCTTCATATATGAATAGAAGTGATTGAAGTTCATTTATTTCTGATTCCCAAGAGCTATACTCTGTTGGCACAGAAGAGGCACAAATAATAAAAAAATCCACAGTTACAGGTTGAATAAACCCTTCCATTTTGCATAGAAACAAAATGTGGGCAATGTGGCTTCCACACCCTGGACCATTCATGTCAATGTTTTCATCCTTTTTAGGAATGCCCATAGGCTATAGACAAAATAAAATAGTGCTTAATTGTATCTATGTTATAAAGTTTCCTTGGGATCTATTATTTCCCATTTAATAGCATTACCACATTTAATGACTGGAAACATTGCCATGATTTTCATAAGCCTGGGGAGAAAAAGAATCAGAAAATAAGGGTACTGCAAATCTTATTGCATGAGTTGAGACACATTTTAGGATTTTGTATCATTCCATGATCCAGTACCCTGAGACAGGAAAGGCTTTGACCTGTCTGCCCTATGATCCATAAGACAGCATTAAATTTTTGAGATTCTATTTTATTTTTTTATTAAAATGTAGTTGATTTACAATGCTTCTTCAATTTCTGTTGTACAGCAAGTGACCCAATCAATACAGGTCCCTGTAAGACCCCATTGCCCATCCATTCTAAATCTAACAGTTTGAATCCAACAACCCCAAACTCCCCCTGCATCCCACTCCTTCCCTCCCTGTCAATCGTAAGTCTGTTCACCTTGGCCATGATCTGTTTCTGGTTTGTAAATGGGATCATTTGTGCCATATTTTAGATTCCACAAATAAGTGATATCATTAGTATTTGTCTTTTTCTTTCTCTCTTTTTTTTTTTTTGTCTTTTTAGGGCCACGCCCATGGCATGTGTAGGTTCCCAGGCTAGGGGTCAAATCGAAGATTCAGCTGCCAGCCCACACCACAGCCACAGCAATGCAGGATCCAAGCCACATCTGCGACCTACACCACAGTTCACAGCAACGCCAGATCCTTAGCCCACTGAGCAAGGGCAGGGAGCAAACCTGCAACCTCATGGTTCCTAGTTGGATTCATTTCCGCTATGCCATGACGGGAACTCCTATCTTTCTCTTTCTGACTTATTTCACTTAGTATAGAGATTCTCATACTAAATGAGATTGTATTTTATTAATAGTCATTATATCCCAGTAATGACTGAAATTCTTTTTTTTCATTTTTTTAATTGTTATTTCCCCAATACAATTTTTTTCTACTGTACAGCATGGTGACCCAGTTACATATACATGTACACATTCTATTTTTGCACATTATCATGCTCCCTCATAAGTGACCAGACATAGTTCCCAGTGCTGCACAGCAGGATCTCACCACTAATGCATTCCAAAGGCAATAGTCTGCATCTATTAACCTTAAGCTCCCAATCCACCCCACTACCTCCCCCTCCCCCTGGGCAACCACAGGTCTATTCTCCAAGTCCATGATTTTCTTTTCTGTGGAAAGCTTCATTTGTGCTATATATTAGATTCCAGATACAAGTGATATCATATGGTATTTGTCTTTCTCTTTCTGACTTACTTCACTCAGGAAGAGAGTCTCTAGTTCCATCCATGTTGCTGCAAATGGCATTATTTTGTTCTTTTTTACGGCTGAGTAGTACCCATTGTGTATATATACCACGTCTTCTTAATTTTATCATCTGGTGATGGACATTTGGGTTGTCTCCGTGTCTTGGCTATTGTGAATCGTGCTGCAATGAACATGTGGCTGCATGTGTCTTTTTTAAGGAAAGTTTTGTCCAGATATATGCCCAAGAGTGGGATTTCTGGATCATATGGTAGTTCTATGTATAGATTTCTAAGATACCTCCATACTGTTCTCCATAGTGGTTGTACCAGCTTACTTTATTGAAATTGGCCATATATTTACATGCTCTAGACTTCCCTAACATGTGGTATATGCTCTAGAGGTGAGTGTTACTGTATTTCCAAGGAGGAAGAGAAGTACTGGGAGGTTGAGAGATTTACATACACTCCACATACAGGGGCAAAATATCCAGGGCTCAAACCATGATCCTCTTATTCCTGCACCAGCTCTCAGTTACATTCACTGAAGCTTAAGTAGTTCTATTCAAACCTACTTTGGTCCCAGATGTGAAATGAAGGTAGAGGTATTGATTCATCCTCTTTGTGTTCAGTGAGTGCACCTGTGAAATATGAAAACTAGACAGCAGTTTACAGGGGTCATAACAGTGTTAACTTGATGAATTATAGGGTCTTCTATGAATAGTCATGCATTTCGAAATCCAGTTTTGAAATCTAAGGTTGAAGAGATATACTATGTGAGATGAAAATATCATGCAGAGCTGCCACGGAATGATTATCACAAGACAGACTTCAAGGATATTTTCAAAGTGATACCATAATAAAAGAGGATATATTTTTAGAAAATTATTTTTGTATTGAAAGAAATGTAGGTAATTAATATTAATAAAATTGAACACGCACCTATTAGAAATTGAACCACAAATTGTCACTGAGTATGTATAAATTCTCATTTGTATGATGCAGAAAGAGGTGCAAGAATTTTCATAGAATGGTATAAGAAGAAATTTATATAAATAATAATAGAGTATAATATATGTAATGTAAAACAAATACTAATTTACTGTAAGTAACATTTAATTGTATATTATTACTTATAAATTACACAAAATATATTTCAAATTTCAAAAAAATTATTTTCATTTTATTATTATTAAAGTTTAGTTGAAATGGAATACTACTCAGCCATAAAAAAGAATGACATAATGCCATTTGCAGCAACATGGATGGATCTAGAGAATCTCATCCTGAGTGAAATGAGTCAGAAAGACAAAGACAAATACCATATGATATCACTTATAACTGGAATCTAATATCCAGCACAAATGAACATCTCCTCAGAAAAGAAAATCATGGACTTGGAGAAGAGACTTGTGGCTGCCTGATGGGAGGGGGAGGGAGTGGGAGGGATCGGGAGCTTGGGCTTATCAGACACAACTTAGAATAGATTTACAAGGAGATCTTGCTGAGTAGCATTGAGAACTTTGACTAGATACTCATGTTGCAACAGAACAAAGGGTGGGGAAAAAAATATAATTGTAATGTATACATGTAAGGATAACCTGCTCCCCTTGCTGTACAGTGGGAAAATAAATAAATAAATAAATAAATAAATAAATAAATAAATAAAGTTTAGTTGATATACAAAATTTCATCAAGTTTTGTTGTACAAGAAAGTGAACAAATTACACACATTTCCCTGTGCTATATCGTAGGGTCTCATTGCCCATCCATCACAAATATTGCAATTTGCATCCAAAAAACCCCCAAAATGCCCATCTACCCCAATTCCTCACCTTTCCCCCCAGGAGCCCTAAGCCTGCTCTTCTTGGCCTTGATCTGTTCCTTTTTTTTTTTTTTTTTTGATAGAATCATCTGTTCCATTTCTTCCACAAAGAATTGTTATCATATGGTATTTGTCTTTTTCTTTCTGGCTTACTTCATCTAGTATGAGAGTTTATAGTTCCATCCATGTTGCTGCAAATGGCATTAGTTTGTCTTTTTTATGGCTGAGTTAGAACATTCCACTGTATACATGTACCACATCTTCTTAATCCATTCATCTGTCAATGGACATTTATGTTGTTTCCATGTCTTAGTTTTTATGAATAGTGCTGCTATTAATGTAGGGCTGCATGTATTTTTTCAATGAAAGTTTTGTCCAGATATATGCCCAGCAGTGGAATCACTAGATCATACAGTAGCTCTATATTTAATTTTCTGAGGTACCTCCATACTGTTTTCCATAGTGGTTGTACCAACTTACATACCCAGCAGCAGAGGAGGAGGGCACCTTTTTCTCTACACCCTCTCCAGCATTTGTTATTTGTCTTATTGTTAATGATGGCCATTCTGACCTGTGTGAGGTGATAGCTGATTGTAGTTTTGATTTGCATTTCTTTAATAATTAATTATATTGAGTGTTTTTTTCATTTGCCTGTTGGCCATCCATGTGCCATCTTTGGAGAAATGTCTATTTAGGTCTTCTGCCCATTTTTTAAGCTGGGTTGTTTGATTTTTGGTGTTGAGTTGCATGAGTTGTTTGTATATTTTGGAGTTTAGGCCCTTGTCTGTTGCATCATTGACAAAGATTTTCTCCCATTCTGTGGATTATCTTTTCATTTTTTTTAATGGTTTCCTTAGCTATGCAGAACTTTCGAGTTTGATTAGGTCCCATTGGTTTATTTTTGTCCTTATTGTCATTAATCTAGGAGGTGGATCAAACATTATGCTGCTGTGATTTACGTCAAAGAGCATTCTGCCTATGTTTTCCCTTAGGAGTTTTATGCCATCTGCCTTATATTTAGATCTTTAATACATTTTGAGTTTATTTCTTAAATTTATATTAAATATGAAATATAAATTTATAAACTGAAAGACATAATGTCTTCCCTTACATAATAATGTGTCAGTAAAAATGTTTTAAGTAGTATGTAATTTACAAAGAGACCTCTCCTCTCCACAAAGTTGTGGTAAGTAAGTACATTTTAGGGGCAATATGGGTACTATGCTGTTTAAGTAAGATTTTAAGAAAGCTGGTTGTGGGCACATAAATCAATATTGACTTCACAGAATTATTGACAAAAAAATGTACCCATCAACTTTAAGATACTGGTTGCTTGTGGGTTTTTTTGGGGGGGTTTTGTTTTTTTGTTTGTTTTTTTTGTTGTTGTTGTTGTTTTGCTGCTATCATGATATTTGGACATTCCTGGGCCAGGGATCAAACTCACACCACAGCTGTAACCAGATCCACAGCGGTAACAATGCCAGATCCTTAACCTGATGATCCACCAGGGGACTCCCATTGATTGCTTTTAGGGGACAGACATGCACAGGAGCTGAGTTACTAAGAAAGGTCAAATTTTATTGATAATGTTTCAAAGATCTATAAAACATGAGAGCTGAAGCAAATAATATTGAATGTTCATGTCTTAAAAATAGGTAGTGGGAATTGGTGAGTGTAACAATAGGTAGTATTCATGGAGTTTTTTAAAGTTTTGGGCATATTTTAAGGCAGTGTTTATCAGCCCAGCTTCACATTTGAGTGACCAAGAAAGTCACACGTACAGATCGTGATACTGGTTCGAGGCTGAAGCTGGGGTAGATGTGAATTTTAAAACAATCACATGTAAATCATTGATCAACTGGAACTAAAAACCACTGGTATAAGCAATATACATTTTTTAAATTTTTATTGCAATATCCTATTTGGTAGTTTCCAATTATGATCACAATTTTAAGGATAGGAAACTTCCCAGATGCGTTTACATTATTTTATTTTGAATTTTTCTCAATTAAACCTTGGGGTGACCTTCTAAAATAATGAACCAGAATTGCCTTCAGGTAGTAGAAGTAAGATAATTGCAATCCCTTTATCAGACAGATTGACATGAATATCTATTAGCTAAACCTAAGAGGCTGGGTCCTGACCTAGCTGTGGGACCTTTCCCGGTACTAAACACCTCAACTTTAAACAAGAGAGTTTATGATAAGGAAAAAAAGCCCACCATGTATATGAAAAGACACTCAATGTCACTAATATCAGGAAATGTAAGGCAAAACCTAAATTAAATATCACTTCACACATGTTAAGATGTCTATTACTAAGAAAACAAAAGATAACAAATGTCGGTGAGGATGTGGAGAAAAGGGAACACTTGTACATAAAGTGTGGGAATGATTGTGGAGATAGCACTTACAGAAACAGAATGGAGGTGCCTTAAAAAATTAAAAACTATTGTGGTTGCCAAGGGGAAGAGGGAAGGAGTGGGATGAATTGGGAGCTTGGGATTGATAGATACAGACTATTGCCTTTGGAATTGATAAGCAATGGGATCCTGCTGTATAGTACTGAGAACTACGTCTAGTCACTTATGATGGAGCATGATAATGGGAAAAAAAAAGAATCTATACATGTATGTGTACCTGGGTCACCATGCTGTATAGTAGAAAATTGACAGAACACTGTAAACCAGCTATAATGGGGGGAAATGTCATTATATAAAAAATTAAAAACTGCTAGTAATTAAAATAGAACTCCTTTATGATCCACAACCCCACTTCCAAAGTCAATGAAATCAGTCCCTCGAGAAGAAATGTGCAATATTATTCCCTTGTCGTTGCAATATTATTCAAGAAACAAAAGTATGGAAACAACCAAAGTGTCTGTGGACAGATAATGAAGAAAATGTGTTGTGTATACCTAGATAATGGGATATTATTCTGCTATGAAAAGAAGGAAACCCTGCTGTTTGTGACAACATGGCTAGAACTGGAGGGTCATATTCTAATTGAAATAGGCAAGATAAAAAGATAAACACTCTATGATCCAAATGGTGGGTGGAATCTAAGAAAATCAAATTCGTAGAAGCATAGATCAAGACTGTTCATGTAAGTGGTAGAGGGTAGAGAAAGTGGAGAGACAATCACGGGGTACAAACTTTCAGTATTAAAATGAATAAGTTCTGGGGATAATATACACCAAGGTTTTTAGAGTACAAATGTATTACAAGAAGTTCCTGCTGTGGCTCAGTGGTAACCAACCCGACTAGTAACCATGAGGATGTTGGTTTGATCCCTGGCTTTGCTCAGTGGGTTAAATATCTAGCATTACTGTGAGCTGTGGTGTAGGTCTCTAGCCATGGCTTGGATCCCCATGTTGCTGTGGCTGTGGCATAGGCTGGCAGCTGCAGCTCCTATTCTACCCCTAGCCTGGAAACTTCCATATGCCTCAGGTGTGGCTCTAAAAAACAAAACAAAAAAAAATGTATTGTACAATTGAAATCTGCTATGAGAGATCTACTTAACTGCTCTTACCACACACCCATGCCTCTCCCCACACACAACAACTCTATGTGATGATAGATAATTAACTTGACTTTGGTAATTATCCACAATATCTACATGTATTAAATCATCATTTCATAATCTGAAAAAACCTTTGTGTTTTACAAGCTAAATATATGCAGTTTTGTCAATCATACTTCAATAAACTGGAAAAAAAGAAAAACAAGTAGTATAACCAGGCAACTACAGAATAGAGTAGAAAATAAAATAAAAATGGTCTCACACCTTAGAAAATTTATGAGCTAAAAAAAGGAAAATTTATGAGCTTATCTAATGAGATTATAGTAGTTGAAAAAAAATGACCCTGTGTAAATTTTTAAAGGTTTTTTTAAGGTTTCATGATTGTTTAATCATTGAGAGATGCTCTGTGCACTCATATGATCATCATAGATAAAAATGCTGTATGATTATGTGGACTTAACTAAACCATACTTATCAAAATTTGCAGTCCACCAAAGCCAAAAGTATAAAGCATATACTAAATGACTTTACAATTCAATCCTTACATTTGTGTAGTAATTTATTTTATGACAGAGAGAATACAGATAACCAAAGAAGGATAAACTAATAATTAATAACCACCACATAAAAATTTTTTTAACTAAGACAAGGAACTACAATATGATCCAGCAATTCCACTCCTAGGCAGTTATCCAGAGAAAACCATAGTTTGAAAAGATACATGCACCCCAATTTCATTGCAGCATTATTTACAATAGCCAAGACATAGAAGGAACCTAAATATCCAACAACAGAGGAATGGATAAGGAAGATGTGGTGCACATATAGAACGGATTATTACCAGCCATAAAAAGGAATGGAATAATGTCATTTGCAGCAACAAGGATAGACCTAAAAATTATAATAAGTGAAAGTAGTGAGATTGTTAAAGACAAACATCAATCATATGGTAATACTTATATGTGGAATCTAAAAAAAAAGGATACAAAATAACTTATTTGAGAACAGAAACATAATCAAGATTTTGAAAAATGTATGGTTACCAAAAGGGACAGGTGAGGGGGGAGAGGGATGGATTAGAAATTTGGGCTGGGCATATATATATGGAATGATTGGCTAATGGGGACCTGCTGTACAGAATAGAGAACTCTATGTAATATTCTGTGATGAGCTCTTTAGGAAAAGAATGTGAACAAAAATGGATGTGAATATATTTATAACTGAATCCCTTTGATGTACAGGAGAAATTATCACAAATTTATAAATCAAATAGGTTGCAATAAAACTTTTTATTATTGTTATTTCCCCAATACAAATTTTTTTTCTACTGTACAGCATGGTGACCCAGTTACACATACTTGTGTGCATTCTTTTCCTCCCATAATCATGCTCTGTCATAAGTGACTAGACGTAGTTCTCAGTGCTACACAGCAGGATCTCACCACTAATCCAATCCAAAAGCATTAGTCTGCATCCACCAACCCCAAGCTCCCAATTCATCCCACTCCCTCCCCCTTGGAAACCACAAGTCTATTCATCAAGTCCATGATTTTCTTTTCTGTGGAAAGATTCATTTGTGCTGTATATTAGATACCAGATATGAGTGATGTCACATGGTATCTGCCTTTCTCTTTCTGACTTACTTCACTCAGGATGAGAGTCTCTAGTTCTATCCATGTTGCTGCAAATGGCATTATTTTGGTCTTTTTAATGGCTGAGTAGTATTCCATTGTGTACCACGTCCTCCTAATCCAATCATCTGTCCATGGACATCTGGGTTGTTTCCATGTCTTGGCTATTATGCATAGTGCTGCAGTCAACATGCGGGTGCATGTGTCTCTTTTAAGGAAAATTTTTTCTGGATATCTGCCCAAGAGTGGGGTTGCTGGGTCACATGGTAGCTCTCTGTATAGAATTCTAAGGTACCTCCATACTGTTCTCCATAGTAGCTGTACCAGATTACATTCCCACTAACAGTGCAGGAGCATTCCCTTTTCTTCACAACCCCTCCAGCACTTATTTGTGGACTTATTAGTGATGGCCATTCTGACTGATGTGAAGTGGTATCTTGAGGTAGTTTTGATTTGCATTTCTTATAATCAGTGATGTTGAGCATTTTTTTCATATGCTTTTTGGCCATCTGCATATCTTCCTTGGAGAAATGTCTATTCAGGTCCTTTGCCCATTTTTCCATTGGGTTGTTGGCTTTTTTGCTGTTGAGTGGGATAAGTTGCTTGTATATTCTAGAAATTAAGCCCTTGTCCATTGCATCATTTGAAGCTATTTTTTTTCACATTCTGTAAGTTGTCTCTTTGTTTTCTTTTTGGTTTCCTTTGCTCTGCAAAAGCTTGTCAGTTTGATTAGGTTCCACTGGTTTATTTTTTCTCTTATTTCTGTTGCTTTGGGAGACTGACTTGAGAAAATATTTGTAAGGTTGATGTCAAAGAATATTTTGCCTATATTCTCTTCCAGAAGTTTGATGGTGTCTTTTCTTATATTTGAGTCTTTCAGCCTTTTTGAGTTTATTTAGGTGCATGGTGTGAGGGTGTGTTCTAGTTTCATTGATTTGTATGCAGCTGTCCAGGTTGCTAAGCAATGCTTGCTGAAAAGACTGTTTTTTTCCCATTTTATGCTCTTGCCTCCTTTGTCAAAGATTAATTGACCATAGATGTCTGGGTTTATTTCTGGGTTCTCTCTTCTGTTCCATTTGTCTGTCTGTCTGTTTTGGTACCAGTACCACATTGTCTTGATGTCTGTGGCTTTGTAATATTGCCTGAAGTCTGGGAGAGTTATGTCTCCTGCTTGCTTTTTGTCCTTCAGAGTTGCTTTGGGAATTCTTGGTCTTTTGTAGTTCCATATAAATTTTCGGATTGTTTGTTCCAGTTCTGTGAGAAATGTCATGGGTGATTTGATAGGGATTGCATTGAATCTGTAGATTGCTTTGGGCAGTATGGCCATTTTTACAATTTTAATTTTTCCAACCCAGAAGCATAGAATATCTTTCCATATCTTTACATCTTCTTTAATTTTCTTGATAAGTTTTTTATAGTTCTCAGAATATAAGCCTTTCACCTCCTTGATCAGGTGTATACCCAGGTATTTGATTTTTTGGTGTGCAATTTTAAAAGGTATTGTGTTTTTGTATTCCTATTCTAAAGTTTCATTGTTAGTATACAGAAATGCGACTGATTTCTGAATGTTAATCTTCTACTACTTTGCTGAATTTGTTGATCAGTTCAAGTAGTTTTTGGGTGGAGTCATTAGGGTTTTCTATGTATAGTATCATGTCATATGCATACAGTGACAGTTTTGCCTCTTCTCTTCCTATTTGGATGCCTTTTATTTCTTTGGTTTGTCTGATTGCTGTGCCTAGGACTTCCAATACCACGTTGAATAACAGTGGTGAAAGTGGGCATCCCTGTCTTGTTCCAGATTTGAGTGAGAAGGCTTTTGGATTTTCTGCATTGAGTATTATATTTGCTGTGGGTTTGTCATAAATGGCTCTGATTATGATAAGGGGTGTTCCCTCTATACCCACTTTAGTAAGAGTTTTGATCATGAATGGATGTTGGACTTTGTCAAATGCTTTTTCTGCATCTGAGGAGAGGATCATGTGGTTTTTTACTTTTCTTTGGTTAATGTGGTGTATGACATTCATTGATTTACATATGTTGAACCATCCTTGTGCAGCTGGTATGAATCACACCTGGTTGTGGTGTACAATCTTTTTGATGTGTTGTTGGATTTGATTGGCTAAAATTTTGTTGAGAATTTTTGCATCTGTATCCATCAAAGATATTGGCTGATAGTTTTCTTTTTTGGTGGTATCTTCGTCTGGTTTTGGAATTATGGTGATGGTGGCATCAAAAAATGTCTTTGGGAGTGTTCCTTCTTCTTTGGTTTTTTGGAAAAGTTTAAGGAGGATGGGTATAATTTGGTCTTTGTATGTTTGGTAGAATTCACTGGTGAAGCCATCTGGTCCTGGACTTTTATCTGTAGGGAATGTTTTTATGAAATATTCAATTTCATTTCTAGTGATCAATAAAACTTTTAAAAATGTTTTTGTTTATGAACACATAACTTGAATTTAGAATCCAGATGAAAGTGTACTGCATTGTATGGGGTATTTATAAAATTTCTAAATGAAGGAAATATCTAGAATTGTATTTGAGTAAAATAAGGTATATTTAATTATGTCTTAATTTATTAAATTTGAATTACATATTTTCTTAAAGATGAAGAGTATTTCTCATTTTATATTTTCAGCAAAGAAGTAGGCTATATTTTATATGATTGTGTGTGTAATATGCCTAATGAACTTCCTCCTCTGTTACTATTTAACATTCAATATTTAGTTGAATTTCTATAAAGTAAGTGTATAGAGAAAGAGGTGAATAAAGAGAAACCAATGAGGAAACAATTCCAAGCAGGTATAAGTTGTCATATAGAGAAATATTGCCAAAAGGCCTGGGGTGTATTACCTTAGAAATGAATTACTCGAATCCAAAATACGAACAAAATGCTGTGTGCCCATTTTACTTACTTTTTTCCAACCTTCTTTTCTTTTAAAAAAGGAGTTCCAGCTACCTAGAACTGGAAATCTAACTAGTGTCTATGAATTCTTCCTCCTGGAACTCTCAGATGATCCAGACCTGCAGCCCTTCCTCCTTGGGCTGTTCCTGTCCATGTACCTGGTCACCATGTTGGGGAACCTGCTCATCATCCTGGCTGTTGCCTTTGACTCCCACCTCCACACCCCCATGTATTTCTTTCTCTCCAACCTGTCCTTGGCTGACATGGGTTTCATCTCTACTACCATCCCCAAGATGATTGTGAATATCCAAATTCACAGCAGAGTCATCTCCTATGCTGGTTGCTTAACCCAGATGTCTATTTTCATCCTTTTTGGAAGTATAGATGATATGCTTCTGACAGCAATGGCCTATGACAGGTTTGTGGCCATCTGTCACCCATTGCACTACCCTGTCATCATGAACCCACGCCTCTGTTGCATCTTAGTTTTGCTGTCTTTTTTCATCAGCCTTTTGGAGTCCCAGGTACACAATTGGATTGTATTACAACTTACTTGCTTCAGTGACTTGGAAATTTCTAATTTTTTCTGTGACCCTTCTTTACTCCTCAAGCTAGCCTGTTCTGACACTTACACCAACAACATAATCATGTATTTTTTTGTTGCCATTTTTGGTTTTCTCCCTATCTCGGGGATCCTTTTCTCTTACTCTAAAATTGTTTCCTCTATTCTGAGAGTCCCTTCATCGGGTGGGGGGTATAAAGCCTTCACCACCTGTGGTTCTCACCTGGCAGTTGTTTGCTTATTTTATGGAACAGGTATTGGGGTGTATCTCAGCTCAGCCATCTCACATTCTCCCAGGAAGGATGCAGTGGCTTTGGCAATATACACTGTGGTCACCCCCATGCTGAACCCCTTCATCTACAGTCTGAGGAACAGGGACATCAAAAGGGCCATGAGGAGTTTCCTTGGACGCAATCTAATCTCAGTATCCATGGAGTGTAGCTTGAAAAATGCAGAAAAACTAAGCCTGTATACTTGAAATCCTACCTCTCTTTGCTATGGATCAATTATTTTAAACACATCAAAACCCACTCTCTTCTTTCATAGTCACCTCTGTATATCTTCCATGTGCCCTTCCTTAAATACACCCTCATCACTTATCCCCACACAGTAAATAATATCTATTCTTCCACATCATATTTAATTTGATACACATTAAAGCTTTTCATATCAATTAAATATAAACCAATAGATGCAATCCTCAACATAGAGATCTCTAAGTCAGAAAGGCTGTGTGTGTATCATTAGGAAGGTTACACTACATCACTATCCAGATATATCCCACTTTAACTTCTAGGGAAAACAGGTAAGCCCAAATCAGATTTTGTTAAAGCCTTCAAGGGTTAAGAACTCACAGAAGTGTAAAGGAAATATATTCTGGATAGAGTTGAATCTTTCCTAGATAGCAGAAAACAGAAACCTGGGCATTTGTTAAATTTGGCATTGGAATGGCTGCAGATTGGACTGACGTGGATGGAGGCGCTCTCCTAGTGTCTCAGAAACCAGGAGGTCTACTCAAGACTGTATGACCAGAAGCAGAAGTGTGGGGTCTGCAAAACTACCTAGTGGAGGGGTACTTATACCCATTGCTGGTTTGTCTCCAGAGAATTCTTATTGAGATCATGGTAGTGCAATGAATTTGAGAGTATGTTGAAAAGCAGATGGACAGAAACTGAGTCTTGATTTGCTCGAAGCACAATGTCCTTATAGAGTATAGTGCTGGTGTGGTGGGAAGTATATGAAATAATCCCAATAATCCTAACTCCTAGTTTTCCTTTCCTTGTGTAATTCCCTTCCACAGAGCATAAGATGGACATAATGACTCCCTCCCAACAATCAGAATGTGCAAAGTCATTTCTGGGACAAAGTTTTAAAATCTTTCTTCTTCCTGCCTCTCTCCAGCTCTCTCAGGTTCTCCTATTGATAGAAGCCAACTGCCATGTATTGAGCTGTCCCATTAGGGGCACACGTGTCAAGGAACCATGGGAGTTCTCTGGATGACATCCTGTGCACACATGAACCCTACCCACAGTCCCATGAGTGAGCTTGAATGTGGTCTTCTGCTAATCAAACCTTGAAATGCCCAAATCCCTGACCAAAAACTTGGCTGCAACCTTCTGGCAGGCCTTCTGAAATATTTAGGTATATATCAGACACCAAATAATAAGTAAAAATCAATAGTTTCAAATATGTTGATTATTTCACTTAGAGCAATAAACATAGAACTGAAGGCTCATTCAACTTGGCAAAAACTAAAACAAACAAACAAACAAAACAGCTTGTAAATCTCCATCACATAAAATGCCAAAGCCAGAAAGGGCTAAGAAAATGAAAATAAGAAGTTATCCTTAATAAAATAAAATTTTAAAAAAGTTATCCTTAGAGACATATCAGAAAATGGAAAGAGCATCACATCGTTGGTATGGAAGATCTAAGGCTGTATAGATTTCATGCATAACACTGTGGATTTACAGATATGAAACCACACATTGGTTAAATTGAGGGGAAAAAAGAATGTCTGAACTTTATGGTAAAGATCTTACAACTTTGAAGTAAGAAGCAAGGAGTACAGGTACACTTCCTTGTGAGGGGAGGAGAAGCTTCCAAAGACATTCATTTTTCTCTTTTCTTCTTCCATTAATACTAGCAAGTCTCCAGAGACTAGGACCACATGGGCCAATGAGTTAATTATGAGCTGTGAGCCCTAAGGACATATCATTGCAAATAATTGGGTGGTGCTTCCAGCCCTTTGGTTTCCCAGTTCTACGGATGTGGCTATATATTTTTGTCTACATGTTTTGTAGGAATCTGCATCAGATGGTCCAAGCCTAAATCCATCTTACTGTCAAACCTGAGGAGGGACCCTGAGACTCGATCACACACCAGGCAGGAAAGGGCAGTAAATCTGTACTCCTTGGTCATGGTCCAGCAGAGAGGCAGCACAGCCCATTAAGTGCTGAATGGGGAGATTGATGGATGGATGGACCCTTGGGACAACGATTTCCTCCTCAACCAGACAAACATGACAGTTGGATTAGACACCTGAGGGGAGCCAATGAACATAATTTTGGATCAGAGCTTCTGAAGTTTGTTGGCTCTAGTTGGGGTGTGAAAACACTCACTGAGTTCCACATCCACTCTTACTGGTTTTGGCTGGCATTTCCCAACTATAGAAACACAGGAGTCTCTAAACTTCCTCCTTGACACTTCAAATGCTCATGAAAGCAATGATGAGGAAGAGGAAGACATTAATTACAACATTCTTCAATCCTGTTGAGGGCTTCCTAAGTGCCAGGCTCTGAAGTATGTGTTTTATATCTCTTGTTTGATTTCACGTTCATTATCTCTAACATATTATAAAATTATGAGAACACATTATTATCATTACTTTATTAAGAGAAAGTTCATAGCACTTTATATAACTTATACCAGGTCATGAGTTAGAATTGGTTGAAGCCAGTCAGTCTGTGCAGACTGACTCCACACACAGGGCATCTGGGAAGTCTTCCCCTACTAACCCAACTGTCCTGTCACCTCCCTGTCAGGCCAACCAAAGACTTATTCACTATTCCCTTCCTTTTGGAGCTTTCTGCAAGACACAGTGGAGAGCAGTATGTAGCACCTTCTCTCCCAACTATAGGAAGTGTGGCTGAGATCACAGGCAAAGCCATAGAAAGAATTGATAAATTAAGAAGGATGATTTGGAGTTCCCACTGTGGCTCTGTGGGTTAAGGATCTCTGTGGAGATGTGGGTTTGACCCCTGGCCTAACTCAGTGGGTTAAGGATCAGCATTGCTGCGAGCTGTAGCATAGGTTGCAGAGGCAGCTTCGACCTGGTATTGCTGTGGCTCCGGTATAGGCTGGCAGCTGCAGCTCTGATTCAACTGGCCCAGGAATTTCCATATGCTGCAGGTGCAGCTGTAAAATAAAAAATATGTATTAAAGCCTTGTCAGTTGCATCATTTGAAACTATTTTCTCCTATTCTGATATTTGTCTTTTTGTTTTCTTTTTGGTTTCCTTTGCTGTGCAAAACTTTGTCAGTTTGATTAGGTCCCATCGGTTTATTTTCGCTTTTATTTCTAGACTCTTATACTGAGTGAAGTAAGTCAGAAAAAGAAAGACTAATATCACATGATATCACTTATATCTGGATTCTAATATATGGCACAAATGAGGCTTTCCACAGAAAGAAAATCATGCACTTGGAGAATAGACTTGTGGTTGCCACGGGGGAGGGAGTGGGATGGAATTTGGAACTTGGGGTAAATAGATGTAGACTATTGATTTGGAATGGATAAGCAACGAGATTCTGCTGTGTAGCACTGGGAACTATGTCTAGTCACTTATGATGGAGCATGATAATGTGAGAAAAAAGAATCTATATGTGTGTGTGACTGGGTCACCATGCTGTACAGTGGAAAACTGACAGAACACTGTAAACCAGCTATGATGAAAAGAATAGAAATCATTATGTAAAATGCACATATATATTGATAATTTAAAGCAGTTTCTCTTTTGATTTTGCTTCTGTACTTCTTTTCAAGCGTCCACTTTTCCTTCCATACTGTGTTCAGCCTATTCAATCACAAAAGGAGACATAACATCAGAGTCCAGGGTTTACTTCTACATAGGGTACTGAAAACAGTTTAGAAATGTACTTCAGGTACATAGGTGGTTAGATCTCAATACCTCTGCTTAAAACTTTCAAAATATCTGGAAAGAATGAAATTTACTGCATGGGACTTTAAGACTGATAAGTTTATTTTGAACCCTGTTTGCTTCAATTATGAGTGTATTTGAGGATACGATCTTAGTATACCCAAGCTTAAGATTGTCGACTGAGATTATTACTTGCTGACATAACTTCTGTGAGTGAAGGCAGGATGAATAATGGATGCCTTCTATGCTATAACTGTCATATGGATGTATATGAAGGGGAAAAGTAGATTTTAGATATTTTGTTACTAATGATTATGTTAGCAAGCAACCGTTTGTGAGTGACTTTTAGTGGTCCTGCTCAGCCACTAGTCAGCATTGTGGTGAGTCCTTCCCCCAAACAGGTGAGAGTTAGTGAGTGACCATTGGCCCCTCCCTCTTCCTTTCCTCTGTATAAAAGAAGCCTGAACTTGACTGAGGCAAGATGGTTTTTTGCCTCACTGGTCTGTCATCGTCTCAGTCTGCTAGATTTCTGAATAAAGTTGGTGTTCCTTGCCCAAGCAACTTGTCTCAGAATTTATTGGCCTGTTGTGGTGAGCAGAGCCAGTGAACTTGGGTTGGGTATCAATAAGGCTCATTTTCATGTCATTGGACTTAAATATCTGGTGACCTGATGTTACGTCTCTCCCAAATCCCCGGTAGAATATTTTGCTTTTGTTTATACAAGTATATTTTGATACATGCAGGGAAATGACTGAGGCTCATTTATTTCTGATTCCCCAGAGCATATAACTTGTTGGCACACAGGAGGCACCAAGAATTTAAAAAAAAAAAAAAGGTAGGTGTTGATTAAACCATCCTTTTTTCATAGAAACAAAATGTGGGTAACATGGCTTCCAAACAGAGAACAATTTATGCCAGTGTTTTCATCCTTTTCAGGAATGTCCCATTAAGATCAGAGACAGTATAAAATAGTGCTTGTTTTTGTCTATGTCATGGACTTTCTGTGGGACATATTATTTTCCATTTAATAGCATCAGCAGCTTTCAATAATTGAAAAACCATGGCAGAGAGTTTCACAAATATTGGGAAGGGGGTCCAAAAAGAAGTGGATGGCACATCTTTTTGTTTGTTTGTTTGTTTGCTATTTCTTTGGGCCACTCCCACAGCATATGGGAGATTCCCAGGCTGGGGGTCGAATCGGAGCTGTAGCCCCCGGCCTACGCCAGAGCCACAGCAATGCCAGATCCGAGCCGTATCTGCAACCTACACCACAGCTCACGGCAACGCTGGATCGTTAACCCACTGAGCAAGGGCAGGGACCGAACCCGCAACCTCATGGTTCCTAGTAGGATTCGTTAACTACTGCACCAAGACAAGAACTCCCGGATGGCACATCTTAATGCATAGGCTGAGACTCATTTTAGGATTTCATGTCATCCCTGCTCCAGTGCCCTGAAACAGGAAAGGCTTCAGTCTCCCTGCCATATAATCCTTAAAATGTCATTAAATATTTCAGGTTGTTCTTCATTACTAACCATGTTATTCCAATAATGATTGAAATTCTTTATAAAATATGACCAAATATTCATTAAGTTTCAGACATCCCTTAGGTTCTGTACATAGTCTAAATATGGGTGTAGACTCTCCATTTCTAAGAAGGAAGAGAGGCACAGAGAAGAGGAGAGGTTTACACACAATACACATATGGGGTGAAAGACCCAGGACTCAAACGTTAATCTACTTATTCCTTCACTGCTCCCAGTCACCTCCACTGTAGCTAACAAGTGATTCTTTTCAAAGCTACTTTGCTTCCAGATGTGAAATGAAGATAAAAGAATTGGCTTCTCCCCTTCTGGTTCAGTGAGACAACCTGTGTGAATTATGGCAGTGAGGCAGCAGTTTACAGGGGCCATAATGTGACTACCTATTGGATTGTGGGGTTTTCAAGGATAGTCATGCATATTTCAGTCCAGTTTTTAAGTCTAAGATTGAAAAGACTTTCTATACAAGATGAAAATATCATGTGCAGATATCATGAAATATTCATCACAAGACAGACATTAGGGTATTTTCAAATGATAAACATAAAAGGGGTCATAGTTGATAGAAAATGATTTTTGTCTAGGGACAGATATAGGCAATTTGATTTCCCTGGTGGTGCATTGGTTTAAGAATCTGGCATTGTGGCTGATGTGGCTTGTGTTGTTGATGTGGCACAGTTTTGTCTCCTGACCCAGGAACTTCCACATGCCATGGATGCGGCAAAAAGTTTTACAAAAGAAAAAAAAGGAGAAAAAAACAACACAAAACAAAACCCAAATAGAGGCAATTAACACTAGTAAAATAAACATGCACTGATTTAGAAATTAAACGAGTAATTCCACACACATATTCCATACAAATTCTCATTTGTGTGATACGGAGAGAGGTACAAGAATTTTCATGGGATTTCTTTTAAGAAGAACTGATATAAATTATAATATTAATATAAATTATAGAATGTAAAACAACTATTTTAATATGTAAATAAATATGTATTACTACATTTAAATGTATATTAATATATATTTAAATTTGTCAAATTCATATTAAAGTATATAAATATAAATTTATAAACCAAATAAAATGATATCTTCCCTTTTGCAATAATGTGCATCAGTAAAATCTTTCAGGTAGTACGTATTTTACAAAGACCTAACCTCAGTGTTTTGGTTGACAAGTACTTTCATAGCCACCATAAGTAGTATTGTATTTAAGAAAGCTTTTAAGAAAGGTGGTTATGGATAACATAAATCAATATTGATGTTATGTAAACATTACGAGAAGATAGACCCATAAACTTAATGACATTGGTTGGTTTGGTGGGGGAAAGGATGCAGAGAAATTGATGTCAAGCCCAATTTCTGGTACCTGACACAGATTGAGGTCAAAAAAACTTAAAGGACAGAGTTTGGAGCTGAGAAAGTTTTATTGCAGGGCCAAGAGATGAGAAGAACCAATGACTCCAGCTCAAAAGTCCTGAACTCCCCAGTGGGTTTAATGGAAATTTTTCATATGCAAAATTTAGGTGGTGGGCTCCAGGGTGTGTGAGCTGCCTCTGATTGATTTGTGATGAGGAAACAATCATCAGTCTTCTGGTCCAACCAGTCTGGGGTCCACAGCCTGGAGCTCAGCCTGAACTTAGCATCATCCACGTACCTGCGGGCCCTAGTTCCTGTAAAAGAACTCAGATCCAGGTATCAGATTGTTACATAGTTCACCTGAGTAGGAACCTGGCCCAGGCAACATTGCTGAACAATTGTTTCTAATAAAAATTTCTGTTGTGCAGCACAGTGACCCAGGAACACATATATATAATTGTTTTTCTCATATTATCTTCCACCATATTCTAACCTAAGAGACTGGATAGAGTTCCCTATGATGTACAGTAGGATCTCATTGCTCATCCATTATAAATATAATAGTTTACATCTACCAACCTCTGACTCCCCATCCATCCACTCCCTCCCCTTCCCCAGTGGCAACCACTGTTCTCTATTATTCAAACATAGTCTGATTAGGGAAGTGAGGGCATAACACAAGACACAATATGACCTATTGGATCCTACCAACAGCCCCATGAGTGAGTTTGAAAGTGCTCCTCTGCTAATCAAATTTTCAGGGGGATGCGGCCCTGACCAACTGCTTGATTGCAACATTCTAGGAGGCCCTCTAAAATAATTACGTAAATATCAGTTAACAAATAACAAGTAAATATCAAGAGCATCCTAATATGGCACATAATTCCATTAGAGAAAAAAATTAGAGGTGATGACCCAGTGAAATTCAGAAACACACACACACACACACACACACACAGAGCCCTGTACATCTCCACCATATAAAGTGCCATTCCAAGTAAGAACTAAAGTAATGAAAGTAAGTTAGCTTTAGAGACAAATATTAACTGGGGAAATGGAAAAAGTATCACCTTCTTGGTATAGATGTGCCAAGGCTTCATAGATTTTGTGATGAAAACAGATTTATTACAGTGGAAAAAAAAATCTTACATTTACTGGTTAGATTGGGAGGAAATGTCTGAATATTATGTTAACATCCTGCAACTTGTTACATGTGAGAAGACAAAGGTACAGGTGAAGGGAGGAGAGACCCAGAATCTTCCAGGGACATATACATTTCTTTTTTTTCCCTCTTCTATTTATACTAGCAAATCTCCAGAGACTGGAACGACATGGACCAATTGGCTAATTATGAGCTTTGTGCACTGAGCCCTCAGGTCACACCACTGTGCGTAATTGGCCAGTGCCTCCATCTCTTCATTTTGCCAGTTCTAAGAGTGTGTCTCTACACCTATGTCTCCATCCTTTGTGGACACCTGCATCAGCAGTTTCCAGGCTGAATCTGATTGATTTCCTGCCAGTCTGAGGAGGGACCCTGAGACTTGACCACACACCAGGAAGGAGAGGGCAGTGAATCTGTACTCCTTGGTCATGGTCCAGCAGAGATGCATCCCAGCCCAGTAAGTGCTGAGGGGAAAGAGTAATTAAAATAAGAAATTTGGGGATCATTCCTTCCTCCCCAAGGGAACAAACATGATGCTTGAGATAGAAAGATGAAGGAACACAACTATTCAGAATTTTGGACCAGACCCCTCTGAAGTTTTTGTTCTTGGTTATGATTCATATGTGAGAATTCTCATTCAGACTTCTGCATGCACCCTCACTGGCTCTGCCTCTGCCTGGCATCCCACCACCACCACCACCATAGCAGCACATGGGTCTCTCTAAAGTTCTCCCTTAGCTCTTAAATGCTCATGAAAGCAATGATGAAGATGAGGAGGAGGGTGGTATTAAACCAAATATCATGCACTGTTGATGAGTGTCAAGCTCTGGGGTATGTGTATTGTGTCTCTGCTTGTTATATCTCTCTGAAATTGTAAGTGCCCACATATGATTATTTTAATAAGAGGAGGGTGCAGCATTTTATGTAACATTTACTGTGGTATTGGTTAGTAAGTGTTAAAGCCATGTTTGAAGCCATTCAGCCTGGACAGACTGCTTCCAGACACAGGGCATCTGGGCAGTCTTCCCCCTGGGAACCCCAGCAGTCATGTGTCTCCCTGTGAGAGCTGGCAGAAACTCCCCTCTCACTGTGCCCTTCTCTGTGGAGTTTTCTTGTAGACCGCAGTGGAGGGAAGTAGGTAGCACTTGCTGCTCTGAAGCTAGGAGATGTATGAGATACAGAAAGAGTCAGAGAAAGACAAATGCTGTATGATCTCACTTATATGTGGAATCTAAAATATGGCACAAATGGACCTATTTACAAAACAGAAAGACTCACAAACATAAAGAACAAACTTGTGGTTGCTAAGGAGAATGTGGGGGGAATGGGATAGACTGGAAATAGATGCAAACTGTTGTATTTAGAATGGATAAGAAATTATATTCTTCTGTATTGTGCGGGAAAGTATATCCAGTTTCTTGGGATGTAACATCATGGAAGACAGCATGAGAAAAAAAGTATATATATATATATATATATACATATGTATGACTTGGTCACTATGCTGTACAGCTAAATTAACACAGCACTGTAAATCAACTATAATAAAAATAAAATAAAATCACAAAAAGCATAGCGCAGGATATTTAAGGGAAAATATCTCTCTCGATCTTGCTCCTGGATTTTACTTCAACTGTCCATTTCCTCCTCCATACCCGTAATCAGCTGACTCGATGACAAAAGGAGACATAAAATAAGAGTCTTGGAGTCCTGCTTCTATTCAGGAAAATGAAAACTGTTTAAAAAATATATCTTAGATATGTCTTTGGTTAGACCTCTGCCCCTCTGATTGGAACTTTCAGAGAGTCTGAAAACAATGAAATTTAGGACATAGGACTCAGAGAATAAAAACTTAATTTTGAATCCTTGGTATTCCACTACTTCATACTGCATGAGGCGGCAATTTCTTAGTCTGTGAGATTTAGGATTGTCAACCGAGTTGATTCTTTTTTGATACAAAACCACTCAATTAGGTTGAAACAAACAATGGTAGCCGTCTCTGCAATAACTATGTGAAGAGAGAGGAAATACATTTTTAATATTTTGTTACCATTAATAATACTATAATAAATATATTTACTTATTAAATATATATTATTTAAATATATTAAAAGAATTAAAATAAATTAAATATTAATACTACTATAATAAACTATTACAATTCTCACATTATTAGATTTAAATATCTCTTGATCTGATGTTATAATTTCCCTATATCCCAGACATTTTGTTTGTTTATACTAATACATTCTTCTTATATGAAGATGAATGACTGAGGTGCATTTATTTCTGACCCCCCAAAGCCTACATTTTGTTTGCACAGAGGAGACACAGAGGATTTTGAAAAAGCCAGTTAAGTGTTGAATAAACCCTTCCATTTTTCAAAGAAAGAGAGTAATGGGCATACATCTTGCAAACAGTGGACCATTCATGCCAGTATTTTCATCCTTCTCAGAATGTCTCATAAGACTAGGACAAAATAAAATAATGCTTGTTTTTGACTATGTAATGGATTTTCTGTCAGATCTATTAATTTCAGTTTAATGGAATATGCAGGATTCAATCATTGAAAAACCATTGCAGAAATTTTCTGACTAGAAACCATGAGGTTGCGGGTTCGGTCCCTGCCCTTGCTCAGTGGGTTAACCATCCGGCGTTGCCGTGAGCTGTGGTGTAGGTTGCAGACACGGCTCGGATCCCACGTTGCTGTGGCTCTGGCGTAGGCCGGTGGCTACGACTCCAATTCGACCCCTAGCCTGGGTACCTCCATATGCCGCGGGAGCGGCCCAAAGAAATAGCAAAAAAACAAAAAAAAAAGAAAAAGAAAAACTTCTTTATTCTTAATCTATTCAGGGCCTGGCTAGGCTTGTTCTAGCTTTTCTGGGCTGCTGGCCTTTTCTCGGGGGCTGGTGGTGTTTGGTGCTACTCTGCGGAAGTGTAGCCCCTCCAAAGGGCAAGCAGGCCTGTGCAGGGACAGCCCCTGCGGTGGTAGGCTTCAGGCAATTGTTGAGGCCAGCCCTCCTTGATGGCAGGCAGCCCCAGGTCTGGCGAGAGCGTAGGGGGTGGTGGGGGTGGGTGTAGGGGGTGCACTGGGAAACACAGCTTTCAGCTAGCTAGCCGGCCTGTAAGCTTGCTGTGGCATGGGGAGTATTCTATGGGGACCCACCCCTTCTTCTCTCCCCTCCCCAGCACCGGCGCAGACCAGGCTCTTCTCCCAGGTGCCCTCTGATGCGGCTTTCCACTTCCCCGCCCCTAGAGTGTAGCTCCCTTCTTCTGCAACAGCTTGTTTTCTAGTCTCCCAGGCAGTCTCTGCCCCATCAAACTTGACAGACTGGTTTCTAGACCTCCCAAGCAGTTTCTGCTCCACCCCGCCCCCCCCCCCCCCCAGCCTGGGGACTAACCTCTGGAGCCGATGTCTCGGTTCCCAGCCCCAACCCAGGCGTCTCAATTTTTGGTGACTGTGCCCGTAGTTCAGATGGTCTGTTCGGTTCTTGATCAGCTTTTCCGTACTCCAACTTACTGCTACACTCTTCTCTGCATCTGGAGATTCCTCTGGTTCGTTTGATCTTTCCCCCGTGTAGGTGACTTTCCAGGGTGTGGGATCCCTTTCTCCTCCTCAGTTCCCTTTTGGGAGCACCCGTCCCGCTTGGATTCACCTTCTCTCACTCTCCTCTTTTCTCCCGTTCTGCCCAGTAATGTCACGAACTTCTTGTCGTTATTGGAGTTTAGGTTCCTCTGCCAGCGATTGGTTGCTGTTCTGTGCGAGTCATTTATTCTGTAGATATGCTTTTTTTGTTGTGTTTGTGGGAGAGGGCGAGCGTGTCCCCCTACTCCTCCGCCATCTTGTCCTGGGTCTCTCTACATTATTTATTTTTATTTTTTCTCCATCAAATCATAGAGTGACATGTCAAAATAATGAAACTGAATTACCATCAGGTAGCAGAAGTAAGCAAATTGCAATCTCTTTATCAAGAAAGATTGACATGCAAACCTACTAACTAGACATGAGAAACCTGGGTCCAGTTCCCACCGTGGCGCAGTGGTTAACGAATCCAACTAGGAACCATGAGATTGCAGGTTCAATCCCTGCCCTTGCTCAGTGGGTTGATGATCGGGCATTGCCGTGAGCTGTGGTGTAGGTTGAAGACGCGGCTCAGATCTGGGATTGCTGTGGCTCTGGCGTAGGCTGGTGGCTACAGCTCTGATTAGACCCCTAGCTTGGGAACCTCCCATATGCCATGGGAGCAGCCCAAGAAATGGCAAAAAAAAAAAAGACAAAAAAAATAAAGCTGGGTCTTACCCCTGGCCATGGGACCTTCCCTGGTGCTAAACTCCTCAGCTATAAACAAAAGGGTTTATGATCAGGAAAGCAGGGCTACCAGGTGCCTTAAAATGAGCTCAACATCATTATCAGGAAACTCAAGTCAAAACCCCATTCACATATCACTTCTCATGTGTGAGGATGGTGATTATACACAAAAAATAGACAACAAATATTGGTGGGGGGTGTGCAGAAAATGGAGTCATGTACCTGGTATGTAGGAATGAATATTGTTTCAGCTATTATGGAAAACAGAATGGCAGTCTCCTAAAAACTAAAAATATCTGCTAATTGAAATAGAACTTCCACATGATCTAGCAACTCCACTTCAGGGTATATCCCAAATAAGTGAAATCAGGACTTCAAAGAAATATCTGCCCTCCTGTGTTTGCTTCAATATTATTCAAATAAATGAAAATAAGGAAACAACCATTGTGTCTTCTGACAGATGTGGAGATAAAGGAAATATGGTATGTGTATATATAGACATATACAGAGACAATGGATTATTATTCAGCTAGAAAAAAAAGGAAATCCTGCCACTTGTAACAACATGGTGGGAACTGGAGGGCATTATACATAGTGAAATACACCAGACATAGAAAGACATATGCTGTATGATCTCACTTATATGTAGAAGCTAAGAAAATCAGACTCATGGGATAATCTGGTTTAGATATGTATTTGAGAGGAGCAGGAGGTGGAGGAAGTGGGAAGATTTTGGTCAAAGGGCTCAAACTTTCATTTATAAAATGACAAAATTGGGGGATTTAATTTACAGTATGATAACAATGGTTAAAAATTCTTTATTGTATTCTTGAAATCTGCTGAGAGAGATCTGCTTAACTATTACCACACACACACACACACACACACACACACAAAGAGTAAGTGAGGTCATTGATATGTTAGTTGACTTGATTGTGATAATCATCATGATGTCAGTGTGTATTAAATAATCATTTTGTACATCTTTTGAAAGCCTACACAAGGGCAACCAAAATGTATGCAATTTTCTCTACCAAACTTCAATACACTGGATAAAAAGAAAACAATGAAGCAGTGTTATTCCACCACTACAGAAGAGACTCCAAAATAAGGAAAATGGTCTCAGACACCAGATATTTTACTGAGATGGTATTGTTTTGAAAAAATAACCCTGTATAAATTTTTTGAGTATTTTTAAAATTTCGTTATTGTTTAATCATTGACAAAATCTCTGTCTAATGCCTAACTATGCCATTTTCATTGTCACCAATGCTGGGTGATTATGTGCACTTAACTAAGCTGTGCTTATTGAAATTCAAAGTCCACCAAAGCCAGTGATGTGATGTATAAACTATGAATTTTAAAACGCAACCCTGATCTTTGAATAATTGCTTATTTTATGAAGGAGGAAAGTCAGAAAAAAAAGACTGCAAATCTCTGAATATCACGTAAATTTTTTCTTCATTTCTTTTTATGACCACACTTGTGGCATATGTACGTTCCTGGACTAGGGGCCAAACTGGAGCTGTAGCTTCCAGCCTACACCACAGCCTCAGCAACACTAGATCCAAGCCACACCTGTGACTTACGCAGCAGCCTGCGTCAATGCAGGATTCTTAACCCAGTGAGTGAGGCCAGGGATTGAACCTGCATCCTCAAAGATGCTATTTTGGATACTTAAACTGCTGAGCCACAACAGGAATTCCCCATTTGTTTTCTTGCTATGAATATTCATCGCTCATTTAGAATATAAATGACATAGTCCTGCATTTCAAATAGATTTATAAATACTCTAAATGAAGGAAATATCTAGAATTGGGGGTTTTTTGGTTTTTTGTTTTTACATATACTTATATAATGATTTTTTTCCATTATGGCTGGTTTACAGTGTTCTGTCAATTTTCTACTGTACAGTGTGACCCAGCTATACATACATGTATACATTCTTTTTTTTCACATATTATGCTCCATAATAAGTGACCTGACATAGCTCCCAGTGAAATAAGTTTTATGCAATTCTCTATTGATGTCTTTATTTTTGTTTTTAATTTTCCCACTGTACAGCAAGGGAATCAAATTATCCTTACATGTACACATTACAATTACATTTTTTTCCCCCACTCTTTGTTCTGTTGCAACATGAGTATCTAGACAAAGTTCCCAATGCTACTCAGCAGGATCTCCTTGTAAATCTATTCTAAGTTGTGTCTGAGAAGCCCAAGCTCCCGATCCCTCCCACTCCCTCCCCCTCCCATCAGGCAGCCACAAGTCTCTTCTCCAAGTCCATGATTTTCTTTTCTGAGGAGATGTTCATTTGTGCTGGATATTAGATTCCAGTTATAAGTGATATCATATGGTATTTGTCTTTGTCTTTCTGGCTCATTTCACTCTGTATGAGAGTCTCTAGTTCCATCCATGTTGCTGCAAATGGCATTATGTCACTCTTTTTTGTGGCTGAGTAGTATTCCATTGTGTATATATACCACATCTTCTGAATCCAATCATCTATGGAAATCAAAACTACCATGAGATACCACCTAACACCAGTCAGAATGGCCATCATTCATAAATCCACAAATAACAAGTGCTGGAGGGGCTGTGGAGAAAAGGGACCCCTCCTGCACTGCTGGTGGGAATGTAAACTGGTACAGCCACTATGGAGAACAGTTTGGAGATACCTTAGAAATCTATACATAGAACTTCCATATGACCCCACAATCCCACTCTTGGGCATCTATCCGGACAAAACTCTACTTAAAAGAGACACATGCACCCGCATGTTCATTGCAGCACTATTCACAATAGCCAGGACATGGAAACAACCCAAATGTCCATCAACAGATGATTGGAATCAGAAGATGTGGTATATTGATGTCTTTAAATTCAAATTATATTTTTTTCTTCAGGAGGAAGGGAAAGTCTTATTGTATCCTTTTTCTAAAGAAATAAGATGTGGTTCACTGAGATCACAGATGAAGCATATCTAATGTCCTTGCTCCCTTTTACTCTTCAGTATTTTATAAAGTCAGAGAGAATAGAAAGAGATGACTAACACGAGAATCAATGAGAAAACAAATCTAAGCAGAAAAAAATTGTCATGCTGAGAAATATTGCTGAAGGTACTAAGGTGTATAACCTTTCAAATGAATTGCTTATATCCAAAATATGGACAGGGTTCTACATTCCCCCTTACTTGTTTCTTTATTACCCACCCTCTTTTCTTTTTAAAAAGGTGTCCAAGGTACATAGACCTGGAAATCTAAGTAGTGTCTCAGAATTCTTCCTCCTGGGAATCTCAAATGATCCAGAACTGCAGCCCCTCCTCTTTGGCCTGTTCCTGTCCATGTACCTGGTCACCATGTTGGGAAACATGCTCATCATCTTGGCTGTTGCCTCTGACTCCCACCTCCACACCCCCATGTACTTCTTCCTCTGCAACCTGTCCTTGGCTGACATGGGCTTCATCTCCACCACAGTCTCCAAGATGATTGTGAACATCCAAACTCACAGCAGAGTCATCTCCTATGCAGGCTGCTTAACTCAGATGTCTATTTTCATCCTTTTTGGATGTATGGATGGTACTCTTCTGACTGTGATGGCCTATGACAGGTTTGTGGCCATCTGTCACCCACTGCACTACCCAGTCATCATGAACCCACGCTTCTGTTGCTTCTTAGTTTTGCTATCTTTTTTGGTCAGCCTTTTGGACTCCCAGCTGCACAATTTGATTGTGTTACAAGTTAACTGCTTTAAGGATGTGGAAATTTCAAATTTCTTCTGTGACCCTTCTCACCTCTTCAATCTAGCCTGTTTGGACATCTTCACCAATAACATTGTCACATATTTTAGTGGTGCCATTTTTGGTGCTATTCCTTTTTCAGCAATCTTTTTCTCTTACTATCAAATTCTTTCCTCCATTCTGAGAGTTCCCTCATCAGGTGGGGGGTATAAAGCCTTCTCCACCTGTGGTTCTCACCTGACAGTTGTTTGCTTATTTTATGGAACAGGTATTGGGTTGTACCTCAGCTCAGCCATCTCACTTTCCCCCAGGAATGATGCAATGGCCTCGGTGATGTACACTGTGGTCACCCCAATGCTAAACCCCTTCATCTACAGTCTGAGAAACAGAGACATGAAAAGGGCCATGAGGAGGTTCCTCAGCCAAACAAACCTGGGCCACCCATTTTGAGCATAGGTTAGAAAATGAAGCAAAATTAAACATGTAGACTTGAATATCCTACCTTTCTCATCGCATCCTCTTTGTAGCTCTTATGACCTTTACTCTTCTCCTTGCTTAACATCTGAATATTGCTGCTTTTTTATGTCTTTAAATGGACTTGGGGAGTTTTCCTGGATACTTTTTATATAATAATCTCTGCACGATTTAATATTATTACATCTAAGGCTAATTTATGATTTATTTTCTATTTTTAACCTGTAATTCAATAAATTTTATTACATTTATAGTTACACAACCAACATCACAAATATTATAGCATTACCATCCCAAACCCCCAGTCCATCCCCACCGCCCTCAACCAGTCTCCTTTGGAAACAATAATTTTTTCAAAGTCTGTGAGTCAGTATCTGTTCTGCAAAGAAGTTCGTTGTATCTTTTTTTAGATTCAACTGTAAGTGATAGCATATAATGTTGTCTCACTGTCTGACTAACTTCACTTAGCATGATGATTTCTAGGTCCATCCATGTTGCTGCAAATGCCATTATTTCTTTCCTTTTAATGGCTGAGTAATACTCCATTGTGTATATGTACCACATCTTCTTTATCCACTCCTCTGTCAATGGACATTTAGGTTGCTTCCATGTCTTGGCTATAGTATATAGTGCTGCAATGAAACATTGGAGTAAATGTATCTTTTCAAGTCATGGTTTTCTCTGGATAGATACCCAGGAGTGGGATGCCTGCATCAAATTGTAATTCTATTTTTAGCTTTTTAAGAAGTTTCCACACTGTTTTCCCTAGTGGTTATAATTTATAGTTTAACATTGGTGCACCAAGAATCCTAGAATGATGAACAACTCAGATAGATATAGATAGATAGATAGATAGATAGATAGATAGATAGATTAAATGTACATCTTTTCCACAGCTCCTGTGTATTTATCATAGTAATTTCTATTTATTAATTCTATGTGTGGAGGATATCTGTCATGATATTTGTTACACTTTCTTAGCCATGGGTTTTATTCAAATTATCTGGAAAGAATGAAAATACTGACAACTGTGTCTTTACACCAGAGATTCTGATGTAATTGGTTTCATGTGTGCCTTGATAATGACATTTTTTTTTTTTACTTTTTAGGGCCACAACTGTGGTATATGTAATTTCCCAGGCTAGGTGTCTAATCAGAGCTGTAGGTGCTGGCCTGTGCCACAGCCACAGCAACACAGGATCTGAGGCACATCTGCAAGCTACACCACAGCTCATGGCAACACTAGATCCTTAACCTACTGAGTGAGCCCAGGGATAGATCCCCATCCTCATGGGTACTAGTCCAGTTCCTAACCCCCTGACCCACAATGGGAACTCCAAGATTTTTTTTAACTGAACGAAAGATTCTTTAAATTATGTAGTGCTTTCCAATTTTCAAAATCTCAGGGGAAAATAGGATGAAGGGGAAATAATAAGATGTGAGGCTCACTTACTCCCACAAATACATTGAACATTCATTTACATGTGGAACTATTTGCACAAAAAAATTGTTGAACACTGACCAAAGACCTCAGGATTCTGATAAACAATAAAAACTTCATGAAACCAGGTAGGACAAAAGAAAGAAGAAAAAGAAAGAATGGGAACTTAAGCAGGATGGGACCTGCACCACTAGGAGAAAGCTGGAAAGAGGAAAACTCCTTCAACCTGGGAAGTCCCCCCACCAGTGAAGAGATCAGCTGTGACAGAGGAGGAGCTTTGGAATATTGGAGGAGAACACAGCCTCCAATCATTAGTTAAAATGGAAACAATCCTCCACAAAAGGTCAGTGCTACCACCTTGCACTTCTCAACCTTATGCTGGTGCAGACAGTGGTTGGAACTTGAAAACTCTGACTTTAGCAATCAGACTCAGAGAGAGATGGGACTGGCTCCCTGGATAAAACTGTGGTTGGCCACGCAGAAATAATCTGGAGGTACTAGAGTATAAGGAGGCCACATCTGAGGGTGTAAGCTGAGGAATCTTGGTTGGGCTTAGAGACTAGGGGCCTTTGTCTGGGGGCTCTGTAAGGTAGGGGTGGGGTCTACCACTATGGCCTTGCTCTCTGTATTCTCTCTCAAGCTGTAGGACACCAACTGCTTCAGCTCTTGGAGCCACACTGCAGTAGGTGCTGCCTAGCAATAGCTAGGGAGAAGCCCTACCCTCATGTCTAGAGAAATCAGTGCAGGTGAAGTGCCCAGGGGAATAAAACAAGCTCCTGGGCTCCTGTGGGTACATGTAAGCCACTACCGCCCCAAGAACTCCTGGACTAGGCACCTGCTGCTGCATCTACTTACTTCCTGGCAAGGGGATAATAAACATAGAAAGGTGGAAATATGAGATTATAAAGAAATAGCTTTCAGACAAAGGAACAAGACAAAAACACAGTAAAACAACTAAATTATGAGGATATAGGCAATCTACATGAAAAATATTTTATTTATTTTTTATTGTTATTTCCCCAATACGATTTTTTTTCTACTGTACACCATGGGGACCCAGTTATACATACATGTATATGTTCTTTTTTTTCTCCCATTATCTTGCTCTGTCATAAGTAACTAGACAAGTTCTCAGTTCTACACAGCAGGATCTCATTGCTGATCCATTCCAAAAGCAACAGTTTGTGCCCATTATCCCCAAGCTCCCAATCCATCCCACTACCTCCCCTTGCCCTCAGGTGACCAGAAGTCTATTATCCAAGTCCATTATTTTCTTTTCTGTGTAAAGTTTCATCTGTGCTATATAATAGATTCCAAAAAGAAAACAAAAAAAAACTTACAGAATGGGAGAAGATAGTTTCAAATGATGCAACTGACAAGGGCCTAATCTCTAAAATATACAAACAACTTCTACAACTCAACAGCAAAAAAGCCAACAACCCAATTGAAAGATTGGCAAAGGACCTAAATAGACATTTCTCCAAGGAAGATATACAGATGGCCAACAAGCAAATGAATAAATGCTCCACATCACTGATTATTAGAGAAATGCAAATCAAAACTACCATGAGATACTACCTTACACCAGTCAGAATGGCCATCATTAATAAGTCCACAGATAACAAATGATGGAGGGGGTGTGGAGAAAAGGGAACCCTCCTGCACTGTTGGTGGAAATGTAAGCTGGTACAGCCACTATGGAGAACAGTTTGGAGATAGCTTAGAAAACTATACATAGAACCACCATATGACCCAGCAATCCCACTCTTGAGCATATATCTGGTAAAAACTCTACTTAAGAAAGACACATGCACCCGCATGTTCATTGCAGCACTATTTACAATAGCCAAGACATGGAATCAACCCAAATGTCCATTGTTGGATGATTGGATTAGGAAGATGTGGTGTATATACATGATGGAATACTACCCAGCCATAAAAAAGAATGAAATAATGCTATTTGCAACAACATGGATAGAACAAGAGACTCTCATACTGAGTGAAGTAAGTCAGAAAGAGAAAGACAAATGCCATATGATATCACTTACATCCGGACTCTAACATATGGCACAAAGGAACCGTTCCACAGAAAAGAAAATCATGGACTTGGAAAGGGAGGGAGTGGAAGGGACTGGGAGCTTGGGGTAAACAGATGAAGAATGTTGCCTTCGGGATGGATGAGCAATGGGATTCTGCTGTGTAGCACTGGGAACTCTTGTCTAGTCAATTATGATGGAACATGTAATGTGAGAAAAAAGAATCTACACATGTATGTGTAATTGGGTCACCATGCTCTACAGTAGAAAAAATATATATACACACACACACATAAATGATTAAAAATATAAAGGACACACACAAAACAAAGATTCCGGATATGTGACTTAATAATAATGGCCAGTCTGACTGGTGTTAGGTGGTATCTCGTGGTAGTTTTGATTTTCATTTCTCTAATAATCAGTGACATTGAGCATTTTTTCATGTGCTTGTAAATATTTTAGGGTGATGATAATAAAAATGATCTAAGATATTGGAGCTCCCATCATGGTTCAGCAGACGGGAACCTGACTAGTATCCATGAGGACACAAGTTCAATCCCTCGCAACACCAGCTCACAGCAACACCAGATCCTTAACCCACTGAGCAATGCCAGAGATTGAGTCTGCATCATCATGGATACCAGTCAGGTTCTTAACCTGCTGAGCCACAACAGAAACTCCCACTTTTTTTGATAAATCTTTAGCCAGAGTCATCAAGAAAGAAAAGGGAGAGGGTTGAAAAATATAAAATAAGAAATGAAAAAGGAGAAATTACATCTGACACCACATAAATACAAACGGTCTTAAGAGCCTGATATAAGCAACTATACGCCAATAAGATGGACAACCTAAGAGAAATGGATAGATTCTTACAAAGTTACAACCTACCAAGACTGGAACAGGAAGAAATAGAAAATATTAATAAACCAATCACAACTACAGTTATTGAAATTGCAATTTAAAAACTTCCAAAAAAACAAAGTCCAGGACCAGATGACCTCACGGGTAAATTCTAACAAACATTCAGAGAGAATTAAGACCTAGTCTTCTGAAACTCTTGCAAAAAAATTGCAGGGTAAATAACACTCCCAAACTCATTGAATAGGCCACCATCACCCTTATACTTAAACCAGACAAAGATACCACAAAAAAGAAAATTACAGGGAATATTGCTGATGAACATAGATGTAAAAACCCTCAATAAAATTCTAGCAAAACAAATCCAAATATGTATTTAAAATATCATACACCATGGCCAAATAGAATTCATCCCAGGAATGTAAAGACTCTTCAAAATCCACAAATCAATCAATGTGATATGCCACATTAACCATCTGAAAAATAAAAACCCATATGATCATCTCAATAGAGGCAGAAAAATGTTTCCACAAAATACAACTTTTTTTTTTTTGGTCTTTTTGCTATTTCTTTGGGCCGCTTCTGCGGCTTATGGAGGTTCCCAGGCTAGGGGTCTATCGGAGCTGTAGCCACTGGCCTACGCCAGAGCCACAGCAATGCGTGATCCGAGCCACATCTGCAACCTACACCACAGCTCACGGCAACGCCGGATCATTAACCCACTGAGCAAGGGCAGGGACCGAACCCGCAACCTCATGGTTCCTAGTCGGATTCGTTAACCACTGCGCCACAATGGGAACTCCACAACATCTATTTTTTATAAAAACTCTTCCAAGAGTGGATATAGAGGGGATCTAACTCAACATAGTCAAAGCCAGATATAACAAAACCATAGCTAACATCATTCGTAATGGTGAAAAAATGAAAGCATTTCCTCTAAGATCAGAAACAAGAGAAGGATGTCCACTCACCACTGTTGTTCTACATAGTTTTGGAAGTCCTAGCCATGGAAATCAGAGAAGGAAAGAAAATAAAAAGGAATCCAAATTGGAAAAAAAGAGGCAAAACTATCACTGTTTGCAGATGACATGATATATAATACCTAGAAAAACCTAAAGAGACTACCAGAAAACTATTAGAGGTCAACAATGAATTAAGAAAAGTTGCAGGATACAAAATTAATACACAGGAACCAATTGCATTTCTGTATACTAACAATGAAAGAAATTAGGGAAACCATCCATGCACCATCACACAAAAAGGAATAAAATGCCTAGGAATAAACCTACCTAAAGAGACAAAAGATCTGTGCTATGAAAACTATAAGATGCTGATGAAAGAAATCACAGTGGACACAAACATGGAGAGATATACCATGCTCTTGGATTGGAAGAATCAATATTGTCAAAATGACTACATTGCCCGAGGCAATCTACAGGTTCAATGCAATCCCTATCAAATTACAAATGAGCTCTTCAAAGAACTAGAGCAAAATATTTTAAAATTTGTATGGAAACACAAATGACCCTGAATATCCAAACAATAAAAAAAAAAAAGAGCAATTGGTTCCCTGACTTCAGACTATACCACAAAGCTACAGTCCTCAAAACAGTGTGGTACTGGCACAAAACAGAACAGAAATACAGATTAATGGAACAAGACAGAAAGCCCAAAAATAAAACCAAGCACCTAGGGCCAACTAATTACAAAGGAGGCAAGAACATACAGTGGTGGAAAGATAATCCCTTCAATTAGTGGTTCTAAGAAAACTGGACAGCTCTGTATAAAAGAATTATATTAGAACATTCTCTAATACCATACACAAAAATAAACTCAAAATGGATTAAAGACCTAAATGTAAGGGCATAAACTATAAAACTCCTAGAGGAAAACATAGGCAGAACACTCTTGGATATAAATCACAGCAACATCTTATTTGATCCACATCCTAGAATAACAACAAAGACAAAAATAAACCATTTGGACCTAATTAATCTTAAAAGTTTTGCACAGCAAAGGAAACCATTAAAAAAAACAAAAATATAACCTATTGAATGGGAGAAAATTTTGCAAAAAATGTAACTGACAAGGGGTGAATCTCCAACATATATGAACAACTCAAAAAAAAAATCCAATGGAAAAATTGGCAGAAGACCTAAATAGACATTCTCCAAATATATACACAGTTGGTCAGCAGGCACATGAAAAAATGCTCAAAATCACTAATTATTAGAGAAATGTAAACCAAAACTACTATGAGGTACCACATCCCACTGGTCACAATGGCCACCATTAATAAGTTTACAAACAACAAATTCTGGAGAGGATGTGGAGAAATAGGAACCCTCCTTCACTGTTGGTAGGAATGTAAATTGGTGCAACAAATATGGAAAACACTATACATACCCCAGAAAATTAAATATAGGAGTTCCCGTCATGTCTCAGTGGTTAACGAATCCAACTAGGAACCATGAGGTTGCGGGTTTGATCCCTGGCCTTGCTCAGTGGGTTAAGGATCTTGTGTTGCCGTGAGCTGTGGTGTAGGTCACAGACGTGGCTTGGATCCCATGTTGCTGTGGCTCTGGCGTAGGCCGGTGGCTACAGCTATGATTCGACCCCTAGCCTGGGAACCTCCATATGCCGCGGGAGTGGCCCAAGAAATAGCAAAAAGACAAAAAAAAAAAAAGAAGACTAAATATAGAATTACCATGTGATCCAGCAATCCTACTCCTGGGCATTTATCTGGACAAAACTACTATTCAAAAAGATACATGCACTCCTGTGTTCATTGCAGCCATATTCACAATAGCCAAGACATGGAAACAACCCAAATGTCCATCAGCATGTGAATGAATTAAGAAGAGGTAGTACATATATACAATGGGATATTAGCCATAAAACCAAACAAAATAATGCCATTTCAGCAACATGAATGCAACTGAGATTCTCATACTCTCATACTTCATTTCTAAAGTTATGTAAGTCAGAATGAAAAAGGCAAATATGATGTGATATCACTTATATGTGGAATCTAAAATACCCAGATGAACCTATTTACAAAACAGAGACTCACCAACATAAAGAACAGACTTGTGGTTGCCAACAGGGAGGGGGTGAAGAAGTTGTATGGATGGGGGTTGGTAGATGCAAACTATCACATTTAGAATGGGAAAGCAATGAGGTCCTTCTGTATAGCACAGGGAACTATATCCAGGCTCTTGGGGTAGACCATAAGGGAAGATAGTATGAGAAAAAGAATGTATATAGTATGACTGGGTCACAATGATATACAGCAGAAATTGACACAACACTGTAAATCAACTATACCCAAATAAAAAATAAATTAAAAAACCTCAGTCTTGTGCTCTAAAAGGACCTCTGTATATATGCCATGTTCTCTTCCCTAAATATACCCCTGTCACTTATCCCCACACCAGTATATAATATCTATTTCTCCATCTCCAATTTAATTGGATATATATTAAAGTTTTTAATGTCACTTAAATATAAGCCAATAAGTGCAGTCCTCATCAGAGAGATCTCTAAGTCAGAAAGGCTGTGTGTATATTATTAGGAAAGTTACATTGCATCGCTATCCAGATATATCCGGCTTTACCCTCTAGGAAAAACAGGTAAATCAAAATCATATTTTGGTAGAGTCTCCAAGAGTTAAGATTTCAAAGAATCATAAAGGAAATATATTCTGGAGTGTGTTGATTCTTCGCTAGCTAGCAGAAGACAGAAACATGGGCATTTATTAAATTTGTTATTGGAATGGCTGCAGATTGGCATGATGTGAATGAAAGGGCTCTCCAAGTGCATCAGAAACAAACAAGGGGGTCTACTTGATACTGTCGGACTGGAGCAGTCTGGTGGAGTCTGCAGAATAACCCAGTGGATGGACGTTCTACACATTTGCTATCCTGTCCCCAGTGAATTTTTGTTGAGAATATCGATAGTAGATAGGTCAATTTGGGACTAGGCTGAAAAGCAAATGGAAAGAACCTGAGTTTTTATATGCTTGAAGCACAAAGTCCTTATAGACTATGGGGCAGATGTTGTAGGCTGTATCTGAAATGTTCCCAATAATCCTAACTCCTTGTTAGGCTTATTGTGTGATTCCCTTCCATAGAGCATAAAATGGACATAGTGACTTCCTTCCAACAATGAGAACATGGAAGATGTTGCAAAGTCACTTCTGGGACAAGGTTTTAAAAATCTTTCTTTCTTCTTAACTGTCTCTCTCTGCTCTCTTGGGTGCTCCTATTGATAGAAACCAACAACCATGTATTGAGCTGTCCCATTAGGGACATTGGTGTCAAGGAACCATGGGAGTTCTCTGGATGACATTCTGTGTACACGTGAATCCTACCCACAGCCTCATGAGTATGCTTGAATGTGGTCCTCTGCTAATCAATCCTTGAGATGCCCAAATCCCTGGCCAATAACTTGGCTGCAAAATTCTGGGAAGCCTTCTGAAATATGTAAGTATATATCAATTACCAAATAATAAGGAAAAATCAATGGTTTCAAATATGTTGATTAATTCACTTAGAGAAATAAACATAGAACTGAAGGCTCATTCAACTTGGCAAAAGCTAGAAAAACAACATCAACAACAACAATAACAACAACAACAGCCTGTAAGTACTCATCACATAAAATGCCAAAGCAAGCAAGGGCTAAGGAAATGAAAATAAGTTATTCTTAGAGACAAATGAGAAAACGGAAAGAGCATCACCTCTAAGATCTAAGGATGTATAGATTTCATGCTTAACACAATGGATTTACAGATATAAAAACCACACATTGTGTGGTTAAACAGAGGAAAAAAAGAAAGTCTGAACTTTATGGGAAAGATCTTACAACTTGGAAGTAAGAAGCAAGGAGTACAGGTGAACTTCCTCCTGAGGGGAGGAGAACCTTCCAAAGACATTCAATTTTCTCTTTTCTTCTTCCAGTAATACTAGCAAGTCTCCAGAGACTGGGACCACATGGGCCAAGGGGCTAATTATGAGCTTTGTGCACTGAGCCCTACAAGGACATATCATTGCAAATAATTGTGTGGTACCTTTAGCCCTTTAGTTTCTCAGTTCTAAGGATGTGGCTCCATATTTGTGTCCATATCCTTTGTAGGAACTTGCATCAGACAGTCCTAGCCTGACTCTGTCTTCCCACCAGTCCTGAGGAGGAACACTGAGACTTAATCACATACCACACAGGAGGAGGGCACTGAATCCATACTCCTTGGTCATGGTCCAGCAGAGAAGCAGCCCAGCCCAGTAAGTGCTGAGGCGGGAGAGTGATTGATAGAGGGATGGTTGGGAGCATGATTTCTTCCTTAAGAGAACAAACATGGCAGTTGGGTTAGACACATGAGAGGCACCAATATACAGCATTTTGGATCATAGCCTCTGAAGTTTGCATTCTTGGCTCTAGTTGGGGTGTGAAATCTCTCATTCAGAGTTCCGCATCCACTCTCACTGGTTCTGGATCTGGCCAGCATCTCTCTACTCTAGCAACACAGGAGTCTCTAAACTTCCTCCTTAGCACTTCAAATGCTCATGAAAGCAATGATGAGGATGAGGAGGAAGAAGACATTAAACATAACATCATGCACTCTTGATGAGGGCTTCCTAAATGCCAAGCTCTGAAGAATGTGTATGTCTCTTTGATTTTGTGTGCATCATCTCCCCCAAATTCTATCATTACCCTTACTTTATTAAGAGAAAATTCATAGCATTTTATATAATTTGTACCAGGTCATGAGTTAGAAAGGGTTGAAGTCAGACAGTCTGAAGACTTCACACACAGGGCATCTAGGCAGCCTTTTCCTGGCCAAGCCAAATTGTCCCATCTCATCATTTTCAAGCCAGCCAGAGATGCCCTGTTCACTATTCTCTTCCTTTTGGAGTATTTTGGAGAATGCATTGCAGGGGGCGGTAGGTAGTGTTCTTCCAATTATGGGAAGGATGGTTGATTACAGGCAAATGCATAGAAAGAATGGATAAATTAAGAAGGATGATGATTTGGAATTCCCACGTGGCCCAGTGGGTGAAGGACCTGATGTTTCTGTGAAGACATGGGTTCGATCCCTGGCCTTAATCAGCAGGTCAAGGATCCTGTGTTGCTGCAAGCAGCAGCATAGTTTGCAGGGGCAGCTCTCATCTGGCATTGCTGTGGCTGTGATATAGGCTGGCAGCTGAAGCTCTGATTTGACCCCTGGCCTAGGAACTTCCATATGCCACAGGTGCAGTTGTAAAAAGAAACAAAAAGGTAATTCAAAGCAGATTTCCCTGTTGATTTTGCCTCTGTGTTTCATTTCAACTGTCCACTTTCTCGTCCATACTTATAATCAGCCTATTCAATTACAAAAGGAGATATAAAGCCAGAGTCTTAAGGTTTACTTCAATGTAGGAAACTGAAAATTGTTTAAAAATGTACTTCAGACATATCTGTGGTTAGATCTCAACACCTCTGCTTAAAACTTTCATAATATCTGGGAAGAGTGAAATTTAATGCATGGAACTTAGATACTGACAAGTTCATTTTGAATCCTCTTGTTAGGCTTATTATTAGTGTATTTGAAAACAAGTTCTTAGTGTACCTGAGCTTAACATTGTCAACTGAGATTACTACTTGTGATACAACTTCTGTGAATGAGGACAGGATGAATAATGGATGACTTCTATGCTATAACTGCGAGATGGATGTGTATGAAAGGGCATAATAAATTTAGGTACTCTGTTACTAATGATAAGGCTAATCATCATGTTATTTGACTTAAATATCTGGTGACCTGATGTTATGTTTCTGATACATCCCTGACAGGATATTTTGTTTTTGTTCATATAAGTACCTTTTTGATATATGAAGGGAAATGACTGAGGCTCCTTTATTCCTGATTCCCCAGAGTCTACAATTTGTTGGCATACAGGAGGCACCATGAATAAAAAAACCCAGTTAAGCGCTGAATAAACACTCCATTTTTCATAGAAACAAAATGTGGGCAGCATGGTTTCCACACAGTGAACCATGTATACCAGTATTTTCATAGTTTTTAAGAATGTCCTAGTAAGAACAGAGACAACATGAAATAGTGTTTGTTTGTGTCTATGTCATGGACTTTCTATGAGACCTATTATTTTCCATCTAATAGCATCTGCAACTTTCAATAATTGAAAAACCATGGCAGAGAGTTTCATAAATATTGGTGGGAGGGGGGGTCAGAAAAGAAGTGGATGGCACATCTTAATGCATAGGCTGAGGCTCATTTTAGGATTTCTTGTCACCCATGCTCTAGTGCCCTGAGATAAGAAAGACTTCAGTATTTCCTGCCATACAATCTTTAAAATGTCATTAAATATTTCAGCTTGTACTCATTGCTAACCATGTTATGCCAGTAATGAATGGAATTCTTTATTAAATATGAGCAAATATCCATTGAGTTTCAGACTTCCCTTAGGGTTCTGTGCATAGTCTAAATATGGGTGTAGACTGTCCACCTCCAAGAAGAGGAGAATATTTACACACACTCCACATGGGGGAGAAAAGACCCAGGACTCAAACCTTGATCTGCTTATCCCTGCACCAGCTCTCAGTCATCTTCGCTGTAGCTAATAATTCATTCTTTACAAAGCTACTTTTCTCCCAAATGTGAAATGAAGGTAAAATAATTGGTTCCTCCTCTTCTGGTTCAGTGAGACTACCTGTGTGAATTGTGGGAATGAGGCAGCAGTTTACAGGGGCCATAATGGGACTACCTATTGGATTGTAGGGTTTTCTAGGATAGTCATGCATTTTTCAGTCAGGTTTTTAAATCTAAGTTTGAAAAGACTTTCTATACAAAAAGAAAATATGTGCAGATATCATGAAATGATCATCACAAGACAGATGTCATTGGTATTTTCAAATAACTTCATAAAAAGGGGTGTAGTTGATAGAAAAAGTTTTTGCATAGGGACAGATAGAGGAAATTGGAGTTCCCTGATGGTGCAGTGGGTTAAGAAGCTGGCGTTGTCACTGCTGTGGCTCAGGTCATTGCTGTGGCACGGGTTTGATTCCTGGCCCAGGAACTTCCGTATGCCATGAGCATGTCCAAAAAAAAAAAAAAGAAAGAAAGAAAAAAGGAAAACAAGGGAAAAAAAACAAATACAGGCAATTAACACTAGTAAAATAAACATGCATTAATTTAGGAACTGAGCAACTAATCCCACATATTACATAAACTTCTCATTCATGTGATATGGAAAGAGGTGCAATAATTTTCATAGGATTGTTGTTAAGAAGAACCTGACATCAATAATAATGTAAATATAAATTATTTGATATAAAATAACTATTTTAATATATAAAGAAAATAAATTACATATAATTACATTTAAATATATTTTAAATATACATTTAACATTTGTTAAATTCATATTAAAATATATAAATATAAATTTATAAACCAATAAAGTGATATCTTCCCTTTTGTAATAATGCACAGCAGTAAAATATTTCAGGTGGTATGTTCTTTACAAAGATCCTAGCCACAGTATTTTGATAGACAGGTATATTTAGAGGCACCATAAGTAGTATTGCATTTAAATAAGCATTTAGGAAAGCTGGATGTGGATAACATAAATCAATTTTGACATTATGGAAATATTGACATGACAATATACCCATCAACTTAATGACATTGGTTACCTTGTGTGTACAATTATGCAGAGAAATTTTTGAGGTCAAACAAACTGAAATTTCAGAGTTTGGAGCTGAGAAAGCTTTATTGCAGGGCCAAGCAAAGAGAACCAGTGACTCTACCTCAAAAGTCCTGCACTCCCCAGTGAGTTTAAGGGAAAAGTTTTTTAGGCAAAATTTCGGGGCTGGGCTGCAAGGTATGTGACTTCCCCTGATTGGTTTATGATGAGGTAATAATCATCAGTTTCTGGTTCCAGCCAGTCCACAGGCTGGTCTCAGCCTGAAATTAGTATCCTCCACCTACAGGGGGGGCCTAGTGCCTGTAGAACTCAGAGCCTGGTATCAGATTGTTATGTACTTCACCTGAGTAGGAACCAGGCCCAGGCCACATTGCTGAACTCTTGCTCCCTTCTTTCTAATTAAAAAAAAAAAATTATAGAGTATAGTTGATTTATGGTGTTGCGTCAATTTCTGCTGTACAGCATATTGACCTAGTCACACACACACACACAGATGCAATAATTTTATAATTTATATACACACACACACATACATTCTTTTTCTCATATTATCTTCCATCATGTTCTATCCCAAGAAACTGGATAGAGTACCCTGTGCTGTACAGTAGGATCTCATTGCTTATCCATTCTAAATGTAGTAGTTTGCATCTATTAACCCAACTTCCCCATCCATCCCACTACCTCCCCCCACCCTTGGAAACCGCAATACTGTTCTCTGTAATTCAGTAACTTAGGGGAGCGAGGGCATATATATGTCCATGAGTCATATTATTTCTTTAGTTATGCCCTCACTCCCCTAATTGGTCACTGTTTGTATCTGCTCTTTGGATCTCAGGGAAGATCTAGAAGGCTGAAACCTCTTCCCTACAAACAAAAAATGACAGACATGGAAAGGGTTTTGCCCTTGGGAGGGCACCCTGGGGTCCTGCTGGGTTTCAAAATGGGATGGAACTGAGATGCCAAGAAAGGAAAATTCTATTGGTAAAGTTTCAAATCTCTATAAAAAATGAGACCTGGAGAAAATGCTACTAAATATTTATATTTTAAAAATAAGAAATGGGTATAGATGAGAGTAATAATAAGTGATATTAATGGAGCATTTTCTAAGTGTTGAGCAATATTCTAAGACATTTTTTCTCAATCCCAGCTGCACATTCAGATGACTAGGAACTTCATGTGTAAAGATCCTGATATTGGTTCTGGCTGAGGCTGGAGTATTTGTGTATTTTAAAATAAGCACATGTAGGAGTGCCTGCTGTGGCACAACAGGGTCACCCATGTCTCTGGAGCACTGGGATGTAGGTTCGATCCCTGAACTGGCACAGTGGGTTAAGGACCTGGTGTTCTTGCCATAGCTGCAATGTAGGTTGCACCTGTGGCTTGGATATGATCCCTGGTCTGGGAACGCCATATGCCATAGGGCATGAGGAAAAAAAAACTCACATGTAAATATAGTGATCATATGGAACTGAAAACCACTGGTCTAAGCAATATTAACAATTTTTCAAAATTTTCAACAGTCCTATTATGTTGATTCAATCATTATGATAATTTCATAGTATGGAAACTTCTCAGATGTGCTTACATTATTTATTTTTAATTTATTCTCAATAAAACCATGGGATGACCTGCTAAAATAATGAACCTGAAGTACCTTCAGGTAGCAGAAGTAAGAGAACTGAAATCCCTTAATTAGGAAGGATTGGCATGAAAATCTGTTTGACATGAGAAGGCTGGGTCTTAACTCTGGCCATGGGACCTCCCCTGGTGCTAAATTCACCAACTGTAAGTAAGAGGGTTTATGAACAGGAAAACAAGACTACCAGGTGTCTGAAAATGTGCTCAACATCGCTGATATCAGCAACGCTGGTCAAAACCCCAAACATCACCTCACCTCTATTAGAATGGCTATTTTATTTGTTTGTTTATTTATTTATTTATTTTTGCTTTTTAGGGCAGCACTCTCGGCATGTGGAGGTTCCCAGGCTAGGGGTCGAATTGGAGCTACAGCTGCCCGCCTACACCACAGCCACAGCCACACCAGATCTGAGCTGTGTCTGCAACCTACACCACAGCTCACAGCAACACCGGATCCTTAACCACTGAGCAAGGCCAGGCATGGAACCTGCAACCTCATGGTTCCTAGTCGGATTCATTTCCACTGTGCCACAATGGGAACTCCTAGAACGGCTATTATCAAAAATCCAGATGAGGAGTTCTGGCTCAGAGGGTTAAGGACCTGAAGTTGTCTCTTGTGAAGAGGAAGGTTCCATCCCTGGCCTTGCTCAGTAGTTAAGGTTCTCTTATCACTACAAGTTGTGCCATAGGTTGCAGATGTGTCTCAGATCAGGTGTTGCCATGGCTGTAGGTGAGCAGCTGCAGCTCAGATTCAGCCCCTGGCCTGGGAATTTCCACATGCCACAGGTGCAGCCATTAAAGAAAAAAATCCAAATGACAAGTGTTGCTGAGGATGTGAAGAAAAGGGAATACTTGTACTTGGTTGACAGGAATGAATGTTAGTACAGCCATTATTGAAAAGAGAATGGAGGTTCCTTAAAAATTAAAAACTGCTATGAATTAAAATAGAACTACCCTATGATCCATCAATCTCACTACAGGGAAAAATGTCCAAAAGATATGAAATCAGTACCTCAAAGAGATATCTGTACTCCCATGTTCATTGCAATACTATTCACAATAGTGAGAATATGGAAAAAAATGAAATGTGGAGAGATGAATAAAGAAGATGTGGTGTGTACATAGAGACAGTAGATGTACAAAAACTAAGAGTGGTCCCTCACACCAGACATTTTACTTAGACTCTATTAAGTTGAAACAAATAACTTCGTTTAAAATAAAAAAATTTCTAGAGTGTTTCTTAAATGTTATTGTTTAATCATTGAGAGAAGCTCTGTATGCTAATGCCATCCTCTTAGCAGTGCTGCATGATTCTGTGCACTTAATGAAACCATCAATTTTGAATTTCAGCAAAGCCAAATGTATGAAGAATATATTAAATGACTTTTAAAACATAACCCTGATATTTGAGAAATCACTGAATTCATGAAGGAGAGAAGACAAAAAATGACAAAACTCTTGAAGATAACTATCAAAAAAAAATATCTGACTATGAACATTCAACTTTAATTTAGAATACAGTTTACACGGCCCCACATTTTACAGCATATTTATAAATATTCTAAATAAAGGAAATATCTAGAACCCATTTGAAAAATAAGGTTTATTTAACTGTGTCTTAATTTGTTTAAATTCAAACTTTATTTCATTCTTAGAGGGTGTAGGGTATTTCTTATTGTATATTTCTTCTAAAGAAATTGTCTATATTACTGTGATCACAGATTTATTTTTTTAATTACTCAATGAATTTTATTACATTTATAGTTGTACAACAATCATCACAACCCAATTTTATAGCATTTCCATCCTAAACCCCTAGAGCATCCCCCCACCCCACAACCTGTCTCATTTGGAAACCACAAGTTTTTCAAAGTCTGTGAGTCAGTATCTGTTCTGCAAAGACGTTCATTGTGTCCATTTTTTTTAGATTCCACATGTAAGTGATAGCATTTGATGTTGATGTCTAACTGTCTGACTGACTTCATTTAGCATGATCATTTCTAGGTCCACCCATTTTCAGGAACAGAAATAAATATTTATGATCCCTAAATCATGGCAGCATGCTGAGGCCAGATTAGATTAACATATAGTCCCCTCATGGACTTTCTCAGGAAAATCATAAAATAAATTTATCATCTGGAAGCATTTTTATTCTACTCATGTTGCCTTATTGGAACTGGAATCAAAGCATCTTCCCTTCAGGGGACAAAGTGTAGGGCTCAAAATTAAAGCCAAGTTAGGAAGAATTCGTTCTGGTTTTATATACTGTCTACAGAAATGTATTACCCTATCTTATTGACATTGAAGATCATGGATTTATATCTCTAATATTCTCTCTCCTCTGCTACTGTATAGTAAAGTTGCTATAAAGTGAGTGTGTATAGAAAAAGGCAAATAAATGGAAACCAGTGAGAAAACAGTTATAAGCAGATAGAACTTTTCACTCTAAGAAATACTGAACAATTCCTGGAGTGTGTGACCTTAGAAATGAATTGCTTCAATCCATACGGACAGAGGGCTGAATGCCCATTTTACTTATTTCCTTAATTTCAACACTCATTACTTTTCCCAAAGGTGTTCAACCTACATGGAACAGCAAAATCTAACAGGTGTCTCAGAATTCTTCCTCATGGGACTCTCAGATGAGCCAGAACTGCAGCCCCTCCTCTTTGGGCTATTCCTGTCCATGTACCTGGTCACCATGTTGGGAAACCTGATCATCATCCTGGCTGTTACCTCTGACTCCCACCTCCACACCCCCATGTACTTCTTCCTCTGCAACCTGTCCTTGGCTGACATGGGTTTCATCTCCACCACCATCCCCAGGATGATTGTGAACATCCAAACTCACAGCAGAGTCATCTCCTATGCAGGCTGCTTAACTCAGATGTCTATTTTTATTCTTTTTGGGGGTATGGATTGTACACTTCTGACAGCAATGGCCTATGACAGGTTTGTGGCCATCTTTCACCCACTGCACTACCCAGTCATCATGAACCCACGCTTCTGTTGCTTCTTAGTTTTGGTGTCTTTTTTTGTTAGCCTTTTGGAGTCCCAGGTGCACAGTTGGATTGTATTACAACTTACCTGCTTCAAGGATGTGGAAATTTCTAATTTTTTCTGTGACCCTTCTCAACTCCTCAAGCTAGCCTGTTCTGACACTTCCACCAATAACATAGTCATGTACTTTGTTGGTGCTATTTTTGGTGGCATTCCAGTCTCAGGGATCTTTTTCTCTTATACACGGATTCTTTCCTCCATTCTGAGAGGCCCTTCATCAGGTGGGAGGTACAAAGCCTTCTCCACCTGTGGCTCTCACCTGGCAGTTGTTTGTTTATTTTATGGAACAGGCCTTGGGGTGTACTTCAACTCAGCCATCTCTCATTCTCCCAGGAAGGATGCAGTGGCCTCAGTGGTGTACACGGTGGTCACCCCCATGCTGAACCCCTTCATCTATAGCCTGAGGAACAGAGATATCAAAAGAGCCATGAGGAGGTTTCTCAGCCAAACAATCTATTCTCCATTACCTGTGTCATTACCTGTGTCATCCATTTGGAGTGTAGTTTGGAACATGCAGTAAAATCCAACATCTGGACCTGAAAAGTCTACTTCTCAGATCACATCATTTTTTAGCTCTTCATGCCACTCCTTGCCTCACATTTGAATACTGGTTCATTGTTATGTCTTTAGCGGGACTTGGAGAGTATTCTGAGATCCTTTGTATATCATACTTAATTGCATAGCTGACTCATTATATCTATGGAAATATCTGTAGTTTATCATGGTGACCCAAACTTCATGAAAAGATGACCAACTCTCTTGTTATTGAAAATGCATATTATTTTCCACAAGTCTTTTTACAATCTGTTATTTTTATGGATGAATAATATTCTACTATATATATGTGATATCTATATATCTATATATATAGATATATATAGGTAGATCGATATATCTAGACAATCAGTTTAAGAAAACACTATATGGAATTCCTGTCATGGCACAGCAGAAGCGAATCTGACTAGGAGTCATGAGGTTGCAGGTTCAATCCCTGGCCTTGCTCAGTGTGTTAAGGATCTGGCGTTGCCATGAGCTGCGATGTAGGTCACAGTTGTGGCTCGGATCTGGCATTGCTGTGGCTCTGGTGTAGGCCAGCAGCTGTAGCTCCAATTAGACCCCTAGCCTGGGAACCTCCATATGCTGCAGGTGCAGCCCTAAAAAAGACAAAAGACAAAAAAATAAGAAAACATTATATATAAAAACATTTTCTCAAACTGATTGTCTGTTGATGGGCTTTTGGGTGGTTTCCATGCATTAGCTTTTGTAAGTAGAGCTGCTATGAATACTCGGGTATGTGTATCGTTTTGAATTAGAGTTTTCATATTTTCTAATTATATCCCCAAGAGTGGGATTGCAGGATCATATAGTAACTCTACCTTTAGTTTTTTAAGGACCCTCCATATGTTCTCTGAAATGGGTGTACCAATTTACACTCCCACCAACAGTGTAGGAAGGTATTATTTTTCCCACAACCTATCTGCATTTATTATTTGTAGCATTTTTTTTAAGGACTGAAGGTGTAGCATATGGAAGTTCCCAGGCTAGGGGTGGAATTGGAGCTACAGTTGAGGCCTACACCACAGCCACAGCAATGCCAGATCTGGGCTGCATCTGTTACCTATGTTGCAGTTTGCAGCAATGCTGGATCCTTAACCTACTGAGTGAGGGCAGGGATCAAGCCTGCATCCTGATGGAAACTATGGCTGGTTCTTAACCAACTGAGCCACAACAGGAACTCCTATTTTATTTTTTAATTTAACATTATTGGAGTATAGTTGACTTACACTATTGTAATAGTTTCAAGTTTACAGCAAAGTGGATCAGTCATACATATAAATATGTTCATTTTTTTCCCCATATAGGTTATTATAAACTATCGAGTAATTTTTCTGGTGTTATACAGTAGGTTCTCACTAATCATACATTTGATACAGTAGTGTGTATATGTCATTTTCACTCTCACAATTCTTCCCTCCCCCCAATGTTTTCACCTGTGATAACCTTAAAATCAGTTTTGAAATCTATGTGTTTGTTTCTGATTTATAAATAAATTATTTTGTATCATTTTTATTAGATTCCATGTATGAGATATTATATTGTATTTGTCTTTGATTTACTTCATGCAGTATGATAATCTCTAGATCCATCCATGTTGCTGCAAATGGCACTATTTCATTCTTTTTTATGGTTTAATAATATCCTATTGCATATATGTACAACATCTTTATCCATTCATTACTTGATGGACAATTGGGTTGTTTATATGTCTTAGCTGTTGTGAATAATGCTGCAATGAACACTGGGGTGAATGTATCTTTTCAAATCATAGTTTTCTCCAGATAAATGCCCTAGTGTGGGATTTCTGGGTCATATGGTAGTTCTATATTTAGATTTTTTAGGAACTTCCATACTGTCCTCCATAGTGGTTGTACCACTCCTTCCTTTTCATGAAGCTATTCTCAGTTTTGTTCTACTGTGTTGCTGAAGTTTCTTACATGGACCCCTGACCTCTTCCAGAGTTGTTTTCACTCATGGATAGCTGTCTAATTGTTGATCATTGTGGGGTTACAGAGGCTAAGGTTACTCCTACTTTACTATCTCAGTCATGTATAGTTTTCTTCGTAACAGTTAATGACAAACCAATCTCTGAATTCCTCCTCCAGAGACCTCAGGAGGACCGTATGAGTAGAATGTAGAGTGTTGCAAGGGATCATCATTCCCTTACAACTCACTTTATTAACTGGGAAAAAAAAAAAAAAAAAACAAGCCCGAAGCACATATACTTAAATGTTATGATCTGTGAATACAAAGCAATCTAAAGAAAATAAATTCTGGAACAAGATGAGCTCTTCCAAAAGAGCAAAAATCAGGAGTCCACTGGAGATTTTTGCTGTATTGGGGCATGGAAGGGCTGTGGCTATCAGTGGAGAGACCCTGGTGGTGGAAGAGAAATCACATTGGCTTTTTCTAACTGCCTATCCTGAAGCAACATGGTGAGGACTGCAGAAATACCAAATTGGTAGAGCCAATTTCTACCCATGTGCCAGTTCTTCTCAACAGGGAAACTTGGCTGAGAGAATTGTGGACCATGTTGAGAAGCAGAGAGGTATCTCCAGTGTCTTGTGGTGCTTAGAGACCAATGTCCTGATAAAGATGAGGCTGCATGGTGAGCAGACTCTAATGTGGTCCCAATGACCTCCCCCTCCTCTATTCATGCCATTGTCAAGACCCATCTCTTGAGTGCATCTGGGGCCTAGTGACTTGTTTTCAACACAGGCAATAGGGCAAAACTAAGGGGATATCACTTTTGAGATTAGGGTGCAAATGGAATGCCTTTCACCTCCCTAACCCTTTTTTCTTCATCAGCTGATCTGCTTAATTTGATGGAAACCAACTGGCAAGTGTGAGCTTCCCCATGAGAGACCCATGTGGCAAAAGATGGAGGAAGTACTCTGGCCAACAGCCCACAGGAAACTCCATCTTTCCAAAGGCTACATGAGCAAACTTGAAAACAGTTCTTTTCTCTGTCAAATTTTGAAGGGACTGCAGCTCTAGCTGAGACCGTGATTGGCATCTGTTAGATACTCTGGTTTGTTTAAGAGAAGTAGCAAGTCATAAAAAAAGTGTATAAAATCAACTGTTTTCTAATATAACAACATATATCAATTAAAGAGAAAAATCTGAACTTGAACTATCATTTAAATAAGTAAAAAGTCCCAAATAAGAGAGATAGAAAGTTCCTCTTAGAGACATAAACCCTAACTGGGAAAATGGAAGTAACTTCAGATTCCGTTATACAATTCTCCTTAATTTACATGATTGACACAATGGATTCACAGATGTCAAAGTCAAAATGTCATATGTCGAATTTTTTAAATGAGACTGCAATTTAGGTTACGACACTCAAAGTTGGAATACAATTCAATCTATACTTTGAAAGAGTACAGGTGAGCTTTATCTTGAGAAAAGAAAGGGCCCAACCTTTTCTTTTCTTCTTCTGTTAATATTAGGAAGTCCTCACAGATTGGGATATCGTGGACCAATTTTGTTAATGAGGAGCTCTGTGCATTGAGATTTTACGGCCATGCAGGAGTAAGTAATTAGCCAGTGGCTCCAGCCTTTCAGTGTACCATTCTCAGTTAAGCCATTTTTTTTTTTCTTCTCCTTTTTAGGGCTGGCATATGGAAGTTTCTAGGCTAAAGGTTGAATCAGAGCTACAGCTGTAGACCACAGCCTCAGTCATAGCAATGCCAGATCTGAGCCTCATCTGCAACCTACACCACAGCTCACAGCAATGCCAGATCCTTAACCCACTGAACAAGGCCAGGGATCAAACCCTCATCCTCATGGATACTAGTCAGATTCATTTCCTTTGAGCCACAATGGGAACTCCCTCAGTTAGGCTTTATATATGTATCTCCTCCTCCCAGGGTCATCAGCTGCATAAGGGCATTCATGCCTGAGTCTGTCTTCCTGTCAGTCCTGAAGACAGAACCTGTGCCCTCGTCATTCCCCAGACAGAAGAAGGCAGTGGATCAAAACTCCTATGTCATAATCCAGCAAAAATACAGCATGGACCAGTGAGTATCCAAGGAGGAGGTAGAAGGGGCAGGGATTGTTAGGAATTGTTTCCTCATTAAGACAAGAAGAGTTAGTTGTTGGGGTAGCCAGGTGGGAGGACACTGATATGCAAGTTTCAGCTCAGCAGCCTATGAAGTTTATGTTCTTTTTTTCTGCTGGGAATTTCTGAATTCACGTTCAGAATTCTTCTGTTCTCCATCACCCATTCTAACATCCATAGGCATCACCTGCAAGAGATAAGGCAGTAGATCTCTTCGAACCATCTTCTAATCACTCCAAAATGATCATGGGGGAGTTCCTGCTGTAGCACAGTGGGTTAAGAACCCAGCCTTAGTGTCTCAGTTCACTGTGGAGAAATGGGTTTGATCCCTGGGCTGGCTCAGTGGGTTAAATGCAGCTGAGGCCCAGATTCAGTCCCTGGCCCAAGAATTTCCATATGCCACCAGGTGGCCATAAAAAAATATGATGTTAGATGTCATAATTATGATCATGATGGTAATGAAGAGAGTAACCATAATATCACAAAACTTTATCGAGGTTTTCCTCAAACAGGCTTTGAGCTCTGTGCTATTTAGCCTTCAAATTTTCATCTGCACAATTACCAACAAGATAGAGATACACATGTTATTTTTTATTTGTTAACATTATTTTACATCAAATAGAGAATTCTTTTTTAATTTGGTCCTGGAGTAAAAAGGAGGGAAGTCGGGTTTGGATCTGAGCAGCAAGACTATTCACAGGGTACAGGACTGTGTCTTTCTGTACAATTTAGTTTCATGTGGACCCTTGAAATGCGGCTAGTCCAAATAGAGGTGTGTTTTGCAGGCTTTATATATGTCCATAAATTGGGTTTGAAATAACTCCTTCACTGTGCTGCAAGGGTGCCATGGATGTTTCGTCCTATAGCTCCAAGGATCTGGATCTTTGTTGCAAAAAAGGCATGGGCAATGGTAGGGGCAGAGGTGTTTAAAGATCATGGTCTGTTTTTATGATGCAGACAACAGCACGATTCACAATAGCTGCTTTTTATTCTTTTCTCTCCCACCCCCTCTCTCTTTCCCCTTCTCCCTCTCTCACAATTGTCTAACTACCACCCTCATGGGCAACCACATAAGGTACCTATATCTTTCACAGGGTATCCTCTTTCCCCTGAGCACCCATGGGGGCCACTGCCTGCTTGAAACACATAGCCAGTCAGGGTAAGAGTCTTTCCCCTGACCCTAGTGTCAGCCACAGCTTTATTTGAAGACATACAGATAGGTCTGGACTGAGACACAATACCCAGGGCCACATTAAGGGAAGACCCAATCCCACACTCTTGTCTCAAATAGCCAAGCAATTATTGAAACTCCTATGTTAGGTTAGTTAGACCTTTCAGAGAGGATTGGAAGGGCTCGACGCATGCAGCACAGTCTGAAGGGCCAGCTTGCCAGCTGGCATTTGCTAAATGTATGTGTTTGTCACAGGGAGCAGAGCCAGTTGGCAAGACAGAGCAAGAGCAGAAAGACCTTAGATGGTGGTGGGCATTGTCCCAGTGCCTCACTTGCTGCAGTGGACACTCTGCAGAAATAGCACAGACCATACAAAATTTGGCTTGGATGTTGTGACAGAAAATGCTATACATATAAAAGGTTGTCAAAGGTTTTACTCCTCAGCTCAAGATCTCCCTGTCTGGGGAGTGCATAGAAGGTCCTCTAAGTGGGTTTGAAAAGGCTGAAGAGTTCAAAGAAAGTGATTGGTTTGGGGTTTAAAATTTTTTTAATTGTGGTGAGAGTGTAATTTCTGAGTGAGAGTTCCTGCCTATGTGCTCAAGGTGGCATGGTTTGAATCTTCCAATATCACCAAAGGAAGGAGGACGTGGACTTTATCATAAGCTTACCCAGAAGTTGAGCAGGAGGGGAAGAGAGAAAAGTATAGCTTAATCCTACAGTATAGCTTGTATAGGGATCTACATCCAATCTCTTGGGATAAAACATGTTGGAAGATCACATGAGAAAAAGAATGTTATCTGTATATATATATACATATATATATATATACGCACACACACACACACATAAATATATGTATGACTGGGTCATATGGCTGTACAGCAGAAATTAAAAAAACATTATAAATCAATTATGCTTTAACTTTAAAAAGTTAAAAATAGCAAACCTCCCAAACCCCGAAACAACAACATCAACAACAACAACAAAAACACACAAAAAAGTGTAGCTTAAAATCTGCCAGCAACCAAACATCACACACACAAAAACTAGAGCCACACACTTTATTACATAGCTCGTGGAGTATTATAAATATTTCAAATCAAGGAAATTAATTGTACCTAATTTGGATAAAATATATACGACTGCCTATTAATGTCCTTTAATTAGGTTTTTTTTTTTTAGAGGAAAGGATATTTCTTATTCCTCTGGTTTCCTTGAAAGAATGGGAACTGGTATTTCAGTGTGCTTCTGGTGTTTTTTTATGTTTTAAAATTTTATTGAGGTATAGTTGATTTACAAAGTTGTGATAAGTTCTGACATACAACAAAGTGATTCAGTTATACATGTACACACATCCATTCTCTTTCAGCTTCTTTTCCCACATTGGTTATCACAGAATATTTGGTAGAATTCTCTGTGCTATAAAGCAAGTCCCTGTTGGCCATTCATTACTTACGGAGTTTTTTTCATTTCTAAATATCCTTACTCCTCTTAAGTTCTTTAGCCTATTCTTTCCAATGTGATACGTGTAATAACAGATGTATGGAGAAAAAGCCAGAGAGAAAAGAAGTTCTAAGAAGGGTGGGTTAAGAAGGGTGGGTTTGTTATGACAAAGAAATATTACTAAAGAGCTATGGTCCTAAATTGAATATTTTATTTATGAATTTCTTGACTCTGAAGTAGACACACAATGGGTACATGTATATTGTTTCCTTTTATATCAACTCTCATTTATTTCTCAGAAAGTGCCTCTGCTCCACGAAACCACAGAATTTCACCGGTGTCTTGGAATTCCTCCTCCTAGGGCTCTCAGAGGATCCAGAACTGCAGCCTCTAACTTTCCTCCTGTTCCTGTCCATGTACCTGGTCACCGTGCTGGGGAATCTACTCATCATCCTGACAACCAGCTCTGACTCCCACCTCCACACCCCCATGTACTTCTTCCTCTCCATTCTGTCCATGGCTGACATCGGCTTTACCTCTACCACGGTCCCAAAGATGATTTTGGACATTCAGACTCACAGCAGAGTCATCTCCTATATGGGATGCCTGATTCAGTTGTCTCTCTTTAATCTTTTCGGATGTTTGGACAGTGCACTTCTGAGTGTCATGGCCTACGATCGGTTTGTAGCTATCTGTTATCCCCTGCACTACCAGGTCATCATGAACCCCCGCCTCTGTAGCCTGCTGGTCCTGGGGTCTTTTCTGTTCAGTCTTTTGGACTCCCAGCTGCACTGTGTGATGATGTCACATCTTACCTTTTGTACCAAAGTGGAAATTCCTCATTTCTTCTGTGACCCTCCTCAACTCCTCAAGCTTGCCTGTGATGATACCTCCACCCATAAAGTAATGATGTACTTCATTGGTGCCATCTTTGGTGGAATTCCCCTTTCAGGCATCCTTTTCTCTTATTCACAAATACTTCCCTCCATTCTGAGAGGCCCCTTATCAGGTGGGAGGTACAAAGCGTTCTCCACCTGTGGCTCTCACCTGGCTGTTGTTTGTTTATTTTATGGAACAGGTATTGGGGTGTACTTCAGCTCAGCTGTCTCACATTCTCCCAGAAATGATGCAGTGGCCTCAGTGGTGTACACAGTGGTGACCCCCATGCTGAACCCCTTCATCTACAGCCTGAGGAACAGGGAAATCAAAAGGGCCTTACAGAAGCTCTTCAACAGAAGAACCTAATTTCAATACTTGGCCATTTTTTTTTATCTGCTGTTTAAAAATAATTGCACACAAAACATCTGCAATTGGCAGATATGTTTGTTGGATCATATAGGTTTTGCAGCTCACATTATTTATCATATTTATAATATCTAAACATTTCCTACATGGGCATATGTTTGATGGGATTAAGAGACCATTCTTGATCTTTTTTAAAGTTTAATTTTATTGAAGTAAAGTTGATTTGCCATGTTGTATTAGTTTTAAGTGGGTGAGAATAATATATACACATTACTGTAAAAAAAGATGATTAATGAAAACCTACTGTGTAGCATAGGAAAAACTACTCAATAGTTTGTAATACCCCATATCAGAAAAATGAATTGATATTTTTACCTATTCTGGCTCTTATGTATGTTAAAATCACTGCGTGAGTGAATTCCATTACATCAATGGAATCTTCTGCATTTGACACCTATGACCCAGCATTCTGCAGAAATTCACAATTGTTTTAAAATGTATAAAGAATTTTCTAGTTTTAAATGATGCAATGGACAAGGGCTTAATCTCTAGAATATATAATCAACTTATACAACCCAACAGCAAAAAAGCCAATCAATCAATGGAAAATTGGGCAAAAGACCTGAATAGACATTTCTCCAAGGAAGAGATACAGATGGCCAGCAAACACATGAAAAAATGCTCAACATCCCTGATTCTTAGAGAAATCCAAATCAAAACTACCATGAGATACCACCTCACAACAGTCAGAATGGCCATCATTCATAAGTCCACAAATAACAAGTGCTGGAGGGGGTGTGGAGAAAAGGGAACCCTCCTGCACTGTTGGTGGGAATGTAAACTGGTACAGCCACTATGGAGAACCGTTTGGAGATACCTTAGAGATCTATACATAGAACTTCCATATGACCCCACAATCCCACTCTTGGGCATCTATCCGGACAAAACACTACTTAAGAGAGACGCATGCACCCGCATGTTCATTGCAGCACTATTCACGATACCCAGGACATAGAAACAACCCAAATGTCCATCAACAGAGGATTGGATTTGGAAGATGTGGTATATATACACAATGGAATACTACTCAGCCATAAAAAAGAATGACATAATGCCATTTGCAGCAACATGGATGGAACTAGAGAATCTCATCCTGAGTAAAGCGAGCCAGAAAGACAATGACAAATACCATATGATATCACTTATAACTGGAATCTAATATCCAGCACAAATGAACATCTCCTCAGAAAAGAAAATCATGGACTTGGAGAAGAGACTTGTGGCTGCCTGATGGGAGGGGGAGGGAGTGGGAGGGATCGGGAGCTTGGGCTTATCAGACACAACTTAGAATAGATTTACAAGGAGATCCTGCTGAGTAGCATTGAGAACTATGTCTAGATACTCATGTTGCAACAGAAAAAAAAGGTGGGGAAAAGAAATGTATACATGTAAGGAGAACTTGATCCCCTTGCTGTACAGTGGGAAAATAAAATAAATAAAATAAAATGTACATAGAATTTTCTTTTTCTTTTTTTCCTTTTGACAGCCCTACATACCTCATATGGAAGTTCTCAAGGTGAGAGTGAATCAGAGCTACTACATCAGCCTATGCCACAGCCAAAGAACACTGGATCTGAGCTGCATCTGCGACCTCCCCTGCAGCTTAGAGCAACACTGGATCCTTAACCCCCTGATTGAGACCAGGGATTGAATCCATATCTTCACAGAGGCCACATTGTGTCCTTAACCTGCTGAGCCACAGTGAGAATTCTGTATATAAAATTTTCAATCATTTGAACTACCCAAGACTATTTTCTATAAAACTTTGGCTTCAGTCAAATCTATTGATGAAGGTATATGGGGGAATATATGTCACTTGTTCTCAATCTTGGCTTCATATTGGAAGCATCTGATAAACTTTAAAAATCCTCCTGCCTGAGTCCCACCACCGTGGATTAAAATTTACTTGGATTGGATTTTATTTTTTTAATTTTTAAATTTTTTTGTCTTTTTGTCTTTTTAGGGCCACACCTGCAGCATATGGAGGTTTCCAGGCCAGGGGTCCAATCAGAGCTGTAGCTGCCGGCCTCTGCCACAGCCACAGCAATACAGGATCTGAGCTGCATCTGCGTTCTACACCACAGTTCATGGCAACACCACATCCTTAACTCACTGAGTGAGGCCAGGGATTGAACCCACAACCCCATGGTTCCCAGCTGGATTTGTTTCCACTGTGCCTTGATGGGAACTCCACGGATTGGCTTTTAAAAACCTTTTCATTCTAAAGTAAAATGTAAGAGATCAATCATCACATCACTAGTTTTTCTTCCAAGATTGGAGGGGATGCTCTTTCTTTAGTTGAACTCTTAATGGAATTGGCTCTCATCCACAGGCCACTGTGCAGAGAAAACAAATCTAAAACAGCAGAATTATATTTGGTGAGGAGAGCCATGACCCTTAGGATCAGCAAGGAACATGAAAACTGGCTGGTGGAGGAAGAAGCCAAGTCACCCTACAGCTCAGATGCTTTTTGATGCTTATGTTTATTGACTGTAATTTGGGCAAGATTGTAGGCGTTATTTAGTTTCTGCTTTCTTCTATTTCTGCTCCATTTTTATCATCCTTTCCCTATCCTCTCTTCCCCTTTCCCTTCCTTTCTTTTCCATTCCCATTTCCCCTTTTTATTCTTCTTCCTCTTCGTCTTCCTCCTCCTCTTATTCCTCTTCCTCTTCCCCTTCCCCTTCCTCCTCTTTTTCCTCCTTCTCCTCTCCTCCTCTTCCTTTCTTCCTTCTTCTTCTTTTCCTTCTTCTCTTCTTCTTCTTCATCTCCTTCTCCTTCTTCCAAACATCAAATTAAACATGATTTCAGACACACAAAACAAATTTATGATTACAAAAGGGAGGCATGGGGGAGGGGAGGGATAATTTGGGAGGTTAGGATTAACAGATACACATGGCTACGTACAAAATAGTTAAACAAGGATCTATTGTACAGCACTGCAAACTCTATTCAATCTCTTATAATAATCATAAGGGAAAAGAATCTGGAAAACAATATATATCTCTCATTATGTATAACTGAATCACTGTGTTGTACGCCTTAAACTAATATATGAATTACAAAAAAAGAAAACAAAGATTTAATTAGATTAGAGAGCAAAAAGGGCATGACTGATTTTTTTTTTGGCTGTGTCTGTGACATGTAGAATTTCCTGGGCCAGGGATTGAACCTGTACCACAGCAGTGATCTGGGCTACTGCAGTGACAATACTGGATCCTTAATCCACTGCACCACAAGGGAAGTCCAGAGCATGACCAAGTGAGTCTATGTGAAGCCAATGTTGAGGATTATTGAATTCTGTCAGACTTTTCATTCGATGACAGCTTGTATGTCTTGGGCCCTTTACTGTTCATAGTTAGATCCTGAAGATCTTAAGGTAATCAGAATTCATAAAGAAGAAGATAGAGTATTTACCTTAGCAAGACCAATGTGATTTTTCTCAATATTTCTGATAATGTTTTTTCACATGTCTTCGCTCTCCACACTCTATAGCTGGACATATGAGCTGGTTATTTAGGTACTGTTTTTCTCCTCCAAACTTACCCTTTAGTACTTTAAGTTGTGATACTATGGTGGGGACCAAGCATTTTTAGACTGCTGTTCTGAATTTCCGTCTCGTTTCTCTTAGTTCCTTCTCATTCATGTTTGGGAAAAGTCACCCTTCCCTATCACCCAACTTTTCCCCATACCCCTTAACCTATGGCATTGTCACCACTTCCTTCAGTGAACACTCTGTGTTACAATGTCTTTTCTTGTGTGCCTTTCATCTCTCAATAATTACCAATATTAAATTATTACCACTAAAATAACTAGTGTGATTTCTTTTCTCTTGATTGAACCCTGACTAATAAATCATAGTATGGGGGATAATGCTACATTGTGAGAGGCAACTGAAAATTTCAAAGTGAGCTTAGCCTATAAAAATAAGGGTGATTGTAATGATATGGCTTAGTTTTGGATATGAAGTTGAAGTGTAAATACTGGTGTGGTAGATCCAGTTGCTGTGTGGTTCTAATTGTGCCTGTAGATAATTGTCACCCTAGTCCTTATGTATAATCTTATCTTAATTTTTATTACTCAAGGACAGCAAAGGATCACACCCTCAGCAAAGCAGAAACCTTTCCTTTCACTAGTAACCACCTCATTAGGATTCACTTTATAACAATGCATCTTTCTTTTCCATCATGATCACAGATTTGGGGTCACTCTGTTCTCTGCTACATACCTAGGTATCTATGGTCATCTCAACCTTCCCTTTAGAGATGCTACACATTGTTTCTGAGATAGCAATCAGGGCTTTTTGAAGATCTGTCCAGGAACAGGTTTAAATTACTCGGCCTTTAAAATATTTTCTTGTCCTGCTGAATAGCATTGAGAACTATGTCTAGATACTCATGTTGCAACAGAAGAAAGGGTGGGGGAAAAAATGTAATTGTAAAGTATACATGTAAGGATAACCTGACCCCCTTGCTGTACAGTGGGAAAATAAAAAAAATATTAAATAAATAAATAAATAAATAAATAAATAATAAAATATTTTCTTGGAGTATAGTTGACTTAAATGTTGTGTTAGTTTCAGGTGTACTGCAAAATGAATCAGATATATCTATATCTATCTATATCTATATCTATATCTATATCTATATCTATATCTATATCTATCAATTCCTTTTCGGATTCTTTTCCCATATAGGTCAGTACAGTAATTTACCCTGACTTTTACCGTGGACCTAAACTACCTATGAATTTCACTAACAATGAACTAGTACCTGTTTGAAACCTCCCACTAAGAAATGATTTCTCTTAAATATTAGATTTTTCTTCTTCCCCAAGCATTTTAAAATGTCTCAGCCCTCACACCTTCTTCTCCAATCCTCTCTTTACTTCTGCTATTTGGTCATTTGGGCTCCTAAATTGTTCTTCTGCCACTTATGCACACACACATAATTAGCATACTTTCTCTCATATCCAGTTATAATGAGTAAATAATCAAGCGTTCTTTATATCCATTAATTAGAAACCAATCTCTGAGTTCCTCATGTAGAGAGATCTGAGCCAGGTGGGCTGCAAAGAGAAGATATAGAGGTTTCCAGAAATGATGATTTCCATGCACTTGACTTTATCTCACTCTATAAGACAAAAACCACATTTTAAAAAAGACATCAAGGAGTTCCTGTTGTGGCTCAGAGGGTTACAGACCTCATGTTGTCTCCATGAGGATGTGGGTTCAATTTCTCCTCACTCAGTGGGTTAAGGATCTGCAAGCTGCAGCATAAGTCACAGATGTGGCTTCGGTCTGGCATTGCTGTGGCTGTGGTGTAGGCCAGCAGTTGCAGCTCCAATTCAACTCCTGGCCCAGGAACTTCCATTTACCATAGTTTCAGCCATAAAAAGAAAAAAAAAAGACCTCAGGAGTTCAAATAAAGATCCTAAGAAGTATACATTTGTAGAGAGATGAGCCCTTTCTAGTTGAGCAGAAAGCCGAAACCTCTAGAGACTCTTGTTGAATTGGTCATGAAAGGGCTGTGGCTTCTGTTAGCAAAGATAAAATGATTCTATTGTTTTTTTCTTTAAAAATTTAAATGTCTCTTTCAACATATGGCTCTAATACAGAAAACATATAAACAAGTACATTATGAACTAACCCTCTACCTCTCTACAACCCCCATACACAGAAAGGTATTAAAAAATAAAAAAAAAAGATAAGATAATTTCAAAATTAAAAGTTACCTGAATTGTGATGCCACAAAAAGTTTAAATTATAAATGAGTCCAACTACTGTGAAGACTTTGAACTTCAAGACATGAGGATGGCCCCATAATTATCATCACCATGCAAATCAATCTTCACTGCAAGACCACTGCTGATCAGTGCTACTGAGACAGCAGTGAACATCTCAGCATCTCTATGTTATTCTATAGGTGGGTCACCTTGAGATAAGCAAGAAATCTTTCCAAGGGTATGTGACACTTATTTCCAACATGGAAGATTTTGGGAGAAATCTTTGGGAGATTTCTCTATTTAAGAGAAACCGGGAAGACTTCTTATGACATGGCCAGGAGCAGCATGGTGGGATCTTCAGAAGAACGTACAACAGAACAAATTCTTTCACTTACCAGTTCTTCTCTAGGAAAGTTTTTTTAAGAAGTTGGTGATGTGAAGAGTTGGAGACTATGCTGTAATTGCCTTTTTTTTTTTTTTTTGCCACGCACATGGCATGCAGAAGTTTCCAGGCCAAGGATCACACTTGTGCGACAGCAGTGACTTGAGCCACAGCTATAAAAGTGGTGGTTTCTTAACCTGCTGAGCCAACACGGAACTCCAAAGAGCTGGGGACTATGTTGAAAAGCAGAGGGATATCTCTGTAGTCTTGTATGTAGAGCCCAAATTTCTGATAGAAGATGAAATCTTTGTGATGAGCAGCTTCTAAGATGCTCCTAATTAGCACTTTCACCTGTTTTTCTTTTTTCTTTTCTTTTTAGGGCTGCACATGCAGTGTATGGAAGTTCTTAGGCTAGGGGTGGAATCAGAGCTGCAGCCACCAGCCTATGCCACAGCAGTGCCAGATCCAAGCCACACCTGTAAACTATGCCACAGTTCACGGCAATGCCAAATCCTTTAACCCACTGAGCAAGGCCTGGGATTGAACCCACATCCTCACGGATACAGGCAAGGTTCACAACCTGCTGAGCCACAACAGGAACTCCCTCACCTGTGTTAATGACCTTTTATAGACAAATGTATGTGGGTGTTGGCTAGAGCTAGTGACTTATATCCAATGAAATATATTTAGAAAAATATTGGTGTGTCTTTCCAACATTAATGAGTAAATACTCAGACCTTCAACTTGCTAGCCCTCTTCTGCTTTCAGCTCTCACATGTGGTCCTGTGTCCTAGAGAAGTCCATGTGGAAGGAAACTGAGGGATGCTTATGGCCAACTGCCCAAAAGGAACTAGATCCTCCCTTTGCCATATAGGTAAATTTTGAATCATATCCTCTTTCAGTCAAGCATTGATATGGCTGCAGTCCCAGCCTACATTTTATTTATTTATCGTTTATTTTATGGATGAATGGTTGATGTACAGTTTCAAGTGTACACAAAGTGATTCAGCTATACATATACATATATCCATTCCTTTTCAGATTCTTTCCTTTTATAGGCTATTAAAAATTATTGAGTGTAGTTCCCCATGCTATACCATAGGTCCTTGTTGGTTATCTATTTTATATATGGTAGTACGTGTATGTTAACAAACTCCTGACTTATCCCCCTATCCCCTTCAGTAACCATAAGTTTGTTTTCTATGTCTGTGAGTCTACTTCTGTTTTGTAAATAAGATCATTTTTATCTTTTTTAGATTCAACATATAAATGATGTCATATAATATATGTCTTCCTCTGGCTTGCTTCACTTACTATAAAAATTTCTAGGTCCAGCCATGTTGCTGCAGATAACATTATCTCATTACTTTTTATGGCTGAGTAATATTCCATTGCATGTGTACCTGTGTGTGTGTACACACACACACACACTATATATATATATATATATATATATATATATATATGCTACATCTTCTTTACCCATTTATCTATTGATGGACATTTAGGTTGCTTCCATGGATATTGTAAATAGAGCTGCTATGAACATATGGGTACATGCATCTTTTCAAATTATTGTTTTCTCTGATAAACGCCCAGGAATGAGACTTCATGATCACATGCTAATACTATTTTTAGTTTTTTAAAGAAACTCCATACTGTACTCCATAATACTGGCCTACATTTTGAATGTATAACTCTGTGAGACTTCCTGAAGTACTGAAGCAGTCAAATTCCTGATAAACAGATCAAAATAGATAGTTGTCTAATGTACCAATATACATCAATTCAGCAGAAAAATGAGAACCTGGGCTGTCATTCCAAATAGCAAGAAACATACACCTTCAATGCCCAAATCTATTTCCAGTGCTAAAATTCACATTGTCAACCAGGACAATTAAAAGAAAAATAGTTAGTTCTCCTTGGAGATGTACATCTTAACTTAAAAAAGGAAATATATCTGATTCTGAATATAAAATACCTAATTCTCTCTAAATTTCACTATTATTAATGGATTTGGAGATTTAAGGCATATGGTATTTATTTGTTTTTCTTCTTAAAATAATTTTTTATCTTTTCCATCATAGCTGGTTTACAGTGTTCTGTCAATTTTCTAATGTACAGCAAAGTGACCCAGTCACCCATATATATATACATTCTTTTTATCACATTATCCCCCATCATAAGTGACTAGATATATTTCCCAGTGCTATACAGCAGGACTTCATTGCTTATCCATTCAAAAGGTGATAGTTTGCATCTATTAAACCCAGATTTGTTGTTTTTTTAATTGCTAAAATATGTGTGATTTTTGTAAGAATCCCTATAACTTGGAAGTCAGAAGTGGGTCATAGGATTGAGCTTTCTCCTCAGATGAGGAAGGGTCCAAACTCTTCCAAGGATATTCACTTTTCTCCTTTTCTTCTTTCACTAATATCAGCAAGTCCTCAGAGGCTGGGATAACCTGGACCTATTTGGCTAATTATGAGCTCTGTGCATTGAGCCCCCAAGGTCCCACAATGGTAAATAATCACTTTGCTTCCCAGCTCTTCAGTTTTTTGTTCCAGTCCAGTGGGCTTCATACGTATATTTTCTCCTTCCAGAGTCATTCATTGCCTGCATCAGAGGACCCATAGCTGAGTCTATCTTCTTGCCAGTCCTGAGAACAGAGCTTAAGTTTTCATCACTTACCAGGCAGGAGAGGAGTTTGGGGATCGTCATTTTTTGGTCGTGCCCCAGCAGAGATGCAGAACATCTGGTGAGTGCCCAGGGAGAAAATGGATGGAGGAAGGGCTGGAGGGTCATTTTTTTCCCTTTATCCTCAGGCCAAGCAGGGCAGCCATAGCAGAAGGAATCAGTATCCCATGTTTCAGCTAGAGGTCTGTGAGGTTTAAATCCTGGTTCTGTTGGGGGTGCAGGAACTCTCACAAACAATGTTATTTTGATCCTGCAGTGACTCCAGCTCCTGTAGTCATCTCTCCCATGACAGCTGGAAATATGTCCTTCTATACTATCTGCTAAGCACCAAAATGATCATGAAAGTGATGATGACGACAATGATGGAAATGACGACATTGATCACAATATCATGAACTTTTCACCTAGGGTTTCCAAGTGCAAGGCTCGAAGATAAGTATTTTTTTATGGCTGCACCTGCAGCATATGGAAGTTCCCTGGCTAGGGATAAAATCAGAGCTGCAGCTGCAGGCTTGGGCCATAGCTACAGCAACACCAGATCGGAGCTGCCTCTGTCAACTGCCAGATCCTTAACCCACTGAGTGAAGCCAGGGATTGAACCTGCATCCTGGTGGACACTGTGCCATGTTCTTAACCCTCTAAGCCATGATGGGAACTCTAAGATAAGCTTTTTTGATGTAGCTTGTTAACTTTTATCTCTATAACCTCCTTGAAAAAAAAGCAACATGCATTATCATTATTTTACAGTTAAGGACAGGAAAACATTTATATGTAATTACATGTAATTAGAGTCTTGGATAGAAAGGGTAAACTCAGATTTGAACCCAAGTCAGACTCCATTCATGGGGCATCTGGACAATATTTTCATCTGTCAGTCCAACCTGATACTTCTCTTTTCTGTCACTACTGGCAGAGATCCACTGTTTACTATACTCTTCGTTTTGGAATTCCTATAAGACCACAGCAGAAAGTAGCAGGTGTCACCTACTATATAAGTTATAGGAAGTGGAGTTCTCATTGTGCCTCAGTGATAACAAACAAGACTAGTATCCATGAGGATGTGGGTACAATCCCTGGTCTTCATTGGGTTAAGGGTCTGGCATTGCTGCAAACTGTGGTCTAGGTCATAGACACAGTTTGGATCTGGAGTTGCCGTGGCTGTGGTATAGGCCAGCATCTGCAGCTCTGATTTGACCCCTGGACTGGGAACTTCCACATGCTGCATGTGTGGCCCCCAAAAGAAAAAAGTTATAGAAAGTTAGCTGAGACCATAGGTGGAAGTCACAGAACTTGTTGACACACAGTAATTCAGGGCATCTCTCTCTCTCTCTTTCTTTGCCCTGTTCCTTGATTTTGTTTTACTGTCTACTTCCTCTTTCATGCTTATAATTTATTTTCTTTCAATCTCTAAGGGAGACATAAATTCAGAGTGTGAGGTTACATTCTTAGGAAACAGGACATAGTTAAAAGATATACCTTAGGAAACGGAGCTCTGAACCTCAGCTTAGACTCTCAAGTGGAAGAAAACAGTGGACATGGTCAGTGAATGGGCTTCAGAGACCCTCCATTTAATTTTAAATCCATCTGTTCTACTTATTATCTGTGTGACCCAAGGCAAGTTCTTAGGATCTCTGAGCCTCAACATTATCATATGAATTGATCTCCAGTGGATACAACTGTGATGATTAAGCAGTAAACATAATAAATACTGAATATATGAGTAACTATGAGATGGATGTCTGCAGTAAGTATTTTTGGCATTATCATCATTATTATTAAGTGCCATATATTTAAGTAATATGAAGTTTTGGTTTTCTTTGGAGCCCTGAGAAAACATTTTATATTTGTTCTTACACAAGTGGTTTCTGAGTGCCTGGAGGGAAACAACTGAATCACTTTCATTTATTTTTTAGTTATAATTTCTTTATTCATAATTGACCCAAATAAGCAACTATCCAAATGACTCTCTATAAAAATAGACAAACTATGGTAACAATAATATAAAGGAACAGACCATTAATACACTTGATAAAACTGATGGATCTCAAAGGCATTATGATCATGAAACCATAATGCCTTAATCATACCTTTGTCTCAGAAGATTATGACTGGCATGGTCTTTTTTTTTTAATTTTCCCACTGTACAGCAAGGGGATCAAGTTATCCTTACATGTATACATTACATTTTTCCCCACCCTTTGTTCTGTTACAACATGAGTATCTAGACATAGTTCTCAATGCTACTCAGCAAGATCTCCTTGTAAATCTATTCTAAGTTGTGTCTGATAAGCCCAAGCTCCCAATCCCTCCCACTCCCTCCCTCTCCCATCAGGCAGCCACAAGTCTGTTTTTCAAGGGCATGGTTCTTTTTAAAATCAACTATACCCCAGACAGGAGTTCCCGTCATGGCTCAGTGGTTAACGAATCCAACTAGGAATGATGAGGTTGCAGGTTTGATCCCTGGCCATGCTCAGTGAGTTAAGGATTCAACATTCCTGTGAGCTGTGGTGTAAGTTGTAGACGTGGCTTGGATCCCACATTGCTGTGGCTGTGGCATATGCCAGCGGCTACAGCTTCGACTGGACCCCTAGCCTGGGAACCTCCATATGCCATGGGTGTGGCCCTAGAAAAGACAAAAAAAAAGACAAAAAATAAATAAAATAAAATCAACTATACCCCAGACATATTAAATTTTAAAATTTTTAAATTGATAGTTTATAATTATTTACTACTATTTTAATACATTTTAGAGCATCGTTTTGAATGGATATTTATTATTATTTTTTACAATCTTATTTTAATGCTTTTGGATAACTCAAAATCTAAGTTCAGTCTATTTCAATATTTGGTTTTACAGGTATCATAACTGAAGAACATAATTCATAAATACACATAGGGGCAAATAACAGTAAAAAAAAAAAAAAGAATCACATTCTTTTCTGATTCCCCAAAGCCCGTACTTGCTTGGCACAGAGTAAGCTGCAAGCAAAACAACAGTTATTATTAAGTATTGAATAGACCTCTCCTTGGTTCTCTGAAACAGAGCTTAGGCAGTATGACTTCCATATGAGGGGTGGTTTCTTCCTTCTAGAGATGTCCCACAGCATTGGACAAATAATAAAAGAATGCTTGGGTATATCTATGTCATAGATTTTCTACTTAATGGAATCTATAATATTCAATTATAAAAATGCGATATATTCTTTATAAAGAAAGAGAAAGTGAGAAAGAGAATTTTATTGTGTGAACTAAGACACACATTAACATTTCTACATATTTTATGAATGAATTCCCTGGACATGATGGGATGGGCGTCTATCTCTCTGTAGTACAATAGAATAAAAGGTCCTTAAATCTTTCTTGGGATTGTATTTCATTGATAAACCCATTATTCCAACTACAACTCAAGCTCTGATTCAAGTTTTTAAATTTTTATTAGAGTATACTTGATTTATAGAGTTGTGTCAATTTATGCTGTACAGCATAGAGACCCAGGGATATATATATATATGTATATATATAAAATATATTCTTTTTCTCATACATCTTCCCAAGAGACTGGATACAGTTTTCTGTGCTATACAATAGGACCTCATTGATTATCCATACTAAATGTAACAGTTTGTATCTACCAGCCCAAAACTCCCAGTCCATCACATTCCTTCTCCCTTCCTCCTTTCCTCTCTATGTCTGTGAGTCTGTTTCTGTTTTGTAGTTTCATTTTTCCATATTTTATATTTGACATATAAGTGATATCATGGGCATTTTTCTTTTTCTTACTTAGTTCACCTAGTATGTGAATCTTTAGTTACATCAATGTTGTTTTTTTTTAATTGATGAGTAGTACTTTGTGGTATATATGTAACACATCTCAATCCATTTTTTCTGTCGATGGACACTTAGATTTGTTTCTCCATCCCTTGGTTATTGTGAATAGTACTTCAATGAATATAGAGGTGCATGTGTCTTTTGAATCATAAATTTGTCCAGATATATGTCCAGGAGTGGGATTTCTAGGTAATATGGTAGCTGTATATTTAGTTCTCTAAGGAACCCTCATATGGTTTTCCTTAGTGGTTATACCAATTTGCATTCCCACTAATAGTGAAGGACAATTCCCATTTTGCAAACCATCTTTGACTTTTTTTTTTTTTGGTCTTTTTAGGGCCACATTGGCAGCATATGGAGGTTCCCAGGCTAGGGGTCTAATCAGAGCTGTCGCTGCCAGCCTACACCAGAGCCACAGCAGTGCAGGATCCGAGCCACGTCTGCAACATACACCACAGCTCACAGCAATGCTGGATCCTTAACCCACTGAGCAAGGCCAGGGATTGAACCCACAACCTCATGGTTCCTAGTCAGATTCGTTTCCTCTGCACCACAATGGGAACTCCTTTTTTATGATTCTTTTTCCGTTATAGCTGATTTACAGTGTTCCATAAATTTCTACTCTACAGCAATGTAACCCAGTCATACACATATATCCAACATTTGTTATTTTTACATTTGTGGCCATTCTGACAAGTGGAAAGTGGTACCTCATTGTAGTTTTGATTTGAATTTCTCTAACAATTGGTAATGCTGAACTTTTTTTTCTTTTTTACTTTGTTTGTTTGTTTTGCTTTTTAGGGTTGCACCTGTGCCATATGGAGGTTCCCAGGCTAGGGGTCTAATTGGAGCTATATCTGCCAGCCTACACCACAGCCACAGTATCGCCAGATCTGAGCTGCACCTTCAACCTACACTACAGCTCATGGCAATGCCAGGTCCTTAACCCACTGAGTGAGGCCAGGGATTGAACCCACAATCTCAGGGTTCCTAGTTGGATTCATTTCTGCTGACCCATGATGGGAACTCCCCTGAACATTTTTCATTCTCAACATGAATGTTGTGTCTACTGACCATCTGTATGTCTTCTTTGGATAAATGTCTATTTAGATCTTCTGCCCATTTTTGATTGGATTATTTTTGTGTTTGTGTGTGTGCGTGGTTGTTGTTGAGTTGTCTAAAGTGTTTGTATATTTTGGAGATTACACACTACACTACCAGAAAACTGTTAGAGCTCATCAATGAATTCGGTACAGTTGCAGGATACAAAATTAATACACAGAAATATATTGCATTTGCCATTGCATCCAAAAGAATAAAATACCTAGGAATAAAACAGAAACAGATGGAAAGATATACCATGATCTTAGATTGGAAGATTCAATGTCGACAAAATGACCAAGGCAATCTATAGATTCAGTGCAACCCCTATCAAACTACTAATGACATTCTTCACAGAATGAGAACAAAACATTTTAAAACTTGTATGGAAATACAAAAGACCCTGAGGAGCCAAAGTGGTATTGAAAAAGAAAAACAGAAATGGAAGAATCAGGCTCCTTGACTTCAGACTATACTACAAAACTAGAGTTGCCAAAATAATATGGTACTGGCACAAAAACAAACAAACAAAAAAATGAAAAAAAAAAAAACATAGGTCAATGAAACAGGATAGAAAGCCCAGAAATGAACCCAAACACCTATGGTCAACTAATCTATGAGAAAGGAAACAAGAGCATAGAGGAGAAAAGATATTCTCTTCAGTAAGTAGTTCTTGGAAAACTGGATAGCTACATATAAAAGACTGATATTAGAACACTCTAACACCATACAAAAAAAAAAGTCAAAATGGATTAATGACCTAAATGTAAGGCAAGATACTATAAAAACACTTAGAGTGAAATATAGGCAGAATGCTCTTTGATATAAATCATGGCAACATCTTTTTTGATCCACCTCCTAGAATAATGGCAATAAAAAACAAAATAAACTAACAGGACCTAGTTAAACTCTAAAACTTTTGCACAGCAAAAGAAATCATTAAAACAAAGAAAAGACCATCCACAGAATGGGAGAAAAACTTTGCAAATGATTCAACTCAAAGGGCCAAATTTCCTGTAAGGTTGACTCAATAATATAATCACATGTTTATAACATTTTTTCTGTTCTTTTCCCATTTGCACATTTCCCAAAATAAATCATGTTTCGACCCGCAAGGAGAAATGAATACCTGATTGGTGTCAGGGACCTAAATGTAGGAGAAATCCAATAATGAAGGATTGACTTAAGAAACACTTAAACTGGCATAAATTTTTTAACTTCAGGTTTCAGGCCTGGATTTGATTACAAATTTCTTAACTGTACATAAGAAGGTTGGATTTGATGAGAAATCAACCTTCATGAAAGTTTAGGATTATAGATATATTTAAGAATTTTTATCAAGTCTCTAAAAGCAAAAATAGCAAAAAGCAAACTCAACCTCAGGCATTTCCCTGAAATAGTACAGATTAATAGAAAAACATGAAAAAATGAAAAATAGGTACAGAATATTCATTAAAATTTAATTATTCCTTCATCACTGGTGCACTATAAATTAATACCACCTTCAGTGATGCATGATTTTGTGCATTTAACAAAAGCATAGTTATCAGAATGTGAAGTCCAGCAAGAACAAATATTTATATATTTGAATTATATTTTAATAGTTTGACCAGATGGCCTACACATTTAAGTGAAAACTGATCTCCATAAAAGATGGACATCATAACCAAATTATGAAAAATAAACATGAAAATCATTGCCATATAAAAATACAACCAGAGTATGACTGCTTGATTTTAATTTAGGATCATTAATGTAGTTGTGGTTCCCTGAGTGTTAAACTCCAAATCAAGAGAATTTGTATAAGATTAAGTACTTTGTTTTTTAAAATTTATTAATTTTTTCCACTTTATTAAATTTATTTTATTAGGGTATACTTACTTTACAGTGTCAAGTCAATTTCTTCTGTACAGCCTATAGTGGCCCAGTTATAACATACATATATTTTTTTTCTTTTTTTCCCATGAACACAGTGTATCTCTCCATTCATTTAGATCTTCTTTGATGTCTTTCATCAATGTTTCATTAGATTTATACCCAAAACTTTTCTTTTATTTATACCCAAAACTTTTCTTTTTTATATAATGAATTTTATTTTTTCCATTATAGCTGGTTTACAGTGTTCTGTCAATTTTCTACTGTACAGCAAAGTGACCCAGTCACACATACATGTACACATTTTTTTTCTCCCATTATTATGCTCCATCATAAGTGACCAGACATAGTTTCCAGTGCTACACAGCAGGATCTTATTGCTAATCCCCTCCAAAGGCAATAGTCTGCATCTATTAATCACAAGCACCCTGTCCATCTCACTCCCTCCCCCCTCCCCCGTGGCAACAACAAGTCTATTCTCCAAGTCCATGAGTTCCTTTTCTGTGGAATGTTTCCTTTGTGTCATATATTAGATTCCAGATATAAGGGATATCATATGGTATTTGTCTTTCTCTTTCTGACTTACTTCACTCAGTATGAGAGTCTCTAGTTCCATCCATGTTGCTGCAAATGGCATTATTTCATTCTTTTTCTCATATTGTCTGCCATCATGGTCTATCCCAAAGACAGGATAAAGTTCCCTGTGCTACACAGAATGACCTTTTTGTTTATCCATTCTAAATACTTTTGAGTGTTTCATAGTGTCATTGAATTAGAATAATTTTTTTTTCTTTTTTGCCTTTTCCAGGGCCACTCCTGTGGCACATGGAGTTCCAAGGCTAGGGGTCTAGTCAGAGCAGTAGCCACTGGTCTGCGCCACAGCCACAGCAATGCAGGATCCAAGCCATGTCTGTGACCTACACCACAGCTCATGGCAACGCCGGATCCTTAACCCACTGAACAAGGTCAGGGGTCAAACCTGCAACCTCATGGTTCCTAGATGGATTCGTTAACCACTGAGCCACGACAGGAACTCCATAATTTTTTTTCTTAAAGAGGATATTCTTTCTACTTTATTTTAAATGGGGCCAATATTTTACTGTGTTCAGATATATTTCAAAAAGTCCTTGCTTCTATAACATTCTTCAGCCTAACATCTCTAATGTGATTGTGTACAGAAACAGGTGAATAATGCAGACATGAAGAAGGAAATTGTTTTAAGAACTCAAACAGAAATTTTGATGAAGGTACTGAGGTGTATGGTCCTCAAGTGTGAATATTTTACTTGTGAATCACGTGAATCGAAAATGTGATCACACTTACCTGGGTGTATTGTTTTGTTTACTCCAACTATCTCTCTCTATGGTGTTTTCTTTTTTTGTTTTGTTCATTTTTTGTTTTTGTTTTTGGCTGCACCTATAACATGTGGAATTAACTGGGCTAGGGATAGAATCTGTGGCATAATAGTCGCCCAATATACCAGAGAGACATTGCAAGATCCTTAACCCACTACACTGCAAGAGAACTCCAACTATATCTTCTTCTTCAACAGGTGTCTCTTCTACATGGAACTACAGAATCTTACACATGTCTCTGAATTCCTCCTCATGGGACTCTCAGATGATCCAGAACTTCAGCCCTTCATACTTGGGCTCTTCCTCTGCATGTACCTGGTTGCCATACTTGGAAACATGCTCATTATCCTGGCTGTCAGTTCTGATTCCCACCTCCACACCCCCATGTACTTCTTCCTTTCCAATCTGTCTTTGGCTGACATTGGTTTTATCACCACCACAGTCCCCAAGATGCTGGTGAATATGCAGGCACACAGCAAATCCATCACTTATGCAGGCTGCCTAACTCAGGTGTCCTTTTTTTCCCTCTTTGGCTGTTTGGACAGTCTACTCCTGGCAGTGATGGCCTATGACCGGTTTGTGGCTATTTGTTACCCCCTGCACTACCTGGTTATCATAAAGCCCAACGTATGTGGCTTCTTGGTTCTGGTGTCATTTTTCATCAGCTTTTTGGACTCCCAGATTCACTTCTTGATGATTTCACAGCTTAACTTCTGCACAAATGTGGAAATCCCTAATTTCTTTTGTGATGCTCCTCAACTTCTCCATCTTGCCTGTTCTGACACCTCCATTGATAACATATTAATCTATTTTACTGGTGCCATTTTTGGTGGGATTCCCATCTCAGGGATCCTTTATTCTTATACTCAAATTGTTTCCTCCATTCTGAGAATCCCATCAACAGGTGGGAAGTACAAAGTTTTTTCTATCTGTGGCTCTCACCTGTCAGTTGTTTGTTTATTTTATGGAACAGGTCTTGGGGTGTACCTCAGTTCAGCTGTCTCTCCTTCCCCCCAAAAGGGTTCGGTGGCCACGGTGATGTACACCATGGTCACCCCCATGTTAAACCCCTTCATCTACAGCCTGAGGAACAAAGATATCAAGAATGCCTTATGGAGGATTATTGGAAGAATAGCCTTATGTCAATATCTGTCTTGTTCTTTTGGTTCATAGGACAGGAAAATGTAGCAAAATCGAATATGCACAGGAAGCTTTGAATCTGAAGTTACATGTTATGTATGGACCCATATAGCTCTTTGTCATTTGTTTACACAACTGTTACTCTCAGTATAACTCTAATGAATTTGGGAGATTATTTTGGATTTAACACTTAAATCAGTCACTCCAGGATTATGTATAGTCCATCAGTACACTCTTCTCACTTTCCTTATAAATTACCCAAACTAAGTCATGAGCCCTTTCGTTTCCCTCACTGCAAAATAATCATTTCTCTCCCTTTCTTGTTAAAAAATATCTTCTGTATTTTCCTTTTTTCCCCATTTGTTCAGAGAATCTAAATCTTACCTTTAGAACAAAGACATCTATGAATGTTTAACCATTTTATCACATTACATAGATTTAGCACATTACATAGGTGATTAAAGTTTGTACATTGTAAGTTAACTATACGCAAATATTTTTTAAATCCTGAAGGAGAAGATATTAAGCCATGTACATGAATATTTTTTGGAGTATAAAAGCAGTTTAAAATATTAGTACACTGTCAAATTTCTGTATACTAACAATGAAATATTAGAAAAGAAATACAGAAATACAATACCTTTTAAAATTGCACCCCCATGGGAATTCCCGTTGTGGCTCAGTGGTTAATGAATCTGACTAGGAACCATGAGGTTGCAGGTTAGATCCCTGGCCTTGCTCAGTGGGGTGAGGATCTGGCATTGCCATGAGCTGTGGTGTAGGTTGCAGATGCGGCTTGGATCCCAAGTTTCTGTGGCTGTGGTGTAGGCTGGGGTTACAGCCCTGATTAGCCCCCTAGACTGGGAACCTCCATATGCCACAGGAGCGGCCCAAGAAATGCCAAAAAGACCAAAAAATTGAAAAATAAAAAATAAAAGAAAATAAAATTGCACCCCCAAAAATCAAATACAAGGAGGCAAAGGAACTATATGTCGAGAAGTATAAAACATGAATCAAGGAAATTAAAGAAGATGTAAAGAGATGTAAAGATATTCCATGCTCCTGGCTTGGAAAAATTAATATTGTAAAAATGGCCATACTACCCAAAGCAATCTACAGATTCAATGCAATCCCCATCAAATTACCCATGACATTTTTCACAGTACTAGAACAAACAGTGCAAAAATTTATATGGAACCACAAAAGACCAAGAATTGCCATAACAATTTTGAGGAATAAAAACCAAGCAGGAGGGATAACTCTCCCAGACTTCAGGCAATATTACAAAGCCACAGTCATCAAGACAGTGTGGTCCTGGTACCAAAACAGACGGAAAGACCAATGGAACAGAATAGGGAACCTAGAAATAAATGCTGACACCTATGGTCAATTAATCTTTGACAATGGAGGCCAGAACATAAAATGAGAAAAAAAGACAGTCTATTCAGCAAGAATTGCTGGGAAACCTGGACAGCTACATGCAAATCAGTGAAACTAGAACACATCCTCACACCATGCACCTAAATAAACTCAAAATGGCTTGAAGACTTAAATATAAGATGAGACACCATCAAACTCCTAGAAGAGAACATAGGCAAAACATTCTCTGACATCAACCTTACAAATGTTTTCTCAGGTCAGTCTCCCAAAGCAACAGAAATAAAAGCAAAAATAAACCAGTGGGACCTAATCAAACTGACAAGGTTTTGCACAGCAAAGGAAACCAAAAAGAAAACAAAAGGACAATTTACAGAATGGGAGAAAATAGTTTCAAATGATGCAACCGACAAGGGCTTAATCTCTAGAATATACAAGCAACTTATACAACTCAACAGCAAAAAAGCCAACAACCCAATTGAAAGGTGGGCAAAAGACCTGAACACACCTTTCTCCAAGGAAGAGATCTACAGATGGCCAACAAGCAAATGGAAAAAATGCTCAACATCCCTGATTATTAGAGAAATGCAAATCAAAACTACCACAAGATACCACCTCACACCAGTCAGAATGGCCATCATTAATTAATCTGCAAATAGCAAATGCTGGAGGGGGTGTGGAGAAAAGGGAATGCTCCTGCACTGTTGGTGGGAATGTAAGCTGATACAGCCGCTATAAAGAACTGCATGGAGGTACTTTAGAAATATATGCATAAAACTACCATATGACCCAGCAATCCCACTCTTGGGCAGATATCCAGACAAAACTTTCCTCTAAAAAGACACATGCACCCACGTGTTCATTGCAGCACTATTCACAATAGCCAAGATATGGGAACAACCCAAATGTCCATTAACAGACAATTGGATTAGGAAGATGTGATATATATATATACAATGGAATACTAGTCATCCATAAAAAGGAACAAAATAATGCCATTTGCAGCAACATGGATGGAACTAGAGACTCTCATCCTGAGTGAAGTAAGTCAAAAAGAGAAAGAAAAATACCATATGATATCCCTTATATCTGGAATCCAATATAAGGCACAAATGGACCTTTCCACAGAAAAGAAACTCATGGACTTGGAGAACAAACTTGTGGTTGCCTAGGGGGAGGGGGAGGGAGTGGGATGGATTGGGAACTTGGGGCTAATAAATGCAAACTATTGAATTTGGAATGGGTTAACAATGATATCCTACTCTATAGCACTGGGAACAATGTCTAGCCACCTATGATGGAGCATGATAATTGGGAAAAAATAATGTATATATGTATGCGTAACTGGGTCACCATGCTGTACAGCAGAAAAATAATTGTATTGGGGATATAACAATAAAAAAAATTTTTAAATATTATTAGACTGTTGATTCCATAGTATAAGAAGCTCGGTAGTAGCCTCTCATTATAACAAATTATAATTAAGAAGTGAACAATTTAACTTGTTGAAATATGATTAACATATAACATTATACTAGTTTCAGGTGTACGACAGAAATATTTAATATTTCTTTATGTTGTGAATCATGACCACATTAAATCTAGTTAACATCCATCCCCAGACATTGCTGCAATTACTTTTTTCTCTTTGTGATGTATGAAACTAAGTCTTTATGTTATCACAATTTTCTTTTATGCCTTTAATGTTTCAATAAATGTTTAGTCAGTTGCTTTCATTATATTATCTTAATTAAAATAACAAGAATGGCTTATTTTTAACTCAATGATAAATCATAGCATGGGGAATAAATGTATGTTGCGAGATTCTGAATTTAGAAGATTGCAAATCGTGCTCAGGGAAAAAAAAAGGGATTGTAATGATATGTCTTTACCTAGGGTATAAAGTTAAGTTTAATGTGATGCTTTCATATTTCCACTTACTGCGTGGCTCTAAAGATGCCTGTGGATTGTTAAGACACCAAAGTCATTATGAATAAACTTATCTTAATTTTTTTGTTATTCGAGGATAACAAAAATCATTTTCTTAGCAGTCAGGAGACGAACCTCATTTGTATCCATGCTTCTCTCTCTTTTTTATTTAATTTTATTTTTCTTAGAATATTGTTGATTTACAGTGTTGTGTCAATTTCTTCTGTACAGCATAATTCCTTTTCCCATATTATCTTCCATCATAATCTGTCCCAAGAGACTGAATACAGTTCCCTGTGTTATAGAGTAGGACCTCATTGCTTATCCATTCTAAATGTAATAGTTTGCAACTACTAACCCCAAACTCCCAGTCCATCCCAATCCCTTCCCCCCGCCCCTTGGCAACCACAGGTATGTTCTCTATGTCTGTGAGATATTTCTGTTTTGTAGATAGGTTCATTTGCACCATATTTTAGATTCTACATATAAGTGATATAACATGATTTTTGTCCTCTTTCTGACTGCTTCACTTCATATGATCACCTCTAGTTACATCCATATAAATGCCATTATTTTCTTCTTTTTTATGGCTGAGTAGTATCCTGCCATGATCAATGTTCTTTGAACTCCTTCTTGGTACATATCCAGGTACTTGTGCATATATCAATCTTTCCATTAGAGACTCTACCTGTAATTTCTGAGGTAGTATTCTGGGGTTCTGAAAAGCTATCAAATAACTAGTTTAATTTACTCTGACTTTTACCACTAAGGTAAATTGCCTACCAACTTTACTGACAGTGAACTTTGATGTTCAAACTGGACTATGAGAGAAGATCTTACAATTTTATTTTTGCAAATGAGAACTAGAGCAATTTGAGAGCTGAGACTTAATAATTTTGTCTATATATTCAAAAATAGCATAGTAAGAGCAGAGACTGAGCACAACTTTACATTGTATAGTTTTGAATAAAATGCTATTTTTATTCAAGAATAAATATTCATGAAAATTTTTATTCCTTTATTTTGCAAGGAAACATAAAGACATTTAATTTTTTAAATTGAGATATAGTTGATAATACTGAGTTACAGTTTCCAATATTGTGTCAATTTCTGCTGTACAAAGTGACTCAGTTATATATACATATATACATATTATTTTTATATTCTTTTCCACCATGGTCTATCCTAGGAGAATGGACATAGTTCTCTGTTCTCTACAGTAGGACCTTGTTGTTTATCCATTCTAAATGTAATGGTTTGTATCTACTAACCCCATACTCAGTCCATCCTCCTCCTCCCCCTCCCCTTGGCCAAGTGAAGACATTTCTATATCAATCCATTCAGTATTTCCTTTCATCCCTGGACTACTAGACAGTAAATAGAGTGCTGTATGAATATTTCACAGTAGAAACGTATAGTTTGTGTTTATTATTATGAAATTCAGCAGGATCCATTTTCCCAATGTAAAAATATGTCTAAAATTTTAAGAGTCATTGAATGAAAGGTGAGTATTATAAGTTCTACAAGTACAAAGAAAAACTGGTGAGGAATCTAAAAAGGTAACAGGAGAAAGTTGTTTTCTGTGTTCCTCAAGGATACTCATCATGTGAGGGGAAATTAGTAAAATAGCACAAAGCAAATCCTCATTTTCTTCACAAATGTAAGTGTCTTTGGTTTTTATATACCATGTCCTCTACACTCAGCTTTGAAAGTGACTCCCACCAATAAAGGATTTCAGTTTAGTATTTGATTTTCCCTACTACCCAAGCACTCAAAAATTTCCCAAAATTCACTTCCCTTTCTCCAACCCTTCTCTACACTCCTGCCATTTTGTCTCACCCAGATTTCTCTTGGCCATTAAAACACACACATATTTAGCATTATTTCCAATACACCCAGATTAATGGGTTGTATATTCAAATTTTCATCACCAGCTAATAAGAAATCAATCTCTGAGTTCTTCACACCAAGAGCTCTAGAGATAAGATTTAGAAAGTTGGAACCGATCATCCTTTCCACACCTCCACTTTATTCCACTCTATAACCCAAAGCACATTTTACTCAAGACCTCAATTGAAAAGATGCTAAAGAAAACGTATTTGAAGAGGGATGAGCCCTTTCTAGATAAGCAGAGATCAGAGACTTCTAAGGATATTTGTTGAATGTGCGTATGGTAGGCCTCTGGTTTGCCCTGACATCAATGGAAGGCCTCTGTTGATGTAAGGAAAATCCAGGGGACTTCTGACTGAATCACCAGGAGAAGCATAGTGAGGTCTATAGAAATGCTCTAAACAGATAAGTTCTTCCAAATGCCATTTCTTCTCCAGGAAATTTTTTTGAGAAGAAGGAGATCTGAAGAGTTGGGGACCATGCTGGAAAGCAGAGAGACATGTCTGGAGTCTTGCTGTGCTTTGAGCCTTAATTCCCGATAGAGGGTGAAAATTTTGTGGTAGGAAGCTTCTAAGATGCTCCCAATCTCCCTTGCCTTCTGCACGTATACCCTTGTATAGACCCATCTCTAAATGGGCTAGACCTTGAGTCTTGCATCCAAGAATAAAATAGTGAAAAATATTGGGGTAGAACTCCAACATTAACTTGTAAGGAGATTCAGGCTTTCACCTTATCATCCCTCTTCTATTCTCTCACTAGGTCATTCTGACAGAAGATAGCTGCCATGTTTTCAGCTGCCCTATAGAGAAGCCCTGAGATGATGCTTATGGCCAACTGCCCATGAGGACCTAAATTCTTATTACATGAGAGAGCTTAGAATCAGATCTCCTTAGTCAAGACTTAAGATGACTGCAGCTTTACATTTAGAAGGCAGACATCTGTGAAACCTGTTACTATTTAAACAAACTGTCAATTTAATAAGTTGGTCAAAATAGATTGTTATTTAATGCACCAACATATGTAAATTTTTTAGAAAAATAAAAATTTGGTGGTCATTCAACATAGTGAAAAATCATACATTTCCAAACATAAAATCCAAAATCCCAAAGCATGAATACTTACCAAAAGTAAGCGGTTCTCCTTGGAGACATAAATCTTAATTGAGAAAATGGAAATTGTATCAGATTTTTGGTGTAGAACACAAAACTCTCCCTATGCAGCATGATTTATTCAATGATTTTTCAAATACACAAGTCGTATATTGCTTTCATGTTTATAAAATATAATTTTATTTTATGTCACTCTTCTGTTACATTTTCACAGTGTTGTGTCAATGGGGTCCTACTGTACAGCACAGGGAACAAACTATATCCAATCTCTAGGGATAGACCATGATGGGAGACAGTACTGGGTCACTATGCTGCATGGCAGAAATTGACATATACTCTTTATTTTTTTATTTTTATTAAAGTATAGTTGATTTACTATGTTTTCCCAATTTCTGCTATACAGTCATATGACACAGTCATACATATATATACAATGTTTTCCTTATATTATCTTCCATCATGTTCTCTCCCAAGAGATTGGATTTAGTTTTCTGTACTGTACAATAGGATCTCATTATGATCCTTTCTAAATGTAATAGTTAGCATCTACCAACCTCAAACTCCCCATCCATCACACTCTCCTCCAACCCCCAGAAACCACAAGTCTGTTCCCTATGTCTGTGGGTCTGTGTTTTGTGTATATGTTCATTTTATGCCATCTGTTAGATTCAACACATAAGTTACATCATCCTGTAATTGTCTTTTTTTTTCAGTCATATGTTGCTTTAAAAAAAAAAAACTATTGTGGTATAGTTGACTTACAATGTTGTATTAGATTTACAGCAAAGTGGACCATATATCCATGACTTTTTTTTCCTATATAGGTTATTACAGAACATTGAGTAGACCTCCCTGTGCTATAGAGTAGGTCCTTTTTAGTCATCCAGTTATCTGTATTTATAAAGTCCCTGCAACTTGGAAGTTAGAAGTGAAATGTATAGGTATGCCTCCTCCTGAAAGTAGGAAGAGCCCAGACTTTTCCAAAAACATTCACTTTTCACTATTCCTCTTCCATTAATAATAACAAGTCCTCAGAGACTGGGATAACAAGGACCCATTTGGCTAATGAGTAGCTCTGTGCATTGAGTTCTCAAGGCCATGAAAGACTAAATCATCAGGCTGTGTTTCCAGTCATTCAGGTTCCTGGTCCAACTCTAGCAGGCTTCATAACTCTCTCTTCCCCTCCCAGAATTACTGTCTGCATCAGGAGGTTCATGACTAACCCTGTCTTGCAGTCCTAAGGACAATTCTGAATCTTCAACACTTGCCAGGCAAGAGAAGAGCAGTGGATTATCATTCCTTGGCCATGCTCCAGCAGAGACACAGACCAACCCAGTGAGTACAATAGAGATGGTTGATGGAGAAAGAACTGTCAAGAGTAATTTTTTTTTTTTTGCTTTTTAAGACCACACCCATGGCATGTGGAAGTTCCTGGGCTAGGGATTGAATTAGATGTTCAGCTGCCAGCCTAGGCCACAGCCACAGCCAACACCAGATCCAAGGTGCATCTGTGACTTACACTGCAGCTTGTGGCAACACTTGATCCTTAACCCACTGAATGAGGCCAAGGATCAAACCTGCATCCTTACAGACTGGCAGATTCTTAACCCACTGATCTAAAATGAGAACTCCAAGAGTATTGCTTTTTCAGCATTAGAACAAATAGGAGAGTTGGGGCAAACAGATGGAGGGGCACCAATCTTCATGGTTTCAGCTCAGAAGTTATGTGGTCTATATTCTTGGCTCTGATGGGGATTCAATGTCTGGTTCAAAGTTCTGCTTTTCTCCCACACTGGTTCTGCCATTGTAGGTATGTCCCTGTGTTAACAGGAATGAGGCCAGGGATCAAACCTGCAACCTCATGGTTCCTAGCTGGATTCTTTTCTGCTTCACCACTAGGTGAACTCCAAACAGTGAACATTTTCTGAACATAGTCCTTAGGGACCCACAATTTAATTTTGAATATTACCTGTTCTATATATTATCTTGTGACAATGGGCAAAATTTTGGTATCCCTGAGCCTCAACATTGTCAGTTGATACAAATGCATTGGGTAAGAATTAAACCTATTTAACCTGTTGTGGCTCAGCAGGTTAAAAACCCAACATAATGTTGCTGAGGATGTGGATTCAATCCCTGGCCTCACTCAGTGGGTCTCAGGCTTCAGTGCAGGTCATGGACAATGCTCAGCTCTGATGTGGCTGTGGTGTAGGCTCCAGCTGCAGCTCTGATTTTACCCCTAGCCCAGGAACTTCCTTATGCCACAGGTGTTCTTCTAAAAAGAAAAATAAAAAAGAATTAAACATAATGGGTACTGAATATGTGATTAAATATATGATCAATACATATAGTAAAGGCAAATTAAATTTTATGCATTTTTACTTTTATTGAAGCTAAGTACCAGAGACCCAGTCAAATTATCCTGTCATATACAGGTTTGGTTTCCTCTAGATACTGAGTGAATTTATTTTTCTTTATGCAGGTAGATTATGAGTTCTTGGAGGGTAACAGCTAAATGTCATTCATTTCTGATTCCAAAAGACTGTATATTTCATGGCACAGGGTAAGCTGCAAGAATGACAACAATCTCTGGGAAGTATTGATTGTGTTCTTCCTTGGTTCACAGAAACAGAGTAGAAACCATATGGCTTACAAACTTGCTGCTTTCCTACCTGTGATTTCATTCCTTTCAGTGATGTTCTGTAGGCCTAGACAACAGAAAAAAAAATTGCTGTTGTCTAAGGCACAAATCTTTTCAATTTATAGAATCTACAATACAAGCATAAAAAATTGCAGAGGTTGTCATTAAAATGAAAACACTGAAAGAGCAGTACTAATTTTTTTTGAGACACAATTTGGGATTGACTGAGACACAACTTGGGATTTCCACTCATTCTACAAATGAATTCCCTAGGCCATGGTGGGCTTTTATCTCTGCAGGACCCCAGGATAAAATGTCCTAAGTCTCTCTTTGGATTGTATTTCATCAATAAATCCACATTCCAAATATTATTCAAATTCTGATTTTAAAAATATAGCTGAATATATTTTTTAAATTCAAACCTCTCTCAGGTGTCACACATGTTATAGAGATGGGTGTTATTTTTCCCATTTCTAAGTAAGGAATACCAACATGGAGAGGAGGAAAGATTTACCAATACTCCATCTTTAGTATGTGAAAGACGTGAGATGCAGACCAAGGTCTCTTGACTTCCATTCCAGAGCTGTTTCTGTACCATTAAAGCAGAATTATTGTTTTCTTTTCAAACCTGCTTTTCCCAGATGAGGAAATGAAGATTGAACAACTGTTTCCTTATCTTGGGATTTGGTGAGTTCATTTGTGAATTAGGGAACTGGTCCAAATGGTTTAGAGGAGACTGTATTGCATGGATATTGTGACTCATAGAGTTTTCTGTGAATAATAGTGCATTTTGCAGATTACTTTGGAAATGTGAGCTATGAAACTACCATTCCCTAGACATGAAGGGGGTTTTTACATGCATCTATAATGGGAAGACCATGGCTAGACAGAGTTAAGAGGTGTTTTTGGTCTCTTCCTTTTATTATTATTATTATTATTATTATTATTATTAATTTGTTTGTTTTCCTTTTTAGGGCCGCACTCATGGCTATGGAGGTTCCCAGGCTAGAGGTTGAATCGAAGCTATAGCTGCTGGCCTATGCCACAGCAACAGCAATTCCAGATGCTAGCCGAATCTGCAGCCTACACCACAGCTCATGGCAACACCGGATCCTCAACCCACCGAGTGAGGCCAGGGATTAAAGCAGCAACCTCATGGTTCCTAGTCAGATTGATTTCCACTGCACCACTACAGGAACTCCTGGTCTGTTCCTTGTCATTAGAATATGTATTTAATCATTTCTCATTTTTCTGTGCGGAGAGAAATGGTAGGTAAGGGCTAGGCTTAGCAAGGTGTGTTATGTAGACTCCTCTGGTGCCTTCTCTGGGCTGAAAAGTGTCTAGAATCATCTCAGGAAATTAAGAATCCTCTTGACCTTCTTTCAGAGAGGAGAGAGGAGCCCCCTTACATACTTATGTCCTACTTTTAGGAAAATAGGAAGAGAACTGAGAGCTTTTTTGTATCCATTTCTTCTAAATCATCTTCAGCTCAAAGGAAACTTTATGACAAAGTGGCATCTTTTGGGTTAGTATATTCTGCTACCATTCATTTATTTTGAAACACCAAGAAGTTTATATATAGCAAATGTCAAAATGATACCTGAAGAGAGAGGCTCAGGTTAGAATTCTTAAGGTGAGAGATCTATAAAGAAGGAAAAACCCATAGATTGGAACACTCAGAAAAGAACAAATCTTAGTACATTCTCCCATATCCTATTGAATTAGTCTCTCAGTCTCAGAAATAGGTCGGTCCAGTTAAAAAGGTGTGTCTCATTTAATTTATTTGTTGGATGCCATTCCTTTGCTTTTTTATTTTTTTCAAGTTTTCTTGAAGTATAGTTAGTTTACAAGGCAGCAAAAATTTCTCCTGTGCAACAACGTGACACAGTCATACATATACATATATACATTCTCTCTCAGATTCTTTTCCCACATAGATTATCACAGAATACTGGGTAGAGTTTTCTGTGCTATTCAGAAGATCCCCCATTGGCCAATCCTCAGTATGCATATGCCAACCCCAAACCCCTAGTCCATTAATCCCACACCCCTCCTATCCCCTTTGGTAACCTTAAGTATTTCAAATTCTGTGAGTCTGTTTCTGTTCTTCAAAAAGTTCATTTTTATCCTTTTTTAAAAAGATTCCACAAATACGTTATATCATATGATATTTGTCTTTCACTGTCTAAGTTCACTTAGTATGATAGTTTCTATGCCCATCCATGTTGCTGCAAATTACAACTAAAAATAGAACTACCACATGATCTAGGAATCCCACTCCTGTGCATCTATTCAGAGAAATCCATAATCTGAAAAATATATGCACCCCGGTGTTCATTACAGCACAAGACATGGAAGCAACCTCAATTTCCATTAACAGAGGAATGGATAAAGATGATGTAGTACATATATACCATGGAATATTACTCAGCCATAAAAGAAGGAAATAATGCCTTTTGCAGCAACATGGATGGGCCTATGTCTCATTTTAGGAAGTGATGGTATAGGTGAATGGGGCATCTGCCTAAGTTAGGAATCTATATGGTGTGAGTAATTAAGCATTTGGTGGGGGAATTTTTGTGGAAATATAAGGAAAACAAAGGTGAATGATTAGAACAAAACTACAAAATCCAGTTTTTCGGTTTTTTTGTTTGTTTGGTTGGTTGGTTGGTTTTTTGGTTCAGAGGGCAGACAACTAAAATTTTTAGAGGCTGGGTTTGAAGTATCTTTAGATGGTGGAGTGAAGGACAGGGAATGCCATTTGGATACATTTTTTGGTTTGTATTTTAAATGTATCTGGTGATGACATAAGAGTTATGATTGGGTTTTAGAGAAGAGTATAGAAGTATGTAATTTTAGCCATAAGGTCATTTGTTTTTTAGATAATTTTGAAAATGATTTGGCTAGTTAGGTTTTAATTTTTAGTGAAAGTTAAAAAGATTTGACTAAAGACAGTCCCAAGTCACTGTTAAAAAATACTCAGTTATCCATTTAACCAAAGTGAAAAATAAAAGATTTTAAAGGTAAACATAGAAAGTAATATGCAATTTATCCTTGAACAACTCAGGAGTTAGGGGTGCTTATGCTTATTCGGTCAAAAATTCACCTATAATGTTACAGTCAACCCTTCATGTACATGGTTCCATGCGTAGTATTTTTTTAATATGGAGAAGACTCGGTTTTCTTAAGTAACTAGTGGCGTGATAAGAAGACATGACATTCAGGAAATAAGTTTGCTAAAATACAGAATCTTTATTTCCTAGGTAAAATTTAATAGGTAAAGAAAAAAATCGTTAACAATTTTCCAAGGACTTGCATTCTTAAAACAGAGAAAAAAAATCAAATTCTAGTTTTGTGTGGGCACAATACTTCTATCAAGGCTCAATTTTAAAACCATTATAATAAATTTGTGAAATTTAGCCAGCTTGCTTGCTTGCTTCCTTCCTTCCTTTTCATTTTATTGACTAATCTGTGGCATATTGAAGTCCCTGGGATAGGGGTCTAATAGGAGCTGAAGCTGCAGCCCTTCCCCACAGCCATGGCAACACAGGAACCAAGACAAATCTGCAACCTACACCTGCAGCTTGCAGCAATGCCAGATCCTTAACCCACTGAGCAAGACCAGGGGTAGAATCCACATCCTCAGAGAGACAGTGTTGGCTTCTTAACCCACTGAGCCAGAATGGGAACTCCCTAAATTGGTATTCTTTGGAATGACATATTCTCCTAACCTTCAGTAGATTCAATAAATGCACACATTTTGGAAATGAGAAAACTACTTAGTTTATTGTAATATTATAACTTTCCCACTTGTGTTCTTTTTTTCCAAATTAAATGATGTTTTGACATGTTAGGGGGAATGAAGACCTATTTGCCATTGGGGAGCTGAATTTAGGAGAGATTCGAAAAATTCAAAAAATCTTAAACAGTATAAGAAGCCAGTTTAAGATTTCAGACCTGGGATTGAGACTAAATTTTTCAGTTGCAGTGCCCATCCCCACCTGCCCCACATCTGTGCTTCTGCATCAAGTGGATTCAACCAACCGCTGATCGAATTCCATGTGGGAACACTGTATACTGTAAGGCAGACTGTTCTACACTATTTACATAAGGTAATTGAGAATTTATGTGTGTGTGTGGTGGTCCTGGAGTTAATCAATGCCATGGGAATACTGAGGTACAAATGTATATAAATAAGGATGGGTTAGATAATAAAATAACCCATCACAAATATTTAGGACTAGCGCCCTATTTAATGAATTTTCCTCAACATGTTCTCTACACATTTTCCTCCACAATGGGAGGCTGATATTTTACTGTGTCCTTGGATTTATTGTCTCAAAATGCCCATTTTCTCTTAAATACTTTGGTCCAAAATCTTTAAAGTGGATGTAGATATAAATAGCTGAATAGAACAGAAACCAGTGAAGAAAGGTTCAAAAAAGAATGAATTCGCCTCAACTGAGAAATAGTGCTAAATGTTTATGTTGCCCAAGTGTGAATAATTTATCTTGAATTATGTGAATCTAAAACATAGGCACTAAGCTGAGTGCCTGTATACTTGTTTTTTTATTCCAACACTCCTTTTTTTTTTCAAAAGGGGGCCCAGCTACATGGAACTTCAGAATCTAACAAAGGTCTCAGAATATTACCTGCTGGGACTCTCAGATGATCCAGAACTTCAGCCCTTCATACTTGGGCTCTTCCTCTGCATGTACCTGGTTGCCATACTTGGAAACATGCTCATCATCCTGGCTGTCAGTTCTGATTCCCACCTCCACACCCCCATGTACTTCTTCCTTTCCAATCTGTCTTTGGCTGACATTGGTTTTATCACCACCACAGTCCCCAAGATGCTGGTGAATATGCAGGCACACAGCAAATCCATCACTTATGCAGGTTGCCTAACTCAGGTGTCCTTTTTCTTCCTCTTTGGCTGTTTGGACAGTCTACTCCTGGCCGTGATGGCCTATGACCGGTTTGTGGCCATTTGTTATCCCCTGCACTACCTGGTTATCATAAAGCCCAACATATGTGGCTTCTTGGTTCTGGTCTCATTTTTTGTGAGTCTTTTGGACTCTCAGATTCATTGCCTGATGGTATCACAACTTGTCTTCTGCAAAGACGTGGACATCCCTCATTTCTTTTGTGATGTTCCTAAGCTTCTCCATCTTGCATGTTATGACATATCCACCAACTATATTGTTATATTTCTTGTTGGGACCATCTCTGGTTTTCTCCCTATATCAGGAATTAGTTTCTCTTACTATAAAATTGTTTCCTCCATTCTGAGAGTCTCATCATCAGGTGGGAGGTATAAAGCCTTCTCCACATGTGGCTCTCACCTGTCAGTTGTTTGCTTATTTTATGGAACAGGTCTTGGGGTGTACCTCAGTTCAGTTGTCTCATCTTCCCCAAGGGAGGATGTGGTAGCCTCAGTGATGTACACTGTGGTCACACCTATGCTGAATCCCTTTATCTACAGTCTGAGGAACAAGGACATCAAAAGTGCCCTGTGGAGGATTGTCAGCAGAATAGCCTAATCTCAATACCTGTGTCATCCTTTTGGTCACAGCTGATTTTTTTGAAAGATAAAACAAAATTTCCAAAACTTCAGCTAGAAAAACTATGAAAAAAAAGTCTTTTTTTCCCTGAAAAGAATAAAATGAAAAAGTGGAAGTGAGACATTATTATCAATGCCATAGAAATAAAAAAAGACCTTAAGGGAGTACTGTTGAGCAATTATATACCAAAAAGAGTTCAACCTATAAGAATGGATAAATTTCAAGAAACATAAGATCTACCAAGTCTAAACCATTAAGAACTAGAAAATGGGAACAGACCAATAAAATATAGGGAGATTGAATCAGTAATCAAATGCTTCCCAAGGGAAAAAAAGGACCAGATTGTTCACAAGTGAATTGATAATCCTTTTCACACCCTTCCATAAAATTGAAGAAAAGAGAATATTCCCCAACTCATTTTATGAGGCACACATTACCCTCATACCAAATACAGATAAAGATCCTACAAGAGCAGAAAATATAGGTCAATACACCTGATGAATAGAGATAGAAAAATTCTCAAAAAAATAGTAGAAAACATTAAAAAGAACACATACCATGATCCACTGGGATTTATCTCCGGGATGTAAGGATGGCTCAACATTCACAAATGAATCAATGTTCTACAGGTTGCAGTAACAAAACTAAAGACAAAAATCATATGATGATCTCAATAGATGCAGAAAAAATCATTTTACAAAATTCAACATCTTTTTATGAAAAAAACTCTCCACACATTTGTATTAAAGGGTACATCTCTCTGCATAATAAAGGCATTATATGAAAAACACACAGCTAACATCATACACAACAGTGGAAATTTGAAAGCTTTCCCTCCAGGATCAGGAATAAGAAAAAGATGCTCACTCTCACCAGACTAATGCAACATAGTACTGGAAGATCTTGGAAGAGAAATCATTCAAGAAAAATAAATAAAAAATATCCAACTTTGAAAGAAGTAAATTTGTCTCAACTTTCTTATAACATGATCTTGTATAAGGAAAACTCTAAAGATTACACCAAAAACATTTTTAGATCCAGTAAAGAAATTTAATAATGTTTCAGGGTTCATGATCAACACAAAACAAGTTGCATTTCCATACACTAATCATAAACTATCTGAAAAAGAAATTAATCTCATTTATAATAGCATCAAAACCAGTAAAATACTTAGGAATAATTTGGCCAAGAAAATGAGTGGTCTATACACCAAAACTCTGAGACACTGAGGAAAGAAATTGAAAAAGAAATAAATTGATAGACATTTGTGGTTTTGGATCAAAAGAGTTAATATTGTTAAAATAGCCACACTACCCAAAGCCATCTATAAGTGCAATGTCTACAAAATTCCAGTAACTTTTTCACAGAAATAGAAAAAACAATGCTAAAATTTGGAATCGCAAAGGCCTCAAAATAGTCAAAAAATTTTTGAGAAGAAACAATGCTGGAGGCTCTCACTCCCTGATGCAAAAACTATATTACAAGGCTACAGTAATCAAAACAGTACGGTACTGGCATAAAACCATACACATACACAATGAAAGAGAATTGAAAGTCCAGTTGTAAACCTATAAATACTTGGTAAACTAATATTTGGCAAGGGAGCCAAGAACGCTCAGTGTCAAAAAGATATGTCTTCAATAAATAATGATGGGAAAACTGGATAACTACACACAAAAGAATAAATTTGGATACCTATCTTACACCAGTCACCAAAATTAACTCAAGTTGAATGGTGTTGTCAGAGGCTGAGCAGAAGGGGAAGTAGGGAGATGTTGGTCAAAGTGCACATACTTTCAGTTTTAAGATGAATGAGTTCCAGGGATCTAATAATGCACAGCATTTTGACTGTACATTAGTTAATAATCCTTCCTTTTTTCTTTTTATGGCCACACCTCTGGCATATGGACATTCCCAGGCTAGTGGCTGAATCAGAGCTGCAGCTGCTGGCCTGCAACACAGCCATGGCCACACCAGATCTGAGCTGCATCTGTGACCTACATAACAGCTTGTGACAATGCCAGATACTTAAACCACTTAGTGAAACCAAGTATGGAAACTGAATTCTCACAGAGACAACATTGTGTCCATAAAACACTGCATCATGATGGGAACTCTAGTTAAGAATACTTTATTGTATATTTGAAAGTTGCTATAAGAGTAGAATTTTAATGGTCTCACCATAGAAACAACTAAATGGAAAATATATGAGGTGAAGGATGTATTATCTAATCTTATCGTAGAAATATTTTGGAATGTATATGTGTATCAAATCATTACACAACACCAAAAGTCAATTATATCTCAATAAAGCTTAAAATTCTAATATAACCTACTAAATGCTGAAAAAATTTAGATGAATTAGACTGTCATTTTTGAAGACTTGCTCATCAGAGTACACTTCAGGGTGAAAGGCATCCCATGGCAGGGGAGAAATATTGGCAAAATATAGTGATAAGAGATTACCATCAGGAACATGTAAAGAACTCCTACAACTCACTATGAAAAAACAAATAACCACATTAAAATGGGCAAAGGATTTTTGTATAGACATTTCTCCAAAAAAGATAAACCAGTAGCCATTAAGCCCAAGACAAGATGATCAACATCAATAATCATTAGGGAAATACAAAGCAAAACCACAACTGGGATAGAACATGATGGAAGATAATATGAGACAAGGAATGCATTTATAGGTATGGCTGTGTCATTTTCTGTACAGCACAAATTGGAACAATGGTATAAATCAACTATAAATTATTTTTTTAAAGGGAGATGTTATGCTAAGTAAAAGAAGTCAGTCACATAAGACCACATATTAGATGACTCCATTTAAATGAAATGACCCAAATAGGCAAATTAGTGACTGCTTAGGACAGACTGGGGGTGGGATGCGGACTCAATGGTAATGGGACTAGGGTTGCTTTTTAGGGTGATGGAAATGTTATAAAATTTGAATATGGTGATTTTCACACAGCTTTATGAATATTCTAAAAACCATTAAGTTGTAAATTTAAATGGGTATATTGTAGGGTTTGTGACTCATATCTCAATAATGTTATTCAAAAATAAAACCAGGAGTTTCCATCATGGTACAGTGGTTAACGAATCTGACTAGGAACCATGAGGTTGCAGGTTCAATTCCTGGCCTGGCTCAGTGGGTTAAGGATCCAGCATTGCCGTGAGCTGTGGTGTAGGTTGCAGATGCAGTTCAGATCCTGCATTGCTGTGGCTCTGGCCTAGGCTGGTGGTTGCAGCTCTGATTATACCCCTAGCCTGGGAACCTCCATATGCTGCAGGAGCAGCCCTAGAAAAGGCAAAAAGATTTAAAAAAAAGTTAAATTAAAAAAAACCCACAAGGAGAAACGCATCACACCTTTAGTATGATTGTTATAAAAACAAAAACAAAATGGAAAACAGCAACTATTGGTGAGGATGTGGAGATATAAGAACATTTGCTCATTGCTGGTGGAAATGTAAAATTGTGCAGTTACTATGCAAAACAATATAGAAGTTTCTCCTAAAATTAAAAATTGAATGACCATACTATCCAGGATGCTACTTCTAGGCATATATCTGAAAGAATGAAAAGCAGAGATTCAAACAGACATTTGCACAGTGATGTTCCTAGCATCATTATTCCAACAGCCAAAAGTGAAAGCAATCTAACTATTCATTAATAGATGTGTGGATAAACAAAATGCATCATATACATAATATGGAATATCATTCAGTGCTAAAAAGGAAAGACATTCTGGAACATGCTATAACATGCAGGAACCTTGAAGTCATCATTCTAAATAAGATAATCCAGTCAAAAGGGAGAAATACTTTTTGATTCCATTTATATGATGTATGCAGAGGAGTCAAATTCACAGAGACCTAAAAGAATGGTAGTTGCCAGGGGCTGAAGGGAGGGAGGAATGAAAGTTGGTGTTTAGTGGGAACAGAGTTTCAGTTCGAGATGATGAAAAAGTTCTGGAGATGGATGGTGATGATTCACAACAATGTGAATATATTTAATTCTACAGAACTGTACAGTTTAAAAAAATCAACTGTTGGGGGGAGGGAAGAATTGGGAGGGTGGGAATGATATATACACACTACACACTACTGTATAAAACAGATGATTAACAAGAAACTACTCTATAGCACAGGAAAATCTACTCAGTTGTTTGTAATAACCTATATGGCAAGAAATGGATACATTTTTGTGTATGACTGAGTCCCTTTGCTGTACACCTGAAAATAATATAACATTGTAGAATAACTATATACCAATAAAATAAAATTTTAAAAAATCGTTAAAGTAGTTAATTGTTATGCATAGTTTAACAACAGTGAAGTAAGGGAAAAAAACATATATGTATCTTAAATAAAAGTAAGTGAGAAGTTTGGGCAGTCTTCTTCATAAGAAGAAGAAGTTCCAGACCTTCAATGGACATTCATTTTTCCCTTTTTCTCTTTAACCATATTAGGAAATCCTTAGAGATTAAATAACATAGATTAATTTGGCTAGTTATGAGCTCTGTGCTTTGGGCCCCAAATGTCACACAATTTTAAATAATCAGCCTGTGTCTCTAGCCCATTGTTTCAAAGTTCCAGTCCAGTGGACCCCATACTAGCATCTCTTTCTCTCATGGTCATCTGCAACCAAAGGCTCATGTCTGATTCTGTCTTTCTACCAATCCTGAAGACAAAGCCTGAGCTTTCATCACACACCAGGCAGGGGAGCAACAGCAGATTTGCACTCTTTGGTCATGCCCCAGCGGAGACACAGTGCAGCCCAGTAAGTGCCTAGGGTGACAGTGGGTAGAGGAGAGACTGTCAGGAGCATTGGCTCCTTGTGATCAAGACAAACAGAAGATCTGAATCAAACAGATGCTAGGATATAGTTTTCTGTGTTGTACAGTAGGACCTCATAATTTATCCATTCTAAAGCTAACAGTTTGCATCTCTTACCCCAAACTCCCCATCCATCCAACTTCTTCCCCCCTCCCCACTCACAAACACGAGTCTGATCTCCATGGCTGTAATCTGTTTCCACTTTTGCAGATAGGATCATTTGTCCATATTTTAGATTCCACTTATAAGTGATATCCTATGGTATTTGTTTCTCTCTCTGCTTCTCTAATTGCATCCCTGTTACTGCAAATGGCATTATTTTGTTCTTTTTGTGGCTAATATTCCATTGTGTGTCTGTGTGTACGATACAACAGATCCCATTGGCCAGTCATTCCATGTACATTGTATGCATATGCCAATCCCAATCCCTCAGTCTGCCCCTTCCACCACCCCTATCCCCTTTGGTAACCAGAAGTTTGCTCTCAATGTCTGCGAGTCTGTTTCTGTTCTGCAAATAAATTCATTTCTATCCCTTTTTAAAATTCCACATGTAAGTTATGTTACCTGATGTTTGTCTTTCCCTGTCAGACTTACTTGACTTAGTATAAGAATTTTATGTCTATCCATGTTGACACAAATGACATCTCATTCTTTTCTATTGTATATAAATACCACGAACTTCCCATGTGGCTCACAACATAACTACTTGGCATTGGTTCTACAGTGGCTGTGGCTCAACCCCTGGCTCGGGAACTTACATCTTCTTTTTAAATTTTCTTTTAAATTATGACTGATTTACAAATATTGTGCCAATTTCTGCTGTACAACAAGGTGACTCAGTCATACATATGTATGCATTCATTTATTTTATTTTTTTATTGTTATTTCCCCAATACAATTTTTTTCCCACTGTATAGCATAAGGACCCAGTTACGCATCCGTGTATACATCATTTTTTCTCTCATTATCATGCTCTGTCATAAGTAACTTGACATAGTTCTCAGTGTTACATAGCAGGATCTCATTGTTAATCCATTCCAAAAGCAATAGTTTGCATTCCTTAACCCCAAGCTCCCAGTCCATCTCTCTCCCTCCCCCTCCCCCCAGGCAACTACAAGCATTCTTTTTTTTTTACATTTTTTTCCTTTTATTTTATTACTCAAGTGAATTTACCACATCTGTAGTTGTACAATGATCATAACAATCTAATTTCACAGGATTTCCACAAGCATTCATTTTTGATATTATTTTCCACCATGCTCTATCACAAGAGATTGGATAGATTTCCCTGTGCTATTCAATAGGACCTCATTGCTTATCCATTCTAAACATAATAGTTTGCATCTACTAAACTCAAACTCCCAGTCCATTCCTATCCCTCCCTCCTCCCCCTTATCAACCACAAATCTGTTCTCTATATCTGTGAGTCTGTTTCTATTTTGTAGATAGATTCATCTGTACCATATTTTAGAATCCACATATAAGTGATATCATACAGTATTTGTCATTCTCTTTCTGACTTCACTTAGTATGATAATCTCTATTCATATTCATGCTGCTTCAAATGGCATTATTTCACTCTTTTTATGGCTAAGTAGTATTCCATTGTATATATGCACCACACCTTCTTTATCCATTTCTCTGTCATTGGACATTTAGTTTGTGTCCATGTCTTGGCTATTGTAAATAGTGCTGCACTGAATATTGGGTACATGTATCTTCTTGAATTATGGTTTTCCCTGGGTATATGCCCAGGAGTGGGATTGCTAGGTTGTATGGTAGTTCAGTATTTAGTTTTTAAAGGAATGTCCATACTATTATCAATAGTGGATGTACCAATTTATGTTTCTACAAACAGTGTAGGTGGGTTCCCTTTTCTCTTCGCCTTCACCAACATTTATTGTTTGTATACTTTCTGATGATGTTTATTCTGACTGTTGTGAGGTTATATATCATCGCAGTTTTAGTTTTATCTAATAATTAACAAAGTTGAGCATATTTTCATGTGTTTTTTGGCCATCTGTCTATCTTTGGAGAAATATCTATTTATATCATCTGGCCACTTTTTGGTTGAGTTAGTTTTTTTTTTAATTGGGCTGCATGAGCTATTTGCATATTTTGGAAATGAATCCCTTGCCAGTCACTTCATTTGCAAAGATTTTCTCCCATTCTGTGTGCTGTCTTTTCATTTTGTCTATGGTTTTCTTTGCTGTGTAAAATATTTCAAGTTTAATTAGGCCCTGTTTGTTTATTTTTGTTTTTATTTTCTTTAATCTAGGTGGTGGATCCCAAAAGATATTGCTGTGATTTATGTCAGAGAGGTTCTGCCTATGTTTTCCTCTGGGAGTTTTATAGTCTCTGGTCTAACATTTAGGTCTTTAATCCATTTTGAGTTTATTTTTGGTATGGTGTTAGAGAGTGTTCTAATTTTACTCTTTTGCATGTAGCTGTTCTGTTTTCCCAGCACCAGTTATTGAAGAGACTGTCTTTTCTCCATTGTATATTCTTGCCTCCTTTTTCATAGGTTAGTTGACCATAGGTGAGTGGGTTTGTCTCTGGGATTACTATTGTGTTCCATTTACCAATATTCTGTTTTTTGTGCTAGTAGCATACGGTTTTGTTTTGATGATAGTAACTTCGTGATATAGACTGAAGTCAGGGAGCCTGATTCCTCCAGCTGTTTTTCTTTTATTTTTTAAATTTTTTTTCAATTATTATTTCCCCAATGAAATTTTTTTCTACTGTACAGCATGGTGACCCAGTTACACATACATATATACATTCTTTTTTCTCCCATTATCATACTCCATCATAAGTGACTAGACATAGTTCTCAGTATTACACAGCAGGATCTCATTGCTAATCCACTCCAAAAGCAATAATTTTCATCTATTAACCCCAAACTCCCAATCCATCCACTCCCTCCCCCTCCCCCTTGGCAACCACAACACTATTCTCCAAGTCCATGATTTTCCTGTGTGGTTCGCAGAATAACTACTCAGCATTGTTTCTCTTTTCTTTTTTCCTTTTCATCCACGTGCATGGCATATGGAAATTCCTAGGCCAGAGGTCGAATCCAAGCTGCAGCTCTGACCTATGCCACAGCTGTGGCAAAGTTGGATCTTGAATGCACTGCTGGGGGCCATGGATCAAATCAGTGCTTCAACAGTGATCTAAGCTACTGAAGAGACAGTTCTGGATCTTTAATCTTACTGCCACAGTGGTAGTACCCATTTTTCTTTCTTAAGATTGTTTTGAATATTTGGGGTCTTTTGTGTTTCCATACAAATTTTGTAGTTTCAGTTCTATGAAAAATGACATGGTAATTTCATAGAGATTGCATTGAATTGGTAGATTAGACATATTTTTAAAATGTACCAGTGACAAGAACTTTTGACCTCTGCTCAACTTTCTGAAGGTCAGAAAACAGTGAAGTTGAGTGTGTGGGACGCAGAGAGTGGCAATTTAATTTTGAATCTTGTCCTCTCCTCTTCTAGTTAGTGTGTTATGGGGAAAGTTCCTAGTATCTCTGAGACAACACTATCATCTGAGATGATTCCTAATTGGTACAACTCCTTTAAGACAGGATTGAAGAGATAATGCATGCTCTATGTAACCCATATATAATGGATGTATAAAATAAGGAAAAATAAATTTGAGAAATTATTTTTGTCAATAATGATAAGGCTGAGCCTCATGTTATCTGACTTAAGTAACATACGACCTGAAATAATATTACCCTGCATTACTTACATTTTTGTCCTTATACAAATAGGTGGTTAGTACATATAAAGAAATGACTAATATAATTTATTTATTTTTTTCTGTTGAGATCTCTCTTTCCTTACAATTATTCTTTAATAGTTATTTCCCCAATACAATTTTTTTCTGCTGCACAGCATGGTTACACATACATGCACACATTCTATTTTCTCACATTATCATGCTCCATCATAAGTGACTAGACATAGTTCCCAGTGCTACACAGCAGGATCTCGTTGCTAATCCATTCCATGAGCGATAGTTTATATTAACCCCAAGCTCCCCAACCACCCCACTCTCTATCCCTCTCCCTTTGCAACCACAAGTCTATTCTCCAAGTCCATGATTTTCTTTTTGGTGGAAAGGTTCATTTGTGCTGTATACTAGATTCCAGATATAAGGAATATCATATGGTATTTGTCTTTCTCTTTCTGACTTACTTCACTCAGGATGAGTCTCTAGTTCCATCCATGTTGCTGCAAATGGCATTATTTTTGTTTTATATTCTGTTCCACTGATGTATATGTCTGTTTTGGTACCAGTACCACACTGTTTTGATGACTGTGGCTTTGTTATATTGCCTGAAGTCTGGGAGAGTTATGCCTCCTGCTTGGTTTTTGTTCCTCAGGATTGCTTTGGCAATTCTGGTTCCTTTGTTGTTCCATATAAATATTGGATTGTTTGTCCCAGTTCTGTGGAAAATGTCATGGGTAATTTGATAGGGATTGCTTTGAATCTGTAGATTGCTTTGAGTAGTATAGCCATTTTTACAACATTGATTTTTCCAATCCAGGAGCATGGAATATCTTTCCATTTCTTACACCTTCTTTAATTTCCTTAATTAATGTTTTATAGTTCTCAGCATGTAAGTTCTTTACCTCCTTGGTCAGGTGTATTCCCAGGTATTTGGTGTTGGGGGGTGCAATTTTCAAAGGTATTATATTTCTGTGTTTCTTTTCTAATATTTCATTGTTAGTATACAGAAATGCAACTGATTTCTGAAAGTTAATCTTATATCTTGCTACTTTGCTGAATTTGTTGATCAGTTAGAGTAGTTTTTGTGTTGAGTCCTTAGGGTTTTCTATGTATAGTATCATGTCACATGCATACAATGACAGTTTTGCCTCTTCTCTTCCTATCTGGATGACTTTTATTTCTTTTGTTTGTCCAATTGCTGTGGCTAGGACTTCCAGTACTATTTTGAAATAGCAGTGGTGAGAGTGGACATCCTTGTCTTGTTCCATATTTTAATGGGAAGTCTTTCAGCTTTTCTGCATTGAGTATTATATTTGCTGTGGGTTTGTCATAAATGGCTTTGATTATGTTAAGTTATGTTCCCTTTATACCCACTTTGATAAGACTTTCTCATGAATGGATGTTGGACTCTGTCAAATGCTTTCTCTACATCTATTGAGATGATCATGTAGTTTTTAACTTCTCTTTTGTTAATGTGGTGTATGATGTTGATTGATTTGCATATGTTGAAACATCCTTGTGCAGCTGAAATGATTCCCACCTGGTCATGGTGTATGATCTTTTTGATATGTTGTTGGATTCGGATGGCTAAAAAATTTTGTTGAAAATTTTTGCATCTATATTCATCAAAGATATTGGCCGATAGTTTTCTTTTTTCGTGGTATGTTTGTCTGGTTTTGGAATGAGGGTGATGGTGGCATCATAGAATCTTTGGGAGTGTTCCTTCTTCTTTAAACTTTTGAAAAAGTTTAAAAAGATTGGTATAATTTCGTCTTTGTACATTTGGTAGAATTCACCTGTGAAGCCATCTGGTCCTGGACTTTTATTAGTAGGGAGTGTTTTTATGATGTATTCAATTTCATTTATAGTGATCAGTCTGTTCAGTTGATCTATTTCTTCTTGATCCAGTTTTGGCAGGCTGTAAGTCTCTAGAAAGTTATACATTTCTTCTAGGTGGTCAAATTTGTTGGCATATAGTTGTTGATAGTATTCTCTTATGGTTTTTTGTATTTCTGCAGCATCTGTTGTGACTTCTCTTTTTTCATTTCTTATTTTGCTTATTTGTTTTTTTTCTCTCCTCTTCTTGGTGAGTCTAGCCACCAGTTTGTCTATTTATTTTTTTTTTTACCTTTTCAAAGAACCAGCTCTTGGTTTTATTGATTTTCTCTATTGTTTTTGAATCTCAATTTTATTGATTTCCCCTTTGATCTTTATTATTTCCTTCTTTCTGCTGACTTTAGGTTTTGTTTGTTCTTCTTTTCCTAATTCATTTAGGTGGTGGGTTAAGTTGTCAATTTGAGATTTTTCTTCTTTTTTGAGGGAGGTTGGTATTGCTATGAATTTCCCTCTGATCACTGCTTTTGTGGCATCCCATAGATTTTGAGTGGATGTGTCTTCATTATCATTTGTCTCAAGGTATTTTTTAATTTCCTTCTTGATTTTCTCATTGACCCACTGGATTTTTAGTAGCATGTTGTTTAGTTTCCATGTAGTAAGTTTTTTCTCATCTTTTCCTTGGTTGATTTCTAGTTTCGTGCCACTGTGGTCAGAAAAGATACTTGAAATAATTTCTATATTCTTAAATTTGTTGAGGTTAGCTTTGTGCCCCAGTATGTGATCAATTCTTGAGAATGTTCCATGTGCACTCGAGAAGAATGTGTATTCTGATTTTTTTGGATGTAATGTCCTAAAAATATCAATTAAGTCTAACTTTTCTATTGTCCTTTAGGATCTCTGTTGCCTTATTGATTTTTGTCTAGAAGATCTGTCCATTGTTGTGAGTGGGGTGTTAAAGTCTCCTACTATGATTGCATTCCCATCAGTTTCTCCTTTTATGTATGTTAGTATTTGTTGGAGGTATGTGTGCTCCTATATTAGGGGCATACATATTGACGATTGTAATATCCTCTTCTTGAATGGATCCTTTAACCATTAAATAGTGTCCTTTTTTGTCAATCTTAATGGCCTTTGTTTTAAAGTCTATTTTGTCTGATATGAGTATTGCAACTCCTGCTTTCCTGTTTTGTCCATTGGCATGAAATATCTTTTCCCATCCCCTCGCTTTCAATTTATATGTGTCCTCTGCTCTAAGGTGAGTCTCTTATAGGCAGCAGATTGAAGGTTTTTGCTTTTTTATCCAATTCGCCACTCTGTGTCTTTTGATTGGAGCATTTAGTCCATTGACATTTAAGGTGGTTATTGATAGATACGTATTTATTGCCATTTTTAACCTTGTTTTCCAGTTGATTCTATGTTTCTCTTTTCTTCTTTTCTTTTTTGAGTTGGATGGTTTCCATTTATTTTATGCTTGAATACTTTTCCGTTTTTGTGAATGTAATGTTTGGTTTTGATTTGTGGTTGCCCTGTTTTTTAAGCATGTTAAGCCCTTCTTATATCTGCTTGCTTTTGCCTGATAGTCATATAGGCTCAGACACATCACTAAAATAAAAAAAAAAAGAATCCATATTTTCTTACTTTCCTTCTCCACATTGTATGATTTTGATGTCTTTTTTTTAACATCTTCATGTTTAGATCTGCATGCTGGCTTATTTAAATGATTGTTTTCCAATTGTGGGTTCCTCCATCCTAATTAGAGGGCAGGGTGGTTCTGCAGATTCTACCAGCAGCATGAAGACCCTTGCTCATTTAGGGGAGATTAGGCACTTCTTGTGCAGGCTACCAGTTGCCAAGCACCTCTTGTGTTGGCTAAGGGCATAAGGGGGCTAAGTGCAATGTGGTGCCCCTTTCATGATCCACAGGTGGCAGGGACAGACTGTGGTGGTCTTCTCAGAGGCCAGAGGGAGGCATGGCTTTCCACCACTGAGGGTCTGTGAGTGGGCTCCACCCGTCCCCCCAGCCACCTCAGCAGTTGCCAAAAAGAAAAAAAAGAGGTCATTGCAACCAACCACCATATGCTGTTGCTCTCACTCCCCTGGGAACACACCCATCCTGAAGTTGCCACTGCCAAATGCTCTGGGTAACCCCCAGACACTTAGTCACTGTCCCTTCCCAAGACCCTACTAGGAGCAACTTGTGCTGCACCTCCTGTGTGGGCTAAGTGGACAGGGTGCTTCTTGCATGATCTGCAGGTGGCAGGGGCAAACTGCCACAGTTATCCCTGATTCCAAAGGCAGGCATGGCCCACTGCCATTGGAGATATCTGAACAAAAATCACTTGCAGCCACGTTCCCCTAAAGAACACCACAGAGGAGGGCATTGTGACTGAACACCACCTGTCAGTACCCTCACACCCCTGGGAAAACACCCACCCTGCTGCTGCCACTGCCAAATATTCTGTGCAGTACCCACACGTCTGATCTCTGTGACTTCCCATGATCCTGCAACTAGTAGCACCTTTTACAACACCTCATGTGTGGGCTAAGTGAGACAGGTTGCTTCATGCATGGTGTACAGGTGGTGGGGGCACACCACTGCAGTGATCACTGACTCTAGAGATGGTCATGGCCTGCTCCCAATAGGGGTCCCTGAACAGGAACCACCTGCAGTTCCAATCACCTCAGAGGAGGGTATTGCCATCAAACACAAGCTGTTGTTGCTCTCACTCCCCTGGGAACTCAAGTACTCTGCTGCTGCTACTGCCAAATGCTCTGGTCACCTTGAAGATCTTCCTAGAGCTTATTACCACTTTCCAGGGCCCTGAGACTAGGAGTAGCCTCTGCCACCTTCCTGCAGGTCCTTGTTGCTATTGAGAGCCCCAAAACCAGGAACTGACTGCTGGTCCTACCCATTGCCTCCTGAAAACACACTGAGCATCCTGGGAACAACAGCCTGCTCACACCAAGGAAAGATACATCAAATATTCAAACTCCCACACCAAAAATAAATAGTAACCCCCCCAAAAAATACAAAGGGTTATCCTTGCATAGAATTAGCCTTACAAGACTACAGTTTGGCTTCCCTGAACTCACAGAAAAAGAAAAACACAAGCAAGATGAAGAAGCACAGAAACCATTCCCAGTTAAAGGAAGAGGAGAATTCACCTAAAGTAGTCAATAATGGAAACAGACCTCTGCAGTCTGGCAGACATTGAGTTCAAAAGGGAGATATTGAAAAATACTGAAGGAATTAAGATAGGATATTAACAGTAATGCAGACTCCTTTAGAAAGGAACTAGAAAATATAAGGAGGAGCCAAGAAAAACTAGAAAATTCATTTGCAAATATACAAACTGAGCTTAAGGCAATAAAGAGCAGAATGAATAATGCAGAGGAATGAATTAGTGATATGGAAGATAAAATAATGGAAATCACCCAATCAGGACATCAGACAGAAAGCCAAATGAAAAAACATGAAAGCAATATAAGAGACCTATGGGATACTATAAAGCAGGCAAATCTACATATAATAGGAATTTCAGAAGGAAAAGAAGAAAAGGGGATTGAAAATATAGTTGAAGAAATTATCACTGGAAATTTTCCAAATCTAAAGCATACAGATATCAAGATACAGGAAGCACAGAGGGCCCCAAACAAGCTGAACCCAAACAGGTCCACACAAAGACATATTATAATAAAAATGGCAAAAGTTAAAGAGAGGATTCTAAAGGCGGCAAGAGAAAAGCAAAACACTAATTTTAAAGGAACCCCCATAAGGCTATCAGATGATTTCTCTACTGAAACACTACAGACCAGAAGGGAGTGGCAAGATATATTTAAAGTGCTGAAAGGAAAAACTTTGCAACCTAGAATAATCTATCCAGCAAGAATATATTTTAAATTAGAAGGGGAAGTAAAGAGTTTCTCCAACAAACAAAAGCTAAAAGAGTACAGCAATACTAAGCCCATTCTAAAAGAAATACTGAAAGGGCTTCTCTAGATTATAATTTATTTCTAATTCCACAGAGTCTATCCCTTATTGGCACAGAGGAGGCACCAAAGACAATCATTTCACAATATACGTAAATCAAACCATTATGCTGTTCACCTTTAACTTACACAGTAATATATGTCAATAATTTCTCAATAAAACTGAAAAAGGTTAATTGAATAATCCTTTAAAAAACAATTTAGGTGATTAAAGATAAAAAAGAGAAAAAATGAAAACAGAAACCATCTCCATTAAATACTGAAGAGACCCTTCAGTTGTTCACAGAAACAAAGCATAGGCAATATGGCTTTCATCACCAAGGCCGTTCATGCCTGTGTTTCATCCCTTTTTAAGGAAAGTCCCATAAGGCTAGAGATAAGATAAAACAATGCTTGTTTGTATATTCATCATAAATTTTCCATAGGACCTACTATTTTCTATTTAATTGCATCATCACTTTCAACTATTGAGAAACCACTGCAGAGATTTTCATAAGTGTTGAAAATGTGAAGCAGAAAGAAAAAGCTGAGGGAGGTAAAACTTATTGAATGGACTTAGACACATTTTTGGACTTCAAGTCATTCATTGCTTCAGTGCCCTGAGATAAGAAAGGTTTTGATCTCCCTGCCACGTAATCCGTAAAAGGGCATTAAATTGGGGAATGATATTTAATTACTAAATATATTATTCTAATGACTGAAATGCCTGTGGAAAAAAAAAACAATGACCACATTATTATTAGATTCCAGATTTCCTTTAGGTGTCACAAATGTCCTACAGATCAGCTTTATTTTCCCCTTTTGCAATAAGGAACACAAAGTAAAGAATGCTTGAGAGATTTACACACTCTACATATAGGGGGTAAGAGATTCTGGACTCAGACAATGATCTCTTTATTCTTGTACTGGGATGCTCTTCTCACCACCACAGTTAATGAGTAGTTTTCTTTCAAAACTTACTTTGGGAGTTCCCATCGTGGCACAGTGGTTAACGAATCCTACTAGGAACCATGAGGTTGAGGGTTCGGTCCCTGCCCTTGCTCAGTGGGTTAACGATCTGGTGTTGCCCTGAGCTGTGGTGTAGGTTGCAGACGCGGCTCGGATCCCGTGTTGCTGTGGCTCTGGCGTAGGCCGGTGGCTACAGCTCCAATTCGACCCCTAGCCTGGGAAACTCCATATGCCGCGGGAGTGGCCCAAAGAAATAGCAAAAAAGACAAAAAAAAGAAAAACTTAGTTTGATTCCCAATGGGAAAACTAAGGTTGATGAATTCATTCTCCTTTTTTGGATTCAGTCTTGTTTGTGAATTATGAGAATGAGCCTGCTGTTATAGGGGCCATTATGGCACAAATGTTGTGGTTTATAGGGTTTTCTATGAATAGTCATACATGTCATATTTCAGTTTGAAAATATGAGATTGGGAATTCCCTGGTGGCTCATCAGGTTCAGGACTTGGCGTTGTCACTGCTGTGGCTTGAGTCACTACTGTGATGCAAGTTTGGTCCCTGGCCTGGGAACTCCTGAATGCTGGGGGCATGGTCAAAAAAGAGAAAACCTAAGATTGAAAATATTTCCCTTAAGAGATGAAAATTTCATGTGGAGCTCTCATGAAATGAGAAGTACTAGACAGATTTAAAGAAAATTTTCAATGCAACCATTAATTATAAGAGGATGTAGTTCATGGTAATTGATTTATGCATTGGTACAAGAAGTGTAGGCATCTATTAGCAAAATTGAACACTCATCAATTGTTAGTGTACAAATACCTAACCTCCATTCATATATTATACAGAAATTCTTACTTATATGGAAAAGGCAGCAGAATTTTCATAGGACTGTCATAAGAAAAAAATGATATAAATAACAATAATAAATAATAAGTAGGAGTTCCCGTCGTGGCGCAGTGGTTAACGAATCCGACTAGGAACCATGAGGTTGAGGGTTCGGTCCCTGCCCTTGCTCAGTGGGTTAACGATCCGGCGTTGCCCTGAGCTGTGGTGTAGGTTGCAGACGCGGCTCGGATCCCGTGTTGCTGTGGCTCTGGCGTAGGCCGGTGGCTACAGCTCCGATTCGACCCCTAGCCTGGGAACCTCCATATGCCGCAGGAGTGGCCCAAGAAATAGCAACAACAACAATAACAACAACAACAACAAACAAAAAAATAAGTAATATAATATAGTTGTAAATATAAGCAAGAAATAGATGTGTGAAGTTAATTCATCTGCCTTTGAAGTTTAAGCTAAATATTGTGTTTTTTAGGTCTTATAAAAGATTTTAATTTCTCCTTAATAGGTTTCTTGCTTAAAAGACACATAAACACAAAAAAAAACTTAAATACCTTAATTTAAATAAATCATCCACTTAGAAAAGTTTGCACAGGGAAATATATTCAATATTTTGTTATAACCTAAATGAGGAAAGAATCTGAAAAAGAATATGTATATATGTGTGTATATGTGTATATGTATGTGTGTGTGTATAACTGAATCACTTTGCTATACACCTGATAACTAATACAAAATTGTAAAACAACTATTCCTCAGTATAAGTTAAATAAATAAATAAATATCACTGGCATATATATTGATTTATTAGGAAGGAAAACCATTGGTCTGATTATTTACATTTGATTTTAAATTTAAATGAAGCTAACATGGTCTAGCACTCGAATATTTGTACATATTTTAAGGCAAGGTAATTTCTAGCCCTGTGTCTGAGTTTTAAAATTATATGTGACTGCTTATATTTTCTTGATTTAGAATCGTTTCATTTTCTTAAATGGGAAAATATTTCATCTTGATATTTTGTCTTTAAAAGTTTGGCTCTATTTTACTGTGATCATGGATTTGTCATCTCTAATGATCCTGTTCTAAATTTTTCAGCCAAGGGTCTCTAAGTGGGTGTGGAGAGAAAGAAGTAAATAATACAGAAAAGCAATAAAGGAAGAGTTCAGAAGACTGAGTTTAATACAACTGAGAAATATTCCTGAAGTTTCTGGGGTGTACAGTCCTCAAATGTGAATATTAGTGAAAAACTTAAATCCAAAATATAAATCCAAAACTTAAATCCAAACTTAAATCCAAAAGTGTTTTTTGACACTTTTCTTATTGCCTTTTATCAATTTCTTTTTTTTAACCAATAGATGTACAAGCTACAAAGAATCACGAAATTTAACACATGTCTCAGAATTCTTCCTTCTGGGACTCTCAGATGATCCAGAAGTGCAGCCCCTCCTCTTTGGCCTGTTCCTGTCCACGTACCTGGTCTCCATGCTTGCAAACCTGTTCATCATTCTGGCTGTCATCTCGGACTCCCACCTCCACACTCCCATGTACTTCTTCCTCTCCAACCTGTCCTTTGTTGACGTTGGTTATACCTCCACCACCATTCCCAAGATGATTGTGAACATCCAGACTCACAGCAGGGTCATTTCCTATGCAGGCTGCCTGACACAGATGTCTATTTTCATCCTTTTTGGATATATGGATAGCCTCCTCCTGACTGTGATGGCCTATGACAGGTTTGTGGCCATCTGTCACCCACTGCACTACCCAGTCACCATGAACCCACACCTCTGTGGCTTCTTAGTTTTGGTGTCTTTTTAAATTAGTATTTTGGATTCCCAGCTGCACAATTTGCTTGTATTACAACTTACCTGCTTCAAGAATATGGAAATTTCTAGTTTCTTCTGTGACCCTTCTCAGCTCCTCAAACTTGCCTGTTCTGACACCTCCATCAATAACCTATTAATCTATTTCATTGGTACCATCTTTGGTGGTATTCCACTCTTAGGTATTCTTTACTCTTATACTCAAGTTATTTCTTCCATTCTGAGAGTCTCATCATCAAGTGGGAAGTATAAAGCCTTCTCTACCTGCAGTTCTCACCTGTCAGTTGTTTGCTTATTTTATGGAACAGGCTTTGGGGTGTACTTCAGTTCTGCTGTTTCACATTCCCCAAAGAAGGGTGTGGTGGCACCGGTGGTATATGCCATTGTTTCTCCTTTGATGAACCCCTTTATCTACAGCCTGAGAAACAGGGACATCAAAAGTGCCTTGTGGAGGCTTCTTAACAGAATAGTCTAATATTAATATCTGTTCCACTATTTGGAATGTAGGTTGGAAAGGGCAGGAAAACAAAATATCTAGACTTGTAAATCCTTCTTCCTTGGCTGTATTATTTTTGTAGTTTCATGGTTTTCATTCCTCTCCATGTTTCATATCTGAATACTGTCTCTCTTGGTATTTTATTGGATTTGGAAAGTATTGTGCAACCCACTGCATATCATTGAATGACTGAATCCAATATGCATAGACAGCTTCCAGTAGTGTCTGAGCAATGACCCTGCCATCCATGTGAAATACACATCTCTCTTTTAATATACTTAAAATTTACAACCCTTTCCACAATTTATATGTATTTTCCTAAAAGCTAAAATCTATCAGCAGCCAAATGTCAAAGAGTAAAATGGAAGAGGAGATGAAGATGGTGGAATAGGAAGATGCTGGGCTCACCTCCCCTCACAAACACATCAAAACACGCTAATATTGAAAGACTCTCACTGAAATTGAACTAGGGACAAGCAGGATGACCCCTACAACCAAAATAATAAGAAAAAAGCACAAAGAATCTGGTAGGAAGGGAAGAAAACTGATCTATCAATTACAATCAAGATCATAGAAATACTCTACAGTGATATATGAACAACTTAAATTGGACAAACCATAAGAAATGTGTAAATTCCTAGAAAAAGACAATATTCTAAGACTGAATTCTGAAGAAATAGATAATCTGAACAGACTGAATACTAATAGTGAAATTTAATCAGTATTCAAAAAAATTCCAACAAGCAAAAGTTCAGGAATGAGTAGCTTCACAGGGAAATTCTACCAATCATATAAAGAAGAGTTAATACCTATCTCTCTCAAACAATTCCAAAAGGTTGAAGAGGAAGGAACACTCCAAAATTAATTATATGAGGCCAATTTACCCTGATGCCAAAACCGGACAAAGACACTACACGAAAAAAGAAAATTACAGGCCAGTAATTCTGATGATTAGATGACTAGTTCCCGTCGTGGCGCAGTGGTTAAAGAATCTGACTAGGAACCATGAGGTTGCAAGTTCGATCCCTGGCCTTGCTCAGTGGGTTAAGGATCTGGCATTGCTGCGAGCTGTGGTATAGGTTGCAGACGCAGCTCGGATCCTGCATTGCTGTGGCTGTGGCATAGGCTGGTGGCTGCAGCTCCAATTAGACCCCTAGCCTGGGAACCTCCATGTGCCATGGGAAGTGGCCTGAGAAAAGGCAAAAAGACAAAAAAAAAATAGAAAACTGAATTCACCAGGACCATACAGGAATTAAATAGGACCATACACCATGATCAAATGGGATCTATTCCAAGGATGCAAGCAAGTTTGGTTCAATATTTGCTAATCAATCAATGCAGTATACCACATTAACAAAAAGACAGATAAAATCACATGATCATCTCAATAGATGCCAAAAAATCATTTGACAAATTTAACACCGATTCATGGAAAAAAATCTAAATAAAGTTGGTATAGAGGGAACATAACATAATAAATGTCATTATGACAAAACTCACAGCTTACATACTCAATGGTGAAAAACTAATAGATTTTCCTTTAAAATCAGAAATAAGACAAGGATGCCCACTCTCACCATTTCTCTTTAACACAGCAGTGGAAGTCTAGCCACATAAATCAGACAAGAAAAGAAATAAAAGGCATCCAAATTGAAAGGGAAGAAATAAAACTCACAGATATCTTGATGTCTTATTTGCACATCTTGATGCTATATAAAGAAAGCCCTAAATTCTCCATTAAAAAAGTCTTTGAAATAACAAATAAATTCGATAAAGTTGCAGGAAATAAGATCAATGCACATAAATTTGTTGCTTTTCAGTATACTAATAATGAACTTTGAGAAAAGAAAGCAAGAAGCAATCTAATTTACAATCACATCAAGAATAATAAAATACTTAGGAATAAATTAAATCAAGGTGGAGAAGGACCAATACCCTGAAAACCATAAGATATTGATGAAGGAAATTTAAAATGATACAAGAAATGGAAAGAAATACTATGTTCAGGATTGGAAGAACTAATATTGTTAAAATGCTCCCCAAAGCAACCTACAGATTTAATGCACTCCTTGCTCAAAACCTCATGACATTTTTCACAGAATTAGAGTAAATTTTTAAAATTTGTATGAAAGACCCCAAAGACCCCAAATATCTAAAACAATCTTTAGAAAGAGCAACCCCCCCTCACATCAATGGACAGATCCTCTAGACAGAAAACCAATAAAGCAACAGAGATCCTAAAGGAAACCATAGAAAAGTTAGACTTCATTGATATCTTCAGGACACTACATCCAAAAAAAGCAGAGTACACATTCTTCTCAAATGCTCATGGAATATTCTCAAGAATCGACCACATATTGGGACACAAAGCTAACCTCAATAAATTTAGGAGCATAGAAATTATCTCAAGTATCTTCTCTGACCACAATGCCATGAAATTAGAAATCAACCATGGGAAAAGGAAAGAGAAAAAAACCTACCACATGGAGACTAAACAACATGCTACTAAAAAACCAATGGGTCAATGAGGAAATCAAGAAGGAAATTAAAAAATGCCTTGAAACAAATGATAATGAAGACACAACCTCTCAAAATCTATGGGATGCTGCGAAAGCAGTGCTCAGAGGGAAATTTATAGCAATACAGGCCTTTCTAAAAAAAAAGAAGAAAGATCCCAAATGGACAACTTAACCCTCCACCTAAACGAATTAGATAGAGGAACAAAAAAGACCTAAAGTCAGCAGAAGGAAGGAAATTATAAAGATCAAAGAAGAAATCAATAAAATAGAGACTCAAAAAACAATAGAGAAAATTAATAAAACCAAGAGCTGGTTCTTTGAAAAGGTCAACAAAATTGACAAACCCCTGGCCAGACTCACTCAAAAGAGGAGAGAAAGAACCCAAGTAACCAAAATTAGAAATGAAAAAGGAGAAATCACAACGGATACAGCAGAAATACAAAAAACCATAAGAGAATACTATGAACAACTATACGGCAACAAGTTTGACAATCTGGAAGAAATGGACAATTTTCTAGAATCTTACAGCCTGCCAAAACTGAATCAAGTAGAAACAGACCAACTGAACAGACCGATCACTAGAAATGAAATTGAAGAGGTCATAAAATCACTCCCTACAAATAAAAGTCCAGGACCAGATGGCTTCACAGGTGAATTTTATCAAACATATAAAGAGGAATTGGTGCCCATCCTCCTTAAACTCTTTCAAAAGGTTGAAGAAGAAGGAATACTCCCAAAGACATTCTATGATGCCACCATCACCCTCATTCCAAAACCAGACAGAGATACCACCAAAAAAGAAAACTATCGCCCAATATCATTGATGAATATCGATGCAAAAATTCTCAACAAAATCTTAGCCAACCAACTACAACAACATATCAAAAAAATTATACACCATGACCAGGTAGGGTTCATCCCAGGTTCACAAGGATGGTTCAACATACGCAAATCAATCAGCATCATACACCACATTAACTAAAAAAAAGTCAAAAATCATATGATCATCTCAATAGACACGGAAAAAGCATTGGACAAAGTCCAACATCCATTCATGATCAAGACCCTCGCCAAAGTGGGTATAGAGGGAACATTCCTGAATAGAATCAAAGCCATTTATGAGAAACCCATAGCAAATATAATACTCAATGGGGAAAAACGGAAAGCCTTCTCACTCCAATCTGGAACAAGACAGGGACGCCCACTCTCACCACTGCTCTTCAACATAGTTTTGGAAGTTCTAGCCACAGCAATTAGACAAACCAAAAAAATAAAAGGCATCCATATAGGAAGAGAAGAGATCAAACTGTCACTGTATGCAGACGACATGATACTATTTATAGAAAACCCTAAGGACTCAACCCCAAAACTCCTTGAACTGATTCATAAATTCAGCAAAGGAGCAGGATAGAAGATTCACATTCAGAAGTCAGTTGCATTTCTGTATACCAGCAATGAAATATTAGAAAAGGAATACAAAAATATGATACCTTTTAAAATTGCACCTCACAAAATCAAATACCTCGGAATACACCTGACCAAGGAGGTAAAGGACCTCTATGCCGAGAACTATAAAACTTTAATCAAAGAAATCAAAGAAGATGTAACAAAATGGAAAGATATTCCATGTTCCTGGATTGGGAAAATCAATATTGTAAAAATGGCCATACTACCCAAAGCAATCTACAGATTCAATGCAATCCCTATCAAATTACCCCTGACATTTTTCACAGAACTAGAACAAACTATCCAAACATTTATATGGAACCACAAAAGACCCAGAATCGCCAAAGCAATCCTGAGAAACAAAAGCCAAGCAGGAGGCAGAACTCTCCCAGGCTTCAAGAAATACTACAAAGCCACAGTCATCAAAACAGTGTGGTACTGGTATCAAAACAGACACACAGACAAATGGAACACAATAGAGAACCCGGAAATAAACTCTGACACCTATGGTCAATTAATCTTTGACAAGGGAGGCAAGAACATCAAATGGGAAAAAGAAAGTCTCTTCAGCAAGCATTGCTGGGAAACCTGGACAGCTGCATGCAAAGCAATGAAACTAGAACACACCCTCACACCATGCACAAAAATAAACTCAAAATGGCTGAAAGACTTAACTATACGACAGGACACCATCAAACTCCTAGAAGAAAACATAGGCAAAACACTCTCTGACATCAACAGCATGAATATTTTCTCAGGTCAGTCTCCCAAAGCAATAGAAATTAGAGCAAACATAAACCCATGGGACCTAATCAAACTGACGAGCTTTTGCACAGCAAAGGAAACCCAAAAGAAAACAAAAAGACAACTTACAGAATGGGAGAAAATAGTTTCAAATGATGCAACCGGCAAGGGCTTAATCTCTAGAATATATAAACAACTTATACAACCCAGCAGCAAAAAAGCCAATCAATCAATGGAAAAATGGGCAAAAGACCTGAATAGACATTTCTCCAAAGAAGATATACAGATGGCCAACCTGCACATGAAAAAATGCTCAACATTGCTGGTTATAAGAGAAATGCAAATCAAAACTACCATGAGATACCACCTCACACCAGTCAGAATGGCCATCATTCATAAATCCACAAATAACAAGTACTGGAGGGGCTGTGGAGAAAAGGGAACCCTCCTGCACTGTTGGTGGGAATGTAAACTGGTACAGCCACTATGGAGAACCGTTTGGAGATACCTTAGAAATCTATACATAGAACTTCCATATGACCCCACAATCCCACTCTTGGGCATCTATCCGGACAAAACTCTACTTAAAAGAGACACATGCACCCGCATGTTCATTGCAGCCCTATTCACGATACCCAGGACATGGAAACAACCCAAATGTCCACGGACAGATGATTGGATTCGGAAGAAGTGGTATATATACACAATGGAATACTACTCAGCCATAAAAAAGAATGACATAATGCCATTTGCAGCAACATGGATGGAACTAGAGAATCTCATCCTGAGTGAAATGAGCCAGAAAGACAAAGACAAATACCATATGATCTCACTTATAACTGGAATCGAATATCCAGCACAAATGAACATCTCCTCAGAAAAGAAAATCATGGACTTGGAGAAGAGACTTGTGGCTGCCTGATGGGAGAGGGAGGGAGTGGGAGGGATCGGGAGCTTGGACTTATCAGACACAACTTAGAATAGATACACAAGGCGATCCTGCTAAATAGCATTGGGAACTTTGACTAGATACTCATGTTGCAACAGAAGAAAGGGTGGGGGAAAAAATGTAATTGTAATGTATACATGTAAGGATAGCCTGACCCCCTTGCTGTACAGTGGGAAAATAAAAAATTAATAATAAAAAAAGAACAAATTTGAAGGAATCACACTCCCTGACCTCAGACTACCATACAAAGCTCTGGTAATCAAAACAGTATTATACTGGCACAAAAAGAGACACCTCAATCAAGGGAACAGAATAGAGAGCCCAGAAACCCATGCACACACAGTCAATTAATATATGACAAAGGAGGCAAAAATATACAACAGGGAAAAGAGGGTTTTTCCAACAAGTGGCTCTGGGAAAACTGGACAATCACATATAAAATAATGAGATTAGAATATTTTCTCACACTATACACAAAATAGTTCAAACACCAAAATGTAAGACCTGAAACTGTAAAACTCCTAGAAGATAACATAGGCAGAACACTCTTTGACATAAGTCTTAGCAATATATTTTTTCTGGATCTGTCTCCTCAGACAAGAGAAATAAAAGCAGAAAATATATAGGAATTGACAAGCATGCACATCTGGAAACATAATTTTGTAGCTCTCATATTTTCATTCATCTTCATGTTTCTTATGGGAATATTGTTTCTATTGATACATCTTTAATGGGATTGAAGGAGTATCCTGGAATACTACATGTGCTAAAAAATGCCTTTGAAACTGCTAACAAAGGTGGAATCTCCTGTTTTGTCACCTATGAACCAAGCATACTGCAGAATTTTTACAACTATCTTTTTTTTTTTTTTTGGCCTTTCCTGCAGCATGTGGAAGTTCCTGGACCATGTCTTGAACCAGTCACACAGCAGTAACTAGAGCCACACTAGTCATAACACCAATCCTTAACCCACTGAGTCATAAAGGAACTCCTATCCTTTTTAACTATGCGTAATTCTCAACCCTTTCCTCAGTCTTTGTCTCTTGTCCCTAGACTATGTCATTGGTCAAATCCAATGATGCAGGTTATGTGAAAGAATGCATTTCACTTGTCCTCAATCATGGCTTCAAAGTAAGCAGCTGATGAGATTTAAAAATCCTCATGCCTGAGTCCCACCAGTATAGATTAATATTTAACTGGACTATTGTTTTAGCAACTATGGTTTTGCATGACCTTGAAGAGTCTTAACAACATCCCACATAAGTCTAATGTGCAGCCAAAGTGAACTGTTGATATTTGTCAGACTTTTCATTCAAAAACTGCTAGTATCCGTGGTCATATCAATATTTCCTTCAGAGATGCTACACTTAATTTCTAAGGTAGAAATATGATCTTTCTGAAAAGCTTCCAGTAACTAGTTTAATTTACTCTGCCTTTTATCAAGGAGCTAAATTGCTATCAACTTTACTGATAATGAACTTTGAAACTCAAATTGTGCTTTAACCTGGTGGCCAGAAAAGGCCTTATTATCTTCACAAATGAGACCATGAGCAGTTTAAAGGTTGATTTAATATCATTTATTGCTACTCTCCAAAACTAGTATAGTGAGGACATAGACTCTGAAAACCTTTATTTGTATAAGGAGTAATAAAGTATTCACTCTTTTACCAGAAAAAGTAATATTTTAAACACATAATCCACTATTTCCCTTCTTCCCCTGACCACTGGATCTTATATAGAGTATTTTATAAACTCCTGAGAGAAGAGACATGTGGTTGGTTTATTCCCATTCATGTGAATATTCAATAGCATTTTTTTACCCATCTAATATGAGAAGGATGAAGTCACACAAAAAAGGGCATGTTTATAAGTTTCACAAATAATAGAGGAATAAAAATTTAAGATAGAAATTTCTCAGACATCTAAAAATAGAATTCAAGAGTGTGTTGGTCCTTCTGTTTCCTTCAAGATTATTCGTGATAGCATGAATGTGGGATTCAGAAGAACAAAACAAATCATTTGGAAACATATCTTTAACTTTGATAAACCATGTCTTCTAAACTCAATTTAGAAGTGGTCACAGTATCTGATTTCCTCCTCCACTATGAAATGATCTCCGTTTATTATCATAATTCTTTTTTTCATTTATTTAAGTATAGTTAATTTACTATGTTTTGTCAATTTCTGCTGTACAACAAAGTGATCCAGTCATATATATATATATATATATATATGCATATATGCACTCTTTTTCTCATATCATCTTCCATTATGTTCTAGCCCAACAGATGAATGGATTAGGATGTGGTACATATATTTTTTAAAAAGAATTTTAAAAGCTATTTATTACACTTTTCTTATAGTCTAGTATTTGACTATAATACCTTTTTTTTGGCTTTTTAGTGCCACACCCACAGCATATGGAGGTTCCAGGCTAGAGGTCGAATTAGAGCTGTAGCTGCTGGCCTATGCCACAGCCACAGCAATGCCAGATCTGAGCTGCATCTGTGACCTACACCACAGCTCATGGCAACACCAGATCCTTAACCCACTGAGCAAGCCCAGGGATCAAACCTGCATCCTCATGGGTAATAGTCAGATTTGTTTCCACTGAACCATGATGGAAACTCCCCAAAATTTCTTTTTTATAGATTATTTTCACTGTTGTTTTCCCTTGGTTTATTCATTTTCTTAAGTTTTATTGAAGTTTAGTTAGTTTACAAGGTTGTGATAATTTCTGCTGTACAACAAAGTGACCCAGTCATATATATACACATATCCATTCTCTCTGATTATTTTCCTACATAGGTTATCACAGAATACTGAGTAGAGTTTTCTGTGCAATACAGCAGGCCCCATGTTGGCCAATCGTTCCATATAATTCAGTGCGCATATGCCAATCTCAAACCCCAAGTCCAACCCTCCCACGCCCCTCCCCACCTGTTCCCTTTGGTAACCTTCAGTTTTTCAAAGACCATGAGTCTGTTTCTGTTCTGCAAATAAGTTCGTTTTTTTATTATTTTTTAAAGATTCCACATATAGGTAATATTATACGATGTTTGTCTTTCACTGTCTAAGTTCACTTAGTATGATAGTTTCAAGGTCCAACCATGTTGCTGCAAATGGCATCATTTCATTCACTTGATGATATCCTCTTCTTTTTCTCTAAGCATCTTATTTTTTTTGTCTTTTGTCTTTTTAGGGCTGCATCCATGGCATATGGAGGTTCCCAGGCTAGGAGTTGAATCAGAGCTGTAACTGCTGGCCTATGCCACAGCCACAGCAATGCCAGATCCAAACTGTGTCTGTGACTTACACCACAGCTCACAAAAACACTGGATCCTTAACTCGCTGAGCAAGGCCAGGGATTGAACTTACAACCTCATGGTTCGTAGTTGGATTTATTTCCACTGCGCCATGAAAGGAACTCCCTCTAATTATTTTATAGACTCCTGCCATTTGGTTATTTGGAATCTCCCAAACTCTCTTCTGATATTTATGTGCACACAGACCAGTAGCATTTTTTTTCTTCCATGTCCAACTTAATTGTGTATATAGTCTAGTTTTCTACATATTAGTTAGAAAAAAAATCTGAGTTCCTCATACAAAGAACTGTGAGCCTGTTCTTTGTATGAGGAGATACAAAGAACTGGAATACCTCAAAGATAAGATCTATAATGTTGCAACAGACCATCACCTCACATATCCCACTTTTTAAGACAAAATTACATTATATTGGGAGTTCCATGGCAGCCTAGCAGTTAAGAACCTGCCATGGTCACTGCTGTGGCTCAGGTTGGACCCCTGGCCCAAGAACTTCCACATGGCAAAGAAAAAAAAAGTGCACTGCATAATGATGTCAGGAGTTCAAAGATAAGATATCTAAAAATATATATATATATTTAGAGAGGTATACCTCCTTTTTAAGCAGAAATAAAATATTTGTTGAATTCAGGCACTGAAGGACTGTGGCTTACTCCGAAAAAAATAGAAAAACTCTGTTGGCGTAAGAAAAACAAGAGGGTATTTCTGACTGTAATGGCCAGTAGCAGCTTGGTGGCACTGGCAGAAGTGCCCAAAAGAGGGTAATTTCTTCCATGTGCCAGTTCTCTAGCAAACATTTCTTGAAAAGGTATTGTGATGGGTTGGAGACCCAGCTGGAAAACAGAGGAATATCTCTATCGTCTATTCTTCTAGGGGCCAACTGTCTTTATAGAGGGTAAAGGGTCTGTGGTAGGTGGCTTCAAAGATGCTCCCAATAAACCCCACTTCCTGTATTGATACCATTGTATATAACAATCTCCTTGAGTGTGGACTGGACACAGTGATTTGCTTCCAGTGAATTGACTTTGGAAAAATATGGGGCTGTCCTTTCCAACACTGAATGTGTAGAGTCAGCTTTCATATTGCCAGTCCTCTCCTGCCATCTCACCACTTTACTTCTCTTCCATCAGGGAAGCCAACTGCCATATTGTCAGAGGCCCACTTTGTAAGAAACTAAGGGAATCTTTTGGCTCTCAAAGAACTCAATTATTTCAACAGCCATTCAAGGGAGCTTAGAATCAGATACTCTCCTAGTCAAATCTTGACAGGATTTCAGCCCTGGTGTACCTATTGAATATATACATCTCTGAGACCCCTTGAACTGTTTAAGCAAAATAGTAAATTACCAGATAAATATGTCAAAATAGCCGGTTGTGTAATGTCACAACATATATCAACTGGAAAGAAAAATTAGAACTGGAATTTAAATTAATTATAATTAAAAATTTTAAATCCATAATATTAGAACTAGAAATTGAACAGTCACTCTAATAGCAAAAAAAAACCATAAATATGCAAGGTATAAAATCCAAAATCACAAACCAATGCTATAAAAGAAAACCAGAAAATGAAACATGCACCCCTACGTTCATAGCAGCACTATTCACAATAGCGAAGACATGGGAACAACCTAAATGTCCATTGACAGATGAATGGATTAAGAAGATGTGGTACATATTACAATGAAACACTACTGAGCCACAAAAAAAGACAAAATAATACCATTTGCAACAACATGGATGGATCCAGAGACTCTTATACTAAGTGAAGTAAGGCAGAAAGAAAAAGACAAATACCATAAGATGCCATTTATCTGTGGAAACTAAAATATAGAACAGATGATCCTATATAAAAATAAGAACCAAACAGACAAAAAACAGAAATAGATCATGGCCAAGAAGAGCAGACTTGGGGCTTCCAAGGGGGAAAGGGGAGGGAGTGGGATGGATGGGCATTTGGGGGGTTTTTTGGATGCAAACTCTTATATTTGGAATCGATGGGCAATGGGATCCTACTGTACAGCACAGGGAAATATGTGTGATTGGGTCACTTTCTTGTAAAACAGAACTTGAAACATTGTAAATCAACTATAATTTAATAATAGTGGTAGTAGTAGTAATAATAATAATAATAATAATAGTAAAACCAGGAGGTACTCAGAGATAGAAATCTTAACTAAGAAAATAGAAATACTAACAGAATCTTGGTAGGGAAAACCTCAATCTCACTAAATTACATGACTAACTCAGTTAATTTGCAGATGTAAAAGTCACATATTACTTTCTCTAACTGAAAAAAGCAGTGCCTGAATGCAATAAGATACACATTATCTTATCAGCATTGAGGAGTAGAGGTCAGCTTCCTCTCGAAAAGACAAAGGGCCTGGATCCTTCCTAATATATTCACTGTTCATATTTTCTTCCTCCATTAAATAGGAAAATCCTCAGAGATTGGGAGACTTTGGGCTAATTATCTGCTGCATACCTTGAGGTCTCAAGGTCATTATACTGTAAATAATCAGACTGTGCTTCTTAGCTCTTTATTTAGCCAACTCTAGTCCAATGAGATCCATATGTGTTTGTCTCCTTTTCCTGGAGTTGTTTGCACCAGGTGGTCTTCCTTCTAGTCCTGAGGACAAAGCCACAGCCCTCATCCAACACCAGGTAGGGGAGAGACATGCCATCTGCCTTCCTTAGTCCAGCTCCAGCAGAGACACAGCACAGCTCAGGGAGAGCCAGGTGCAGTGAGATACAGTGAATGCAGGAGGGGTTGGGGAGCCTGGTTTTCTCATCATCAAACTGTGAGGACAGTAGGAATAGCCAGAGGGAGGATAGCAAATTGCAAAGATTCAGCTCAGACACCTATGAAGTTGAGGTTGTTGGTACTGGCAGGGATCCTAGAACTTTTGTTTAAAATTCTGTTTTTACCTCATACTGCTTCTATCTTCCATTGGCATCTTTTCTACCTGAATAGGAAATAGGTCACTCTAAATGATGCCTTCAGTGCTCCATGGATGTGATGAATGTGATGATGCTGATAATGATGACAGTAACCACAATATCACAGACATTTACCTAGGGATTCCATGTGCAGGCTCTGGGCAAAAATTTTTAGGTACTTTCTTTCCTTTTATATGTATTACCACCCCACAAAACAAAATGTTTTATCATCATTTTATAGTTGAAGATAGGAACACAGTGTATTAAAGCAGTTTTTATCATTCCTTGGGGTAGAAATGGGATAAAGTCAGATTTGAATACAAACAGTGAATCTCCATTCATAGGGCATCTACACAGTACTCTCTCCTGCCAACACAATTTGCATTCTGGGAGCTGAATTTAGGAGAAATGCCATCCCTCTATGAGGAATAATTGACTTGAAAACCTAAAGTTTGCATGTGAAGGCAAACTTTGGTTTGAGATCTGGCTTTGGTCCTAAATTTCTCAAGAGTTCATAAGAGGGATGCATTTGATGGGAAATAGGTACTTGAAAAATGTTGAGGATTTGAGACATATTTAACAAGCTTTATATAACCACTAGGAACAAAAAGAACAAGAAGCAAACTCTCTTCCCTTTCATCCTAGGCAGAGACCCCTGCACACAGGGTTCTTCCCTTTTGGGGTTCTTTGTGGACCACAGTGCAGGGCATGGGTTGCACCCACTCCAACAACCATAGGAAGGGAAGCTGATCAGAAGGCAAGTATCCAAGAAAAAAAAAATAGCCATGACAATTCAAGGCAGTTTTCTCTTTTGTTCCTGCTCTTGGACTTGCTTCACAGTCCACTTGCTGTTCATTCTTAACATTTATACCTTTGATCACCAAAAGAGTAGAGAGTCAGGGTGTTGGGTTCATTTCCTAGGCAGAAAACAGTTGAAAGGAGCACCTTAGGAAGATTGGAAGGGACTTCTGAACCTCTGCTTAAACTCTCTGAAATTTAGGGAACAGAGTGGAGAAGTTCAATATGTGGGCCTCCAAGATCCACAATTTAATTTTGAATCTTGCATGCTCTATTTATTATCTGAGTGACACTGGTGAGTTCTTAATATCTTGATCCTAAACATTTGTCATCTAAATTGATATACCATTGATAACAACCATGTTGAGTGAGAATGAGACAGAATGGATACTAATCATGTGACTACATGTATAATGACTGCATTACAGCAAGAGAAAAGTGAACTTGAGGTATCATCATCATCATCATCAAGTTTAACTACCAGTTACTCAACTCAGTGAAAATAGTCTGTGATCTGAAGTTTAGTTTTTCCCTGGATCATGAGAAAACTTTTTTTTTTGTCCTAAAGCAAGTATATCCTGAGTGACTGGAAGGAAACAACAAAGTCTCACTCATATCTGATTCCTCAGAGTTGCTCCTTTCTTGGCACAGGATAGGCTACAAGAACCAAAATCTCTGTTAGGTGTGGAATAGACGCCCCGCTTGCTTCTCAGAAACAGAGCGTGGACAATAGGTCTTGCATACACTGGGCACTTTCCTGCCAGTACTTTCATTCCTTCCAGTGATGTTTTGTAGGATGAGACAAAAGATGAAACAGTGCTTGTAAGCCTCTTGTTACCTTCTACATGAGCTATTATTTTCTGTTTAATCAAATCTACAAATTCAATTTTTTTAAAACACAGTGGATCATAAAAAAGGGAGTGAGAGAAGGAAAAGGGGTAGTTAATGTGATTGTGTGCATGGAGACATATTTTAGGATTTGCACTCATTCTGTAAATGAATTCCCTGATAGAAGACAGGCCTCTTCTTCTCTCTCATGTAAGAGAATATAAGATCATCAAACCTTTATTAGGATGTACTTCATCAATTCCTAACTACTGCAGTAAAGATTCAAATTCTAGTTTAAAACTATGACTGAATATTTATTAAGCACTGACCTCTCTTAGATGCCACTATTTGGGATCAGGATGGGAGGCATCAAATACCATGTTGAAATGGTATACTGATTAGTTTGAATTGAATATGGTTGAAAAGCAGACAATACAAGAAAGAAGCTCTGATCTCCTCTCTCTCCCTGAGAAGCAGGAAATAAATCTCTCCTGTGAAAGGGGCATGCACTGCATCTGGATGTAGAAGGACCTCCTTACCATCAGTGATAGGGAATTAGGAGCCTAGAAGCCTCTATAAACAAACCTTGCCATTTCTTTAATTTATAACACCAAGTCCAAACTTTTTAGATTTTAGGTGCTTTACTAAGCACCTCAAAACTAAGTGTTTTTGTCCTGTCAATTCATCATCAATTTATTGTTTATTTATATAAAAAGTATAAAATTTCCTCTTTGGGCACTTCTTAAGTCTGATTTCTGTGCAACCTCAATGTGCATGAATTCAAATGTTTCTTTTTATCCTGTAAATCTGTCTTCTGTCAATTTTATTATTATTCCATAAACAGGAACTCAAGATGGGTAAATGATTGGGGTTGGTCAATGCAAATTATTACATTTAGAATGGATAAGCAGTGAAGTCCAATCTCTTCAACTATGTCCAATCTCTTGGGATAGAACATGATTGAAGACAGTATGTGATGAAGAGTGTGTGTGTGTGTGTGTGTGTGTGTACACATACATATATGGATCACTGTGCTGCACAGTAGAAATTAACATAACACTGCAAATCAACTATACTCTAATTTAAAAAGGGGGTATAGAAAACACTACACTGTCCTAAAAATGGGAGTTAATGATTCTATTTCAATATGAGAGATATCAGTGCAGCAAAGTGAAGAGATTTACACACACTCTACAATTAGTGGGTGAAAGATGTGGGACTTAGACAAATGCCTCCTGATTCCAAACCCAGGGCTCAGTCCCACCAAAGTGGAATGATTGTTTTCTTTTGAAACCTGCTTTACTCTCAGATAAGCAAATGGAAGTAGAACCATGGATTCCTTCCATTGGCATTTGGTGAGCTCAGTTGAGAATGAGCAGAATGGACCAAGTGGTTTTCAGGGGGATTTTTGCATAAATATTGTGGATGATGGGGGTTTCTTTAAATAGTAATGCATTTTCCAGCTCATTTTATAAATGTGAGATATGGAAATACCATTCCCTATCTAAGACAGAAATTTTCATGTGCATATATCATGAATGGGTTATTGCTTGTCGGGTTCAGGGGTCTTTCTAACTTAACCTTGACAATTGGAGTATGTAGTTGATTTTGTCTGAATTTTTTTCAGCAGAAAAATAATTGTAGGCAATCAATATTAAAATTTCTCAGGTTTCAATGTTTGCAATTCAAACAGTTATCTTGTATGCATATATATTTAGGAAATATGTAATATGGAGTGTAGCACAAGAATTTCTTTAACTGTGTCATAATAAAGTTGAAAGATAAAATGAAGTTTATCTCTTAAAATAAGGTATGCTTATTTTAAGTACTGAAATAGATATATGTACTTCAGAGAGGCATAAAAGACAATACTTTTGTAGACAAGATCTTAGAAAACTGTACACATAGTGTAACACTTTTTAAGAATGTTTTTAATAAAACTGATTGTGAATGCATAAATCAATAAGAATCTTATGGAAACACTGAAAGAAAAATGCATGTACCCACTTCATAACAATCCCTACCTTTAGACAACTGAAGTTCAGGAGAATAAGATCATTCAGAAATAGCAAAAACTCTCAAGTTTTATCAGTAGTAAACATGATTTCTAAGTATTATTGAATATTTATATCTTTATATGGTAACAATACATAACATGGAGTTCCCGTCGTGGCGCAGTGGTTAACGAATCCGACTAGGAACCATGAGGTTGCGGGTTCGGTCCCTGCCCTTGCTCAGTGGGTTAACGATCTGGCGTTGCCATGAGCTGTGGTGTAGGTCGCAGACGCGGCTTGGATCCCACGTTGCTGTGGCTCTGGCATAGGCCGGAGGCTACAGCTCTGATTTGACCCCTAGCCTGGGAACCTCCATGTGCCGCAGGAGCAGCCCAAGAAACAGCAAAAAAAAAAAAAGACAAAAAAAATGCATAACATCAAAAAGCCTACAAAAAAATAAATATTGTAGAGGGTGTGGAGAAAAGGGAACTATCCTATGATGTTGGGGGGAATGTAAAATTAGTACAACCACTATGGAAAATAGATGGAGATAACTTAAAAAAATACAAGTCAACTACAATAGGTTCCAGCAATCCCACACCTGGGCATATATATGGAGAAGATCAAAAACTTGAAAAGATACATGCACCCCAATGCTCATTGCAGCACTATTTACAACAGCTAAGATGAGGAAGCAACATAAATGACCATTGTAAGAGGAGTGGATAAAGAAAATATGGCACATATATACAGTGGACTATTATTCAGCCGTAAAGAATGAAATAATGCCATTTGCAGCACCATGGATGGACTTGGAGATTATCATACTGAGTAAAATAAGTCAGACAGACAAAGACAAATATCATATAACATCATTTATATGTGGGATATAATTTCTAAAATGGTACAAAAGAATTTATAAAATAGAAAAAAAAACATATATTTTTTTAACTTTAGTCTTAAGATTACCATAAGTGAAACCATTGGGGGCATGGAAGAACTGGGAGTTCAGGATTGACTTCTACACACTACTGTATAGATAATGGATAAATAACAAGAACCTACTGTATAACACAGGGAAATATATTCAATGTTCCCATAATACTTTTGAGAGAAAAGAATCTGAAAAAGAGTAGATATGCATATATGTGTAACAGATTCACTTTGCTATACACCTGAAACTAACACAAAGTTGTACATCAACTACACCCCCAAAAAATGTTGAAATAAATAAATTAAATAAATAAAAATATATTTATCAAAAGTGATGACCGTCAAAGTGAAATATTTATATTTGAGTTATTTTTGAGGGACTTTGACCAGACAACCCATGAATTTGCATGACCACTTATCTCCAAGGAAAATGAATGTAATAAAACCAAATATCGATGAAAAAACCTTAAAGATCCCTGGTGTATAAAAATGTTATAAGATTATGAACATTTGTTTTTAATTTATACTTCAATGAATGTGGTTTTAGTTCTTTAGGACAACACTAGAAACCAAGGGAATTTCTTGAAATGCCCTTGGATAAGATACAGTACATTTGAGTGCTTTTTAGAATGATGTTTTTATTTATTAAAATAAATAGAATTAGAATGATGTTTTTATTTATTTTATTTTATTTTAGGGCCACACCTGTGGCATATGGAGGTTCCCAGACTAGGGGTCCAATCGGAGCTACAGCTGCCGGCCTACACACAGCTACAGCAACACCAGATCTGAGCCATGTCTGTGACCTGCACCACAGGTCACAGCAAAGCCAGATCCTTAACCCACTGAGCAAGGCCAGGGATCAAACCCCCAACCTCATGGTTCCTAATCAGATTTGTTTCCACTGAGCCACAAAGGGAATTCCAGAATGATGTTTTTATTTTTATTTTTTATCATTTATTTATATATTTATTTTCTTCTACTGTACAGCATGGTGACCTACACATACATGTATACATTCATTTTTCTCACGTTAAGTGTTCCATCATAAGTGACTACACAGAGTTCCCAGTGCTCTCATCCTGAGTGAAGTAAGTTATAAAAAGAAAGACAAATACCGTATGATATCACTTATATCTGGAATCTAATATATGGCACAAAGGAACCTTTCCAAAGAAAAAATCAGCATGATGTTTTCAAAGGGAAACATATTCCATATGTTTTCTTCAAAAGTAGGGTGAGCTATTTGAGTGTGTTCGTGGATTTGTCATCTCAAAATATCCTAACTTCTCCAGTATTCTTTGGCCTCATGCCTCTAAAATAGGTGTGATAAACATGTGAGTATTCTGGGCATCAGTAAAGAAGAGCTCACAAATGAGAAATACTGCTGAAGGAACTGAGTTGTGTGGTCCTCAGAGGTGAATACTTTATTTGTGAAATTATGGATGCTTATTTGAGCGCCTCAATGATTGTTTTGTTTATTCAACACTTTCTTCTTTTTCAGAAGTTGCCCACTCAACATGGAACCACAGAATCTTACACATGTCTCAGAATTCCTCCTCCTGGGCCTCTCAGATGATCTGGATCTGCAGCCCCTTCTCTTTGACCTCTTCCTGTCCGTGTACCTGGTGACTCTTATTGGGAACCTGCTCATCATCCTGGCTGTCAGCTCTGATTCCCACCTCCACACACCCATGTATTTCTTCCTTTCCAATTTGTCCTTGGCTGACATCAGTATCAGCACCACCACTGTCCCCCAGATGCTAGTGAACCTCCAGACACACAACAAATCCATCACCTATGCAGGGTGCCTAGCTCAAGTGACCTTTTTTTCTCTTTTTGCCTGTTTGGAGAGTCTACTTCTGGCAGTCATGGCCTATGACCGGTTGGCGGCCATCTGTCACCCTCTACACTACCTGGTCATCATGAATCCCCGCCTCTGTGGCTTGTTGGTCCTGGTGTCATTGTCCATCAGCTTTTTAACCTCCCAGCTGCACTACTGGATGATGTCACAGCTCACCTTCTGTGCAGATGTGGAAATCCCTCATTTCTTTTGTGACCTTTCTCAACTCCTCGGTGTTGCCTGTTCTGACACCTCCACTAATAACATATTAACCCACTTCATTGGTACAATATTTGGTGGGATTCCACTCTTAGGGATCCTTTATTCTTATACTCAGATTATTTCCTCTATTCTGAGAGTCTCATCATCAGGTGGAAAGTATAAAGCCTTCTCGACCTGTGGCTCTCACCTGTTAGTTGTTTGCTTGTTTTATGGAACAGGCCTTGGGGTGTACCTCAGTTCAGCCATCTCCTCCTGCCCCAGGAAGGGTGCCATGGCCTCGGTGATGTACACTGTTGTCACCCCCATGCTGAACCCGTTCATTTACAGCCTAAGAAACAAGGACATCAAGAGTGCCTTGTGGAAGACTATTAGGAGTATAGCCTAATCTCAACATCTATGCCATCCTTATTTGGGTAAATAAGACTGCAAAAGGTGGGAAAATCAAATATATGCAACAAGAATTTCTGAATTTTTTGTCACATAGTGTGTATGTACTTATTTGGTCTTCTGTTTTCTCTTTACACAAATTTTTCTCTTAGAATGGGTTTGATAGAATTGGGTAATTATTTTGGACTCTCCACATAAATCACAGCCCTTCCAGGATTTTGCATAGAGCATCAGGATATACTTCTCACTTTCTTTATGTATCATTCACTAATACATAATGAATATGTACTGGTCACAGGGAGGCTTGTTTCTATCACTCCAAAATAATCATAGCTCTATCATCTTTGTTATTTATTGTTTCTATACTTTTCCTATGATTTATTGTCACTGTTTGTTAGAAGACTCTAAATTCTACAATAAGTACCAAGATATTTAGTAGCATATTTTTGTTTTTTAATGATCTTGATGGGATTATTTATCATGTAGAATGACTAATTTTTATCTAATCCATGGCATTTTACATTGATGTGGACACTATTAATACTGAGTTTTCAACTTTGACTTTCCTCCAAAAACTGGGAGGTACGATTCCTCAAAGGTGTGGATGGCAGAGTACCTACAGCAAAAAGTTGACTCTCAATTTTTCTGATAATTCTGCTTCCCCTTCCATCTAACATCTCCCAACATATTGCATAGCTAGACACAAAGTGACAAATATTGAGTGTTTCTGTTGATATGAGATGCCCATTTTAGTCAAAGTCATAAAGACAGAGAGTAGAGTATTTGCTGCCATGGGCAGAGGAATAGAGAATTAGGTTTCATGGGAATAGAATGGCAGTAGGGGAAGATGAAAAAGTCCTGGAGATAGATGGTTGTGGTGGTTGCAAAATAACATGAATGTACTTAAGGGAATTGAAACGTACACTTAATGGGTAACATGGAAAATCCAATGTTATTTTTTTTTACCACAATAAAAAAAATATCCAAATGCTCAGTATTACTCAACCCTAAGCAGTCTACGTCTAGAAGGATATGCTTCAGGTACAGAGTGCCACAAGGCAGCCACATATGATGACTCTATGATGTGAGTGTTTGGTTCTATGTCCCAATTCCAGCCAACTCTTAGGAATCATCCTCGCTCCAGAGCTCCCTGCTGGTTTCCAGAGGCTTTTGATGGACTCCAACTTAGCTTGGGTTTTTCAAATCCCATTCTTCCATACAAAGAGTTTGCCAAAACATAAAGCTGGAAGAACAACCTCACAAGACTGCCCTCATTTCAGACACCAGCCACAAGTTCAGGTGGTCCCTGGGCCAACTTCATTTCAGGTACAGTGGCTACAAAGTTGAGAGCACCCTCATTTCAATATTTCTCTAGAAGGATTCAGATGAGCGTACTTCCTAATGCAATAGAATGACTCACAGAACACATGAAATTGCTGTATGTTTTGTGATTTTTATATATTACCATTAGAGCTGGTTTACTGTGTTCTATCAATTTTCCACTGTGCAGCATGGGGACTCAGTTACACATACATGTATACATTCTTTTTACTCACATTATCAAGCTCTATCATAAAGTGACCAGACATAGTTTCCAGTGATACACAGCAGGATCTCACGAGAGTCTGCATCTATTAACCCCAAGCTCCCCATCCATCCCACTCCCTCTTCCTCCCCTGTGGCAACCACAACTCTATTCTCCAAGTCCATGATCTTCCTTTCAGTGGAAAGTTTCATTTATGCCATATCTTAGATTCCAGATATAAGGGATATCATATGGTATTTGTCTTTGTCTTTGTGACTTACTTCACTCAGGATGAGAGTCTCTTGTTCCATCCATGTTGCTGCAAGTGGCATTATTTCATTCTTTTTTATGGCTGAGTAGTATTCCATTGTGTATATATACCACATAGTCCTAATCCAATCATCTGTCTGTGGACATTTGGGTTGTTTCCATGTCTTGGCTATTGTGAATAGAGCTGCAATGAACATGCGGGTGCATGTGTCTTTTTCAAGGAAAGTTCTGTCTGGATATATGCCCAAGAGTGGGATTCCTGGATCATATGGTAGTTCTAGGCATATATTTCTAAGGTACCTCCATACTGTTCTTCATTGTGGTTGTATCAGCTTACATGCCCACCAATAGTTCAGGAGGGTTCCCTTTCTCCACACCCCCTCCAGCACTTGTTATTTGTGGACTTATTAATGCTGGCCATTCTGACTGGTGTGAGGTGGTATCTTGTGGTAGTTTTGATTTGCATTTCTCTAATAAGCAGGGATGTTGAGCATTTTTTCATGTGCTTGTTGGCCATCTGTATATCTTCCTTCGAGAAATGTCTATTCAGGTCCTTTGCCCACCTTTCAATTGGGTTGTTGGCTTTTTTGCTGTTGAGTTGTATGTTGCTTGTATATTCTAGAGATTAAGCCCTTGTCGGTTGCATCATTTGAAACTATTTTCTCCCATTCTGTAAATTGTTTTTTGTTTTCTTTTTGGTTTCCTTTGCTGTGCAAAAGCTTGTCAGTTTGATTAGGTCCCATTGGTTTATTTTTTTCTTTTATTTCTGTTGCTTTGGGAGAATGACCTGAGAAAAAATTCATACGATTGATGTCAGAGAATGTTTTGCCTATGTTCTCTCTCAGAATTTTGATGGTGTCTTGTCTTATATTTAAGTTTTTAAGCCATTTTGAGTTTATTTCCATGCATGTTGCGAAGGGGTGTTCTAGTTTCATTGATTTACATGCAGCTGTCCAGGTTTCCCAGCAATGCTTGCTGAAAAGACTGTCTTTTTCCTATTTTATCTTCTTGCCTCCTTTGTCAAAGATTAATTGATAATAGGTGTTTGGGATTATTTCTGGGATCTCTGTTCTGTTCCACTGATCTATATGTCTGTTTTCATACCAGTACCACACTGTCTTAATGACTGTGGCTTTGTAATATTGCCTGAAGTCTGGGAGAGTTATGCCTCCTGCTTGGTTTTCCTGCTTGGTTTTTGTTCCTCAGAATTGCTTTGGCAATTCTGTTTCTTTTGTTGTTCCATATAAATATTGGATTGTTTGTTCCAGTTCTGTGAAAAATGTCATGGGTGATTTGATAGGGATTGCATTGAACCCGTAGATTGTTTTGGACAGTATGGCCATTTTTACAACATTGATTTTTCCAACCCAGGAGCATGGAATATCTTTCCATTTCTTTACATATTCTTTAATTTCCTTGATGAATGTTTTATAGTTCTCAGCATATAAGTCTTTTACCTCCTTGGTCAGGTATATTCCCAGGTACTTTTAACTAAAGTTTTATTATAGCAAAAGAATACAAAATAGAACCAGGTAGAGGAAGATACAGACAGGACATCATCTGGAAAATCTCAGAGATGAAGCTTCTAGTCCTCTCTCCATGGTGTTCAGACTCCTTAACTCCTCCTAGCAACAATAACTGACAATATTCAAAAAATCTTACCAAATAGGTAGCTCACCTGAGTTTCAATGTCTAGAATATTTATGGCAGCTTCATTCCATAGACATGATTAGTTGCCCATATGGTTGAACTCAATTTTGAGTCTCCCTCCCCAGAGGATGGGTTGATGTCACATTGACCAAAGCCCTGACCCATTAATGGTTGGTATTTTGGGCCTGACTATCTATCTTTTAGCATAAACTATCAGATATGGTCCCAAGCTTCCACCATAAATAACCAATTTCTCCTATTACTAGAGAAAATTCAACATTTTAATGTTTACTTCCCATACACTGGGTCGAAGGCTATATCTCTCTTTGGTTTGGGGCCAAACTCCTTGCTACACATCTGCCCTTCCATCAGTTTTGAAAAGCTGAATATACTTTTAAATATACACATCAATGATTTGCCTTCTTCCCTGGACCACTGCACCATATATAGACTGCTCTATAAACACATGGAAGAAGCAATGTTTGTTTTATATCAATTAGTATGAATATTCAATAGGATCTATTTTTGCCTAAGAGTATGCAAAATTAACTCAAAATGAATGAGAGATAAAAGCTTCTCAATAACAAAGGTACAAAACATGAGGATAGATATTTCTCAGGTGGACATTTAGAAAGTGAATACAAGAAGATTTCATTTTCCTTCAAGAACATTCATCATAGCAGGGAGTGGGGATTAGGAAAACCACAAAACTAATCATTCACTAACCAATCTTTGATTTTCATATACCATTTCTTCTAGTATCAGTGACCAGTGATGTTATCATCATCTCTTCTTTTCCCACTAGGAAATAAACTCAGTTTATTTTTACACTATTCTTATTGCTCTAGCATTCTAAACTTTCTTGATACCCACTTATATTTTCCCTAATCCTCTCTACACTCCTGCCATTTGATCATTTGATCTCCTCCAAATTTTCTTCTGAAATTTATATACTTTTTTTCCTATGTCCAACAGAACTGAGTATATATTCCAGTTTTCTACCTATTAGGTAATGGGAAAATCAATCTCTGTGCGTCTCATACTTAGAGGTCTGAGTCAGGAGGTCTGAAAAGAGAAGATGCAGAAGGTTGCCACAGACCATATTTCACATATCATGATTTATAAGCCAAAAGCACATTATATTGACTTCCAGAGGTCAAATACAAAAGTTATAAGGAAAATATATTCAGAGAGAGATGTGCCCTCCCCGAGCAGAAATTGGATGTTTGTTGAACTTGGGCACTGAATGATTAGGGCTTGCTCTGATATGGAACGAAGGACTCTTTTGATGTAAGAGAAACTAGACATATTCCTGACTGTATAGCCAAGAACAGCTGGGTGGGATATGCAAACAAAACAAAACAAAACAAAAACAGGTGTATTCTTCTATGTGCCAGTTCTCCTCTATCAAAAATTTCTTGAAAAGATGGTGCTGTGATGGGTTGGAATCCTAGCTGGAAAATAAGCAAATATACAATGAAATATTATTCAGCCAAAAAAAATACCACAAAATAATTCTACTTGCAGCAACATGGATGGAACTAGATATTCTCATACTAGGTGAACTAATACAAAAAGAAAAAGATAAATACCATATGATAACACTTATTTGTAGAATCTAAAATATGGCACAGACAATTCTAACTACAAAACAACAACAAACTCACAATCAAGAGGACAGAATTGTGGTTATCAGGGGGAGGGAGTGGGATGGGTGTGGAGTTTGGGTTTTTTTGGATGCAAACCATTACATTTGTAATAGATGGACAATGGGTACCTACTGATTGGGTCACATTACTATACAACAGAAATTGAAGAAACAATGTAAATCAACTATACTTAAAAAAAAAACTCTATCATCTAATTCTTCCTGGAATCAACTTTCCTGCTAGAGACAGAACGTGTGCAATGGGTGGCTTAAAAGATATTTCCAGTAAGCCCCACCACCAGTATTCATACCCTGTATACACCCATACCCTTAAGTGTAGACTAGACACAGTTACTTGCTTCTAATGAATAGAACTCGGAAAAAAATACGGGCTGTCCCTTCCAACATGAAGGTGTGGATAGACTCAGCTTTCATCTTGCCAGCCCTCTCCTGCCATCTCACCACCTCACCCATGATGGAAGCCAGCTGTCATGTTGTCAGAGGCCCACTTGCTCAGAAACTAAAGGAATCCTCTGTCCTTCAAAGAACTCAACAGCCATGAAAGTGAACTTGAATCAGATACTCTTCTGGTCAAGGAATGACAGGACTGAAGTCCCAGTTTACATTCTGAATGTAAACATCTCAGAGCCCCCTTAAAGTGTTAAAGCCAACTAGCAGTTCACCAGATAAAAATGTCAAAATACCCCATTGTGTACTATAAAAACATACATAAACTGGACAGGAAAAATAGAGTTATAATTTTAAATTGACTAGAATTTAAAATTTAAAATTAGAACTAGAATGTGAACTGCATTTAAAGCAGCAAAAACAATAAAATTAGAGCTAGAAATTGAACTGTCATTTAAAGTAGGAAAACCAATAAATCCCTAGCAAATAAAATCTAAAACCCCCAAACCATGGCCACATAAAGAAAAACAGGAAGTTCCTAGAGTCTTAAATCTTAACTAAGAAAGTAGAAATGCTATCAGAATCTTGGTATGGAGAACCTCAATCTCTCAATCTCATGACTAATTCAATAGATTTGCAGATATGTCACAAAATTCTATCTCTAAATGAAAAAAAAAAGTTCTGAATTTTATGAGGAGATAAACAACTTAGAAGTCAGAGTGGAAGAGTAGAGGTCAGCCTCCTCCTGAGAAGATGAAAGGCCTAGATAAATCCCTCCTAATACACTCATTTTCCTCCTTTTCTTCCTCCATTATATTAGCAAATCCTCAGAGACTGAGACCAAGGACAAATTTGGCTAATTACCTGCTGTGTGCATTGAGGTTTCAAGGCTGCAACATTGGAAATAATCAGCCTGTGCTTCCCAGCCCTTCAGGTAGCTGCTCCAGTCCAATCGTTACATTTGTGCTTGTGTCATCCTCCCAGAGTCATTGTCTGGAGCAGGAAGCCCACACCTGAGTCTGTCTTCCTGCCAGTCCCGAGGACAAAGCCTCAGCCCTCTGCCTTCCACAATCCTGCTCTAGCAGAGACACAGCCCATCCCAGGGAGAGCCAGGTGCACTGGGAGACAATTGTTTTCTCATTATCAAACCAGGGGGAGAGTTGGGAAAGCTAGGGGCAGGATAGCAAAATTCAAAGATACTGCTCACAAGCCAGAGAAGTTGATGTTTGTTCTGGTGGGGATCCTAGAATTCTTATTTAAATTTCTCTCTTCCTCCCACACTGCTCTAACTTCTGTAGGCATCTTTTCTATAAACTGAGCAAGAAATAGCTTCCTCTGAACTATTCCCTAAGTGCTCCAGATGATCATGAAGGCGATGATGATGAAAATGATTATAGTAACCCAAATATCACAGACTTTTACCTAGGGATTTCATGTTCCAGGTGTTGAGTTAAGATTTTTAACATAGCTTTTTGCCTTTTATCTGCACTACCACCCTGAAAACATGCCTGATAATCATTTTACAGTTGAGGTTAGGAACACTGTTTTTTTAAAGTAATTTCATCATGTCTTGCAGTAAAAAGGGGGTAAAGGTAGATTTGATGCAGACAGTGAAGCTCCATTCATAGGGCACCTACCTATATAGTACTCTCTCCTGCTGATATAACCTGCATTCAGAGAGCCTATTTAGGAAAAATGCAATCACTCCAAAAGGAAAGTTGACTTGAAAATCTATTACTTTTTCATTTAAAGGCCAACTCGGGGTTTGAGATCTGGCTTTGGTCCTAAATTTCTCAACTGTTCATCAGAGGGAAGGATTTGATGAAAAATCAACACTTCACAAATGTTTAAGTGTTGAGACATATTTAAGAAGTTTTATCATGCCACTACAAACAAAAATAATAAAAGCAAACTCTCTTCCTTTTAATCCCAGGCAGAGACTCCTGCTCACTCTGCTCTCCTCTTTTTGGGGTTCATGGAGGACCACGGTGGAGGGCTCAGATGTCACCTGCTCCATCAACTACAGAAAGGAAGGCTGAGCTGAATGCAGGAATCCTAGAAAGAATCAACTCATGACAATTCAAGCAGTTCTCTTTCTTGTTCCTTCTCCTGGACTTTGCTTCACTGCCCACTTCCTTCTTTATTCTTTTTTTTTTTTTTTTTGAAGATTTTCCTTATTTTATCTGAGACATTTTAAGTAACATTGACATTATTCATTTGTTATATATTTGGAGTAATTTACTGATTATTTCTTTTATTTTTTGATCTCTAAGAGAGTAAAGCGTCATGGTGTTGGATTTATCTTTGGATAAAAATTGAGAAACAGCTGAAAGATTTATCTTAGGAAGATCAGAAGAGGCTTCTGAACTTCTGCTGAAACTCTCTAATGTTTAGGGAAACCAAGTGGACAAGTTCAATTCATAGACCCACAATTTAATTTTGAATCTTATCTGCCCTACTTGTTATCTGAATGACACTAGGCAAGTTTTTAATACCTTTGCGCTTTAGCGTTGTTCTCTAAATTGATATCTAGTTGATAGCATTGTGTTGAGTAATAATGAAACAAAATGGGTGCTAAGCATGTGAATTTATGTGAAATGGGTGCATTGTAGTAATATTTATATATTGTCATCATTTTCACCATTTCATCATCATCAAGGTGAAGTACCATATACTCAGTGAAACTATCCTGTGGTCTAAGGTTTGGTTTTCCATAGATGCCTCAAGAACATTTTATTTTTGTCCTCATGCAAGCAGATTCTGAATGCCTGCGGGGAAACATCCGAGTCTCATCCATTTCTGACGTCTCAGAGACTCTTCTCACCTGGCACGGAACAGGTTCCCAGGACAAAAATCTCTGTTAGGTATTGTATAGACCCTTGCTTGGTTCTCAGAAACAGTGTGGGCAATAGGTCTTCCCCGTACTATACACTTTCCTGCCTGTAGTTTCACTCCTTCCAGCGTTGTCTTGTAGGACTACACAAAGATGAAACAGTGCTAGTAAGCCTCTGTGTCACTTTCTGAGGGACCTATTATTTTCTGTTTAATAGAATCTACAACATCCAGTTTCTTTTAATTGTGAATCATAAAACTAAAAGAGAGAAAGAGCGACAAAAAGAAAGGGGTAGTTAATCTGATTGTGTGGTCTGAGACACATTTTACGATTTCGACTCACACTGTGGACAAGCTTTCTGGGATATGATAGGCCTCTCTCTCTCCTTTATAAGAGGATATAAGAGCATTAAACCCATATTAGGATTGTATTTCATCAATCACTAACTAATTGAATAATGATTCAAAATCCGATTGACAAACCATGACTATTCTAAGACAACTTTTTTTTTTTGTCCTTTTGCCTCTTCCTGAGCCACTCCCACAGCATATGGAGGTTCCCAGGCTAGGGGTCCAATCAGAGCTGTAGCTGCCGGCCTACACCAGAGCCACAGCGACGTGGGATCCAAGCCGCATCTGCAACCTACACCACAGTTCATGGCAAACACTGGATCCTTAACCCACTGAGGCCAGGGATTGAACCCGCAACCTCATGGTTCCTAGTCAGATTCGTTAACCACTGAGCCACGACGGGAACTCCCTAAGACAACTCTTAGGTGCCACTGCTGGGATCCAGATGGGCCACTATCAAATACGCCCCAATAGTATATTGATTAGTTTGAACTTCAGTTGCTTGAGAGGCAACTTCAGTTGCTTTTAGTGTCTTTAATTAGAATAATTTTTTAAAGAGAGAAGAATACTTTTTACTCTATAAGATTCCTCAAAAGTAGGGAGACTTTTTATTATATTTGTGAATTTGTTATCTCAAAGTAGCTTTTATTGTCCAGTCATCTTTGACCCCATGCCTCTAAAATATGTATAATAAAAAAACAAGTGAGTGCCTTAGGAATCAATAAAGAAGAGTTCACAATAGAGAAATAGTCCTGAAGGTGCTGGAATGTATGCTCTTTAAGCATGAATACTTTATATGTGAATTGCTTAAATATAAAGTATGGACACTAGAAGTTCTCGTTATGGCACAGCAAGTTAAGAAACGGACAGAGTATCCATGAGAATGTGGGTTCTATCACTGTCCTCACTCAGTGGGTAAAGGACCCAGCATTATCACAAGCTGCAGCATAGCTCACAGATGCAGCTCAGATCCAGAGTTGCTGTCACTGTGGTAGAGACCAACAGCTGCAGCTCTGATATGACACTTGGCATGGAAATTTCATATTCTGCAGGTATGGCCATAAAAAGAATAAATTAATAAGTAAATAAGTAAATCAATCAAGCAATCAATAAATAAGGACACCTATCTGTATGCCCCTAAAATTGTTTTGTTTATTTATTTAACACTTTCTTCTTTTTCAGAAGTTGCCCACTCAACATGGAACCACAGAATCTTACACATGTCTCAGAATTCCTCCTCCTGGGCCTCTCAGATGATCTGGATCTGCAGCCCCTTCTCTTTGACCTCTTCCTGTCCGTGTACCTGGTGACTCTTATTGGGAACCTGCTCATCATCCTGGCTGTCAGCTCTGATTCCCACCTCCACACACCCATGTACTTCTTCCTTTCCAATTTGTCTTTGACTGATATCAATTTCAGCACCACCACTGTCCCCAAGATGCTAGTGAACCTCCAGACACACAACAAATCCATCACCTATGCAGGGTGCCTAGCTCAAGTGACCTTTTTTTCTCTTTTTGCCTGTTTGGAGAGTCTACTTCTGGCAGTCATGGCCTATGACCGGTTGGCAGCCATCTGTCACCCCCTACACTACCTGGTCATCATGAATCCCCGCCTCTGTGGCTTGTTGGTCCTGGTGTCATTGTCCATCAGTTTTTTAACCTCCCAGCTGCACTACTGGATGATGTCACAGCTCACCTTCTGTGCAGATGTGGAAATCCCTCATTTCTTTTGTGACCCTTCTCAACTCCTCAGTCTTGCCTGTTCTGACAGCTCCACCAATAACATATTAATCTACTTCATCGGTACCATCATTGGTGGCATTCCACTCTTAGGGATCCTTTATTCTTATACTCAGATTATTTCCTCTATTCTGAGAGTCTCATCATCAGGTGTAAAGTATAAAACCTTCTCAACCTGTGGCTCTCACCTGTTAGTTGTTTGCTTGTTTTATGGAACAGGCCTTGGGGTGTACCTCAGTTCAGCCATTTCCTCCTCCCCCAGGAAGGGTGCCATGGCCTCAGTGATGTACACTGTTGTCACCCCCATGCTGAACCCCTTCATCTACAGCCTAAGAAACAGAGACATCATGCATGTCCTGTGGGGGATTATCACCAGAAGAACCTAATCTCAATAAATGTGCTATCTTTATTTGGTTCCTAACTGGGAAATGTGTGATAATCAACAATAAAATCTGAATCTGCAGTCACATAGTATATGTGTACTTTTCTGGCTCTCTGCTTTCTGTTTCTTTTTTTTCTCTTAGAATAGCACTGATGGAATTGAATGATTATTTGGGCTCCAGATGCAAGACATTGCCCATCCAGAATTTTGCATAGCACATAGGAGAGCCTTCTCACTTTCTACATGCATTACCCAGGACTCTTGATCCTAGGAAGTCTTGTTTCTATCACTGAAAAAACAAGCATAGCTCTCCCTTTCTTGCTATTTATTATATCTATACTTTTCCTATAATGTTCCTTCTATTTCTTAGATGTATCCAAACCCTACCTTAATAACCAAGACATCCAATGTATTTTGGCTCCTTAATGATTTTTGAGCAAAGATGATGACTATTTAATTTCAGTTCAAATTAGGGTATCTTGAAATTGAAATAGGATGCTATTAATAATGAGTGTGAATAAACAGTCATCACTGGGACTTTCCTAGGAAAACAAGGATGTGCGTTTCCCAAGGAATAAAGTAGAGAGTACCTATCAGAGCAACCTGATTTTCAATTTTTCTGGTAATTCTCCTTCCCCTTCCATCTAACTTCTCCCCAATCATATTATATAGCCAGACACAAAATGACATGTATTGAGTGATTTCATTGATGTGAAGCATTTAAAGTAGTCAAACTCATAGAGACAGAGAGTGGAATGGTAGTTGCCAGAGGTTTGGGAGGAAGAATGGGCAGTTAGTGTTTCGTGAGGACAGAATTTTAATCAGAGAAGGTGAAAAAACTTCTGGAGGTGGATGGTAGTGATGGTTGCAAAACAATATTAAGGTACTTAAGACAACTGAACTGTATACTAAAAAAGAGTTAAGATGGTAAAATTTTTGTTATTTTACTATGATTTAAAAATATATATAACTCCTGTAGGGAATGAGGGGTATATTGCTCCAAATGTTGGGTGTTAATCAGCCATCCACAGTAAACTGCTAGAAATACCTGCTTCAGCTACAGACTGCCAACAGGCAGCCCACATCCTATGACTCTATTATGTAGGGATATAAGCCTTTGGCTCCTTTGCCCCAGTTTCATCGAACTCTTAGGAATCACCCTAGCTCCAGAGCTCCCTGGTGGTTTTCAGACACCTTTGATGGACTTCAACTTGGCTCGACTTATTGCACTGCCCTTCTTCCCTAAAAAGAGTTTGCAAAAACCACAAAGTTCCAAGGAACAGTCCTCACAAGACTGCCCTTCTTTCAGACACCAGCCATATGTTTGGGGGTCGCAGGGTCATTGTCATTGCTGGCACATTGGCTACAAAGTTGAAGACTTTCTCACATTCAATAATTCTCTAGAATGATTCAAACTGAGGGGACTCCCTCAGGTTCAGCAATGCACTGGAATGACACATAGAACCCAGAAAAGTTCTGTACCTAGGATTAGAGTTTCATATAGCAAAGGATACAAATTAGATCCAGACTAAGGAAAATAGACACAGGGCAAGATCTGAAAGGTCCAGGGTGAAGCTTCTTATGTCCTTTCTCCATGGAGTCCAGACTCACTATGTCCTCCTTGTGATAAAGTGTGACAATATTCAAAAAAATCTTACCAACTAGGTAGCTCACCTAAGCTTCAGTGTCTAGAAATTTTGTGGAGGCTTCATTCCATACACATCATTAGTTGAATTATATTGTCCTTATGGTTGAACTCAATTTTGAGCTTCCCTCCTTAGAGGTTGGGTTGATGTCACTTTGCACAAAGTCCCAACTCTTCAATGGATAGTCTTTTGGGCATGGCTCTCTATTAGCATGTACTATCAGGTATGATCCATACTATTCACCATGAATAACCAATACTCCTATCATTAAGGAAATTTCAAAGGCTTAAATGTTACACCCCAGGGGAGTTCCTGTTGTGGCTCGGTAGGTTAAGAACCCATCACTGTCTCTTTGAGGATGTGGGTCCAATCCCTGGCTTCATTCAGTGGGTCAAGGATCCAGTGTTGGCACAAGCTGTGGTATAGATCACAGAGGCACCTCATATCTTGCATTGCTGTGGCTGTGGCATTGGCCAGCAATTGCAGCTGCATTTCGACCCCTGTCCTGGGAACTACCATTTGCCACAGGTACAGCTATAAAAAGAAAAAATAAATAAAATACAAATAAATAAATAAATAAATAAAACTGTTACCTCCTAGGGACTGTGTCCAAGGCCATATCTGTCTTTGGTTTAGGGCCAAATTCACTATTATATTTCCGCCCTTCTGTAAGTGTTAAAAAATTCAAAATATCTTTAATATATACATCCACAATTTTCCTTCCTCCCTGGGCCACTGGAGATTATATAGAGTGCTCTATAAACCCCTGCGATAATTAATATTTGGTTTACTTCTGTTCCTACCAATATTCAATAGGATCAATTTTTGCCCTTCTAATAGTGTGTATAAGATGAAGTCACAAATTAAATGGTGGTTTTATAAATTTCAAGAATAAGAAGGGACAAATAATCAGGATATAAATCTCTCAAGTGAACATGCAATAAGACAACACAAGAAGGTGTTGATCTTTCTGTCTCCTTCAAAAAAATTCATCACCGCAAAGAAAGAGGACTAGGAAAATCACAAATCACTCACAAACCTATCTTAGATTTTCATATACCATGAAATCTCAGTTTAGTAGTGATCCTAGTATTCGATCTCTGCTTCCCACTATGAAACTTTTTCAGTTTATTATTACACTTTTCTTATTTCTCTAGCATTCTAAAAGTTCTTGTTACTTTTTTATTCCTCTAATTCTTCTCTACACTCCTGCCATTTGAGCATTTGTCCTCCCTCAATATTTCCTCTGCCATTTATGCACAGACATAAAATTAGACTTTTTTCTTCCATGTTCAACTTAATTGGGTATAAATTCTATTCTTTACAAATCAGGTAATGGGAAATCAATCTCTGAATTCCACATCCATAAGACTCTGAGCCAGGAGGACTGCACAGGTAAGATGTGGAAAGTTGCAACAGATCATTCTCCCACATATCAAATTTTGTAAGCCAAATTATACTAATGATGTCAAGATTCCAACATAAATGTTCTAAAGAAAATATACTTGAAGACCTGCACTCTCTCTGGGCAGAAATCAGATAATCTTGAATTTGGGTATTGAGTATCTGTGGTTTACTCACACAATGACTGAAGGTGGGATTGAAGTTGTGGTGACCACAGCCAGCACTGGATGTGGAGTGGGGCCTCCTGTTTTCTCTGTGGTTGACACTGCTCTGTAAGGGGCAGGGTCTGATCCCTAGCTGCTTGTGTAGAAGCCCCCAGATCTGTTTCTTAACTGTGTTTCTGACCTGCAGTGCAAGGAACTTAGGATTGGAGCACTCCCACTTGGAGAGGAGCCACTGAGTATCCCTCTGCTGGAGATGTTCACCCGTGAATGTGCTTTTGTGTCACTTTTCCCCCATGGTGTGGATTTGCAAAATACACTGTTGTTGGTACCACTCTTGACCCCACCTTAACTATGTGTATGTTGGTAATTGACCCTGGTGTCTCTCAGGTGTTGTTTTCACTAGGCCACCAGTGTAGATCCACTGAGGTTAGGACCCAGAACTGCAGTATTTGTGTACTTGGACCTGCCGTGGAGGCTATGGAGGCAGCTCAGACTCTGTACAGGTCTAACCCCTCAGACTCTGTCAGGTCCAATATGTATATGCCCATAAGGCCCACAGATGCTAAAGCCAGACTTACCTCAGCTGTGGCAGCACTCATCTATTTGAATGTTCCACCAGTGCTGAATTTATTTATTTCTTGTTTTGTTTTTAGGGCCACACTTATAACATAGGGAAGTTCCCAGACTAGAAGTTTAATCAGAGCTGCAGCTGCTGGCCTACACCACAGCTACAGCAACTCCAGATCCAAGTTACTTCTATGACCTACACCTCAGCTCATAGCCATGCTGGATCCTTAACACCCGCCAGGGATCAAGCCTACAACCTCATGGATACTGGTCAGGTTCATTGCCCCTGAGCTACAGTGGGGACTCCACCAATGCTGAATTTGAAAGGATGGCAGTGGAGGTGTAAAACCAATGGTTCACACAGTTGGGAGGAGAGATTTCAGCTCTTCCCCTTTAGTCTCAGGATATCTTAGTATGGGTGCCTGTCCCCTCTTTCCTCAGCCTGCACTGGCCATCGTCCCTTGGTGTTAGATGTGCTGACGCTGTGGCTGGTTTCCAGTCCTGGAGTTCTCAGTAGTGTTGGTGGCTCACACATGCACACAGAGCACTTGATGGGAGCAGTGTAGGCTCATTGTTGCTCCTGGAGCTGGATGCCAGCTGGTGATGGAATCTGTGAGGGATGGCAGTGGCTTGGGCAACCCCTCCTAGAGCCCAGTGGCAGCCACCTGTTCTCAACTGATCATGGACCCTGTGGCAGCTATGACAGTGGATCATGCACCCTCCCAGGGAAGCAACGACAGGTGTTGGCAGGTGTAGACCCTCGTCAGTGGCAGTGAGCCACACTATTCCTGGGAATGCAGAGGCAATAGTCAGTGTTTAGTTGTGGGCCCTTTGGCGGAGACAGTAGTGGGCTATGCTCATTCTCGGGGGGAAACAGGCAAAGGTTGGTGCATGGTTGTGGGAACCTTGGTGGTAGAGGATGATATCCATTACCAGGAAGTCAGGGGAGGAGTTGATGCCTGGCTGTGGGGCCTTCTGGGGGAGTGGCAGCCATGGTCCCCACACACGTTCCCAGGAAGGTAGAGGCAGTGAGACCCTCAGTGGAGGCAATGGTCTATACCTGCCTTTGGAGACTTACATGTCACCAGTGGTGAGCTCCCACCCCCAGAGCTCAGGCAAGTTGTGCCTTGCAGGAGTTCCTGTGGTGGCTCAACAGATTACAAACCCAACTATATCTGTGATGAAGTGGGTTCAATCCCTGGCCCTGCTTATTGGATTAAGGATCTGTTTCTGTGAGCTGTGGACACTCCCAGCTCTGACTTGACCCCGAGTCTGGAAACTTCCATATAGCTCAGGTACAGTCCTAAACAGGAAAAAAAAAAAGTGGTGCCTTGCAGCCTAAGAGCCTGTACTTGGAAAAAGAAGGATCTATGGTGGTGCCGCCCCTCCCCTCTCGTGCCCCCCAGTAATGGCACCATGCCTCCTGGTGACAGGCTTCTTCCCACACTCCCTCAGTATAATGCACTACACCCTAGCTCCCTCAAGTTGTCTCCAAGAAGCCAACCCCAATCTCTCCCCAGATGAGAGAGAACCTCAGCACCAGTCCCAAGCAAATGAGCATCTCAAGCTAGAGTGTGCCAGGGTGGCAGCACTGACTTTCTATGCAGGTCTTTCTCTGGCTTTCCCTTCCCAAACAAGTTGCTACAATCTTCTCTGAGATTTAAAATCTCCCCCTCTGTCCCCACTGATCTCCCCTCCACTGAGTGGCCTTCCAGTATGTGGAAAGATTTCGTCCTTCACAGCTTCCTCCCAGGGGCACTGTCCTGTCCCAATTCCTTTATCATTCTCTCTCTTTTTTTTTCTTTAGTCCTACCCACTTACCCAGAAGTTGTCTTGTCCTTTTGGAAGTCTGAGATCTTCTGCCAGTGTTCAGTAGATGTTCTGAGAGAATGGTTCAATATGTAGATGTGGTTTTGATGCATATGTGGAAGAAGGTGTGGTCCACGTCCTACTCCTCTGCCATCTGCCCCCTTCCCTATAATCAGAGTCTTCTTAGAGTCAACTGTCCTGGTAGAGGGTGAGGACTATGTGATAGGCAGGTCCAATGATGCTCCCAATGAACCATCCCATCTGTATTCTTGCCCTTGTATATACCTGTATCTTTGAATGTGGACTGGACACCATGACTTTCTTTTTGTATATAGAAATTGTAAAAAACACTGGGCTGTCCAGTACACCACTAGTGTTTAGAAAGATTCAACTTTCATCCTACCAGACTTCTCCTGCCATGTTGCCACCCCGCCAATGATGGAAGCCACTCGGTCAGAAACTAAGGGAATCCTCTAGCCTTCAAAGAACTCAGTCCTTTCAACAGCCATGTAAGTGAACTTGGAATCAGATACTCTCCTAGTCAAGGAATGACACAACTGCAGCCCTGGTTTACATTTTGAATGTAGACATCTCTGAGCCCTCTTGAAATGTGAAAGCAAACTAGCAAGTTACCAGAGAAATATGTCAACATACCTAGTTGTGTAATGTAATAGCATATATGAAATGAGAATATTTTTTATTAATTAGAAGTTAGAATTTAAAATTATAATAAAATTAGAACTAAAATTTGAACTGTCACTGGAAATAGAAAAACAACACATATACAATAAATAAAATCCAAATCCCAAATCAGAGGTACATAAAGAAAAATAAGAAGTTCCCAGAGAAATAAATCTTAACTCAGAAAATGGAAATGCTATCAGAATCTTGAGGTGGAATATTTACAGCTCTCTAAATTACATGAAAAATTCAATGGATTTGAAGATATAAAAGTACATATTACTTTTTCTAGTTAATGAAAATGTATCAGCATTTAATGATAAGATACATAACTTAGAAGTCAGAGGTGAAGAATAGAGGTCAACCTCCTCCTGAGAACGGGAAGGGTTTAGGTCCTTCCAAGTGCATTCACTTTTCACCCATTCCTCCTCCATTAAATTAGCAAATCCCCAGAGACTGAGAGACTAAGGACCAATTTGCCTAATTGTCTTTGGCATGAACTGAGGTCTCAAAGTTTTTACACTGTGCATAATCAGACTGTGTTTCCCAGCCAATCACTTGGCAGCTCCAGTCCAGTGAGATCTATATGTGTTTGTCTCCTCTCCCCAGGGTTGTCTGCACCAGGTCCATACCTGGGTCTGTCTTCTTGCCAGTCCTGAGAACAAAGCCTCAGCCTGCAACCAACATCAGGTAGGGGAGGGGCAGGACATGGGCCTTCCGCAGTCTTTCTCCAGCAGAGACACAGCCCAGCCCAGGTTGAGCCAGGTTCCGTGGGAGACACTGCATGCAGGAGGGGTTGGGAGAGCCTTGTTTTGTCATTATCAAGCCAGCAGACAGTTGGGATAGCCAGGCAAGGATAGCAAAACACCAAGATTCAGCTCAGACACCTATGAAGTTGAGGATGTTGGAAATGGTGGGGATCTCGGAAATTTTATTTAAATTCTCTTTTCACCTCACAGTGCTCCTATCTTCCACTGAGTCTTTTCTACCTGTACAGAAAATAGGTGGCTCTAAACTGTCTCCTAAGTGCTCCATTTGACCATGAAAATGATGATGAAAATGATGACAGTAACCAAAATATCACAAGTATTTATGTAGGGATTTCAGGTACCAGGTGTTGAGATAAGGTTCTTATGTAGCTTGTTTCCTGTTATCATCACCTTACAGTTGAGATAGGATCAGAGTGTTTTAAAGTAGTTTTATCAGGCCCTGGGGTAGAAAATGGGCAAATTCAGATTCGAATGCAGATAATGAAACTCCATTCATAGGCACCTGCACAGTCCTCTCTCCTGCTAACACAGTCTGCATTCAGGGAGCTGAATTTAGGAGAAATGCTCTCTCTATATATAAGGAAGAACTGACTTGAAAAACCCCTTAAATTGGCATAAAAAAGGCAAACTTAGTGTTTGAGATCTGGATTTCATCCTAAATTTCTCAACTGTTCATAAGAGGGTTGGATTTGATGAGAAATTAATACTTGAAAAATGTTGATGATTTGAGACATATTTAAGAAATTTTATCAAGCCATAACAAACAAAACCACAGCAAAAAGCAAACTCTCTTCCCTTTCATCGCAGGAAGAGTCCCCTGCTCACTGTGCTCTTCCCTTTAAGGGGTTCATGGACAACAAAAGTGGAGGGCATGGGCAGCACCTGCTCCTTCGACTACAGCAAGTAAGGTTCAGCTGAATGCAGGGATCCCAGAAAAAATCAGCTCATGATAATTCAGAGCATTTCTGTTTCTTGTTTCTTCTATTGGACTTTGCTTCACTGTCCACTTGCTCCATTTTTCCTGTAATTTAAACCCTCTTAATCTCTAAGAGAATATAGAGTCAGGGAGTTAGGCAGGAAACAAAAAACAGTTCAAAGGTATACCTTAGAAAGACTAGAAGGGGCTTCTGAACCCCTGCTTTCCTCTCTAAAGTGTGGGAAAGCAGAGTGGACAAGTTCAGGGCATGAACCTCAGAGGCCCACAATTTAATCTTGAAACTTACCAGTTCTACTTATTATTTGAATGACACTGGGCACGTTCTTAATATCTTTGAGTCTCAGCATTATCATCTAAATTATTAGTCATTTGATACAACTGTGTTGAGCCAGAATGAAAAAAGATGGGTACTAGGCATGTAAATAAACATGTGATGGATACATTATAGTAAGTGTAAAGTAAATTATAGGTACTGTTATCATTATCATCATCATCATCAGAGTCATCAAGTTTAAGTACCATTTATTCAATGAAACCGGTTTCTGTTGATCTTGAAAGAACATTTTAATTTTGTCTTTATGTATGTAGATTCAAATGCCTGGCACTAAATATCTTAGTCTCATTTATTTCTGATTTCTCAGAGCCTCTCCTTGCCTGGCAAATAGGCTATGAGAAAAAAAACTGCCTGTTAAATGTTAAACAGACCCTCCCTTGGTTCTCAGAAACAGAGTGTGAGCAATAGGTCTTGCATACACTGGGCATTTCCTGCCTATAATTTCAGGCCTTCAAGTGATGTCTTGAAGGACTAGACAAAAGGTAAAACAGTGCTTATATGCCTCTCTGTCAATATTCTAAGGGACTTTTCAATTTCCATTGGGAAAAATCTGCAATGCTCAATTATTTTTTAAAAAAAGTTGATCATAAAAATAAAAAGAGGTGTTCCCTTCATGGCACAGCAGAAATGAGCCCAACTAGTATCCATGAGGATGTGGGTTTGATTCCTGGCCTCATTCAGTGGGTTAAGGATCTGGTGTTGTCATGAGCTCTTGCATACGCCAGCAGCTGGTGCTCAGATTTGACCCCTAGCCTGGGAACTTCCATATGCCACAGATGCAGCCCTAAAAATAAATAAATAAAAATAAAACATAAATTTAAAAAATAAAGAGGGGAGAGAGAGAGGAAGGAGAAGTTAATCTGATTGTGTAAACAGAGACATATTTCAAGATTGCCACTCATTCTGTCAGTGAATTACCTGGGATAGTCTTCATTCTCTCTCCTATATAGTAGAATACAAGGTCATTAAACATTTATTGGAGTTGTATTTCATCAATAAACCCATTATTCCAACAATGATTCAAATTCTGATTTAAGAATCATGTGTGAATATTTATTATGTCCTGACTTCTTTTAGGTTCCATCCTTGGGAATCAGTGTCAGGGATACACAAAACATGCTACAGTGGTATCTTGATTAGTTCAAATTGAAGTTGCTTGGGCAGCAGCAAAGGAAGAAGGAAACTCTGACTTTCATCTCTCTCCCGGAAGCAGAGAATAAATCTCTCATATGAAAGAAGCACCCCCTGCCTCTAGAGGCAGAAGGAATCCTTTATCATCAGAGTTAGGTAAATTGGAACCTAGAAGTCTGTGTACACAAATATTGCAATTTCTTTAATTTACCATCCCAAGCCTAAACTCTCTTTAAATTCTTCACTAATGCAGCACTCAAGGACTAAGTTTCTTTGTTCTGTCAATCCTCAACAATGTATGGTTTCTATATATAAAAAGTATAAAAATTGCCAACTTTTGGAGTTACTTGGTAGCCTAGCAGTTAAGGATCTTCCATTGTCCCTGCTGTGGCATGGGTTTGATCTCTGGCTAGGATTTCTGATGCTACAGGTGCTCTGAAAGAGAGAGAGAAAGGAAGGAAGGAAGAGAAAGTAACCAGCTTTGGACACTTAGATACCATTTCCATGAGACCTTCATGTACATGAATTCAAATTTGTTTCTTTTTCTCCTGTGAATCTGTCTTGCATCAATTTTTTATTTGTCCATGAACAAGAACTCAAGATGGATAGAGGGGAGAGTTCCCCTTCCTTGAAACCACAGGTGTCCTACAGACAATCAATATTGGCCTTATATCAATATTAGGGATACCAGCACAGTGAGGTGGAGAGGTTTATGCACATTCCACAATTAGTGGGTGAAAGGTGTGGGACTTGGACAAAGACCTCCTGATTCCCATCCCAGGGCTCTGTCCCACCAGAATGGAATGATTCTTTTCTATTGGAACCTGTTTTATTCTCAGATGAGCAAGCGGAAGTAGAACAATGGGTTCCTTCCATTAGCATTTGGTGAGCTCATCTGAGAATGAGCAGAAAGTACCAAGTGTTTTGCAGGGACATTTTTGCATGAATATTATGGATGATGAGGTTTCCTCTGGAAAGTAATGCATTTTCCAGCCCATTTTGGAAATCTGAAACATGGAAATAATATTTCCTATATAGACAAGACTTTTCACATGGCTCTATCATGAAAAGATGGTTGCAGGTGAGACTTCAGGGATTTTTTTTAAACTTAACCTTGACAATCAGAGCATGAACTTGACTTTGTCTGATTTTTCCATCAGGAAACAATTATATGTCATTAATAGTAAAATTGCACAGGTTTGAAGTTTTCCAAATCAAACAATAATCTTGCATGAATATATCTTTGGGAAATTCTCACTGGGTAATATGGATGTGGGCACAAGAATTTCCTTAACTGTGTCATAAGAATTTGAAAAATAAAATGAAGTTTATTCCTTAGGTAATTCTATGCTCACTTTAAGTATTAAAATAAATGTATGAACTTCACTGATGCTAAAATAAAGTACTTTTATAAATCAGAATCAGTAAACAACATGCACAGTGTAATAGCATTTAAGTATGTTTTCAGGAAAAATGCTTGTGAATACATAAATTAACACCAATGCGACAGAGACATTGAAAAGAAAATGCATCTACCAAATTCATGATGATGTTTATTTTTGGGCAGCTAAGGGGCAGGGGAATGAGACCATGCAGGGATAGCAAAAATCTCTCAATATTTATCAGTAAGAAATAGGAATTTTAGGATTTCCCTTGTGGCTCAGGGTTTTAAGGATCTGACATTGTCACTGCAGTGGCTCTGGTGGCTTCTGTGAAGGGCATTCTATTCCTGGCCCAGGAATTTCCATATGCCACAAGCTCAGAAGAAGAAAAAAAGATTTCTAAAGGAAGTATTATTAAATATGTACATTTAATATGGTAAATATGGTATTTATAAAATATAACATTAATGCGACATTTATATTGTCTGGAAATGGTTCTCTACCTTAGCTCTATGTTAGCGTGCCCAAAGGACTTAATGGATATAGATTCTGTTTGAATTTGTTCTGGGCTGTGCCCAGTCCATAGTTAAAATTTAAAAGTCACAAAGGCAATTATGATGATCAACTAGTGCTGATAGCCACTCTTTTAGTAATTTATATTTAAATTAATTTCTTATAGCAACTGTGTAAGGTCAGCCCAGTTAATGTACCCACTGAATCAATGAGCAAATTACCCAGGAGTTCATAATATTTGTCTTTGGTTCTTTTCTCTTTTGATTTTTCCCAAATTATATCATTTAGACCCATCAGGAGAAAAGAAGACCTGAGTTGCCTTCATCAGGAAGGTGAATGTAGGAGGAATGTGATCCTTCAATAAGGAATTATGACTTTAAAAAGCCCTGAGGAAAAAAAATAAAAAATAAAAAGCACTGAATCTGGCATGAGAAGGCCAAGTGAGAGTTTGAGACTTATCTTCGGTCTTACATATCTTGTAAGTTCATGAGGTGGTAGGATTTGTGAGAAACCAACCTTTCACAAATGTTTAAGATTGGAGACATGTTTAAGAAGTTTTACCTAGCAACTACAAACAAAAAGAGCAAAAAGCAAACTCAGCCTCATACCTTTCTCTGAGAATGTGTAGCACTGTTAGGAAAATACTCTGCAAAAAGGAAAAATACATTCAGAGTACTTATTAAAATTTAATTACTATTTAATTATTGTTATGTCATATATCAGTGCTATCTTTAGGATCAGCAATGCTGCAAGAGTTTGTGCTTCTGTCAAAAATATATTTATCATTAGTTCTCAATGTGGCTTATTGGATTAAGAACTCAATATAGTGTCTGTGAGGATGCAGGTTTGACCCCTGGCTTCACTCAGTGGGTTGAGAATCCCTTGTTAGCACAAGCTGCAGCGTAGGTCACAGATTTGGCTCAGATCTGGCATTGCTGTGGCTTTGGCATAGGGCTGAAGCTGAAGCTTCATTTCAACCCATAGCCCAGGAAATTCTATATACCACAGGTATGTCCATAAAAAGAAAAAGAAAAACTATATATCAAAATATCAAAACATGAAAGCCGCCAAGGCCAAATACTTATATTCGACTTATTTTTGGAAAAAAATTGACCAAAACACCAACATGTTTGAGTGAGCACTTAACGTCCATGGAAGATGGATATCACAAAACCAAGTAAGGATGAAAAATCCTTAAAGATAATTGGCATATACAGTAGACACATGAAAAGATGCTCAACATCACTTATTTTTAGAGAAATGTAAATCTAAACTATAATGAAGTACTACCTCACACAAGCTGAGGGGCCATCAATAACAAGTCTACCAATAACAAATGCTGGAGAGGATGTAGAGAAAAGGGAATCCTCACTGCTGGTGGGAATGTAAATTTGTACAACCGTTATGAAGAAGACTATAAAGTTACATCAGAAAGCTAAAAGTAGAATTATCATATGATGCAGCAATCCTACTCCTGGGCATATATCCAGACAAAACTATAATTCAAATAGATACATGCACCACTGTGTTCCTTGCAGCACTATTCACAACAGCCAAGACAGGAAAACAACCTGGTTGTCCATCAACAGAGGAATGAGTTAAAAAATACCACTCAGCCATAAAAAAGAACAAAATAATGCCATTTGCGGCAACATGGATGCACCTAGAGATTCTCATACTAAGTGAAGTGCATCAGAAAAATCCAAATATCCTACAATATCACTTACATTGGAATCTAAAATATGGCACAAATGAACCTATCTACAAAACAGAAACAGACTCACATATGTAGAGAACAGACTTGTCACTGCAGGGAGGAGGGAGTGGGAGGGACTAGGAGTTTGGGGTTAGTAGATGCTGACAATTATATTTAGAATGGATAAGCAATGAGGTCCTGTTGTATAGCACAGGGAACTGTATCTAATATCCTGGACTAGACCATGATGGAAAATAACTTGAAAAAGAATGTATATATATCTATGATTGGGTCACTTGGCTGTACAGCAGAAATTGGCACAACATTGTAAATATACTATAATTTCATTTAAAGAGTTATTTGGCATATTAAAAAAACTATCTGATTATAAACAGTAGATTTTAATTTATACACCTCTGAGTCTGGTTTTAGCTTTTTAGAACTACACTGCAAATCATAGGAATTTCAGATACTGTATTTGCTGAAGATAGAGTATATTTCAGTGCTTTTTTTGTGTCCTTTAATTAGAAAAAATATTTTTAAAGTGAGAAGAATACTTTTATTCCATATTTTTCATTCAAAAGGTGGGGACAGCTATTTTACTGTGTTCATGGATTTGTTATCTCAAAATGTCCTTATTTATCTAATTTCTTTGTCATCATGCCTCTAATTCGATGTACAAAGGAACTAGTTTAGGAGTCCCTATTGTGGCACAGCAGAAACGAACCCAACTAGGAACCATGAGGTTGTGGGTTCGATCCCTGGCCTCGCTCAGTGGATCAAGGATCTGGCATTGTCGTGAGCTGTGGTGTTGGTCACAGAGATGGCTTGAATCTGGCATTGCTGTGGCTGTAGTGTAGGCCAGTGGCTACAGCTCCAATAATACCCTTAGCCTGGGAACCTCCATATGCCACAGGTGTGGCCCTAAAAAGCCAAAAAGACAGATAAATAAATGAAAGAAAGAAAAGAAAGAAAGAAAGAAAGAAAGAAAGAAAGAAAGAAAGAAAGAAAGAAAGAAAGAAAGAAAGAAGGAAGGAAGGAAGGAAGTAAGGAAGGAAGGAAGGGAAGGAAGGAAGGAAGGAAGAAAGAAAGAAAGAAAGAAAGAAAGAAAGAAGAAAGAAAGAAAGAAAGAAAGAAAGAAAGAAAGAAAAGAAAGAAAAGAAAGAAAGTTAGTTTATATTCAATGAAGAAGAGCCAAGAATTGAAAAATACTACTGAAGGCACTATGGTCTACAGTTTTCAAGCATGAAAAAGTTATTTATGATTTGCTTCAAAAACCCAAAGTATGGATCTTATTTGGTGCCCCTACATCATTTTATTTATTCAACTCTTTCTTCTTTTTCAAAAGGTGACCCCTCAATATGGAACCACAGAATCATACACATTCCTCAGAATTCTTCCTCCTGAGCCTCTCAGATGATCCAGACCTACGACCCCTTCTCTTTGGGCTCCTCCTGTCCATGTACCTAGTGACCCTGCTTGGGAACCTGCTCATCATCCTGACTGTCAGCTCTGATTCCCACCTCCACACACCCATGTACTTCTTCCTTTCCAATTTGTCCTTGGCCGACATCAGTATCAGCACCACCACTGTCCCCAAGATGCTAGTGAACCTCCAGACACACAGCAAATCCATCACCTATGCAGGCTGCCTAGCTCAGGTGATGCTTTTTCCTCTTTTTGCCTGTTTGGAGAGTCTACTTCTGACAGTCATGGCCTATGACCGGTTGGTAGCCATTTGTCACCCCCTACACTACCTGGTCATCATGAACCCTCGCCTCTGTGGCCTGCTGGTCCTGGTATCATTTTCCGTCAGCCTTTTGGACTCCCAGTTGCACTACCTGATGATGTCACAGCTCACCTTCTGTGCTGATGTGGAAATCCCTCATTTCTTTTGTGAACTTTCTCAGCTCCTCAAACTTGCCTGTTCAGATATCTCCATCAATATTATATTAATGTACTTCAGTGGTGCCATCTTGGCTGGAATTCCACTCTCAGGGATCCTTTACTCTTATATTAGAATTCTTTCCTCCATTCTGAGAGTCTCAACATCAGGTGGAAGGTACAAAGCCTTCTCCACCTGTGGCTCTCACCTGTCTGTTGTTTGCTTGTTTTTTGGAACAGGGCTTGGTGTGTACCTCAGCTCTGCTGTCTCATCTTCCTCCAGGAAGGGTGCAGTGGTCTCTATGATGTACACTGTGTTCACACCTATGCTGAATCCCTTCATCTACAGCCTAAGGAACAGGGACATCAAGCACGCCCTGTGGAGGATTATCACCAGAGTAGGGTAATCTCAACAAAAGGTGACCCCTCATTTTGGGGTTCATAAGATTGGAAAAGGCAGGAATTCCTATTGTGACTCAGTGGTAATGAACCTGACTATTATCCATGAGGATGCAGGTTAAATCCCTAGCCCCACTCAGCGGGTTAAGGATCTCATGTTATAGGCCACAGATGTGGCTTGCCTCTGGCATTGCCGTGGCTATGGAGTAGGCTGGCAGCTGCAGCTCCAATTCAACCCCTAGCCTGGGAACTTCAATAAACGTGAATATGCCACAGGTGCAGCCCTAAAAATACCAAAAAAAAAAAAAGACTACTGAAAAAGGGAAGACTGAACTCAACTCTTTGGGAGTAGAAAGCAGGAAGGGTTTCAGTGCTGAGCAAACTAGTGTGAAAGAAGGGGAGGATGTTGGTGGGGAAGGTCATCAATGGAATGCATCAAGAACATTACATTATTCCTCAGTTTGCAAAGTTTTTTCTCTATGATTAAGCAATCTGTGTTTGTTAATCAGTGCCCACTGAAATTAGATACCTACCCTCCCACAGACACTGGGAAAAAGGAGTGCTATTTATATTTGAAGAGATGGGTCTAAAATTATTGAAAAAGACATTTCCTGGTTTGTAAATCTGGAAAGAGTATAGGAGAAGATCTATATATATTTCAGAAGGCAGAGGAAAAATTTACAGTTGCAAGTTTTCTAAAGTAAATGGTCTAAGAAAAGAGACATCATGGATCTATGGTCAGGAAGAAACCCATCTAAATTTTACTCCAGCTGAGAGGACATTAAGGCAGTCTTGGTCAGTATGTTAAAGAACAATACAACATGGGCCAATAATGCTTATCCCAGGAATTTTAAATATGTCTCAACTTTTAGGAAGTCCATTTACATTAATTTATTGCATAAGTAAGTCAAAACAAAAATGGCAAGGTTTATAGGAATCCAGATGCATTTATTAATTTTTAACAGCCATTGCAGCAAATGGCAATGTGTTCATATGTGTATGTGGGGGGGGGTACAGACCCTCAAGCTAGAAAAATAAAGATATATTTTTAAGATGATATATAGTTTTGATTTTTAATGAGGTAACATTCCACTGAATGTAGAAACATTAAGAAATGGCAATTAATGATCATGGAAAAATTATTGCTATTAAGTACAGTATTTAATATTTTTGGTAATTCGATCAAATGTATAAGATTAAAAAAGAAGGATTGTAAATGGGATGGTTTTTCTGATTTCTCTTTATTGTCTTTCATTATAAATATATAGAAATGCAATTGATTTCTGTGTATTAATTTTGTAGCCTGCAAATTTGCCAAATTCATTGAGGAGTTCTAATAGTTTTCTGGTGCTGTCTTTAAGGTTTTCTAAATATAGTATCATGTCGTCTGAAAATGGTGATAGTTTTACTTCTTTTCCAATTTGAATTTTTTTATTTCTTTTTATTATCTGATTGCTGTGGCTAGGACTTCCAAAACTATGTTGAATAATACTGGTGAAAGTGGACAGCCTTGTCTTGTTCCTGATCTTAGTGGGAATGTTTTCAATTTTTCACCATTAAGAATGATATTAGGGAGTTCCTGTTGTGGTGCAGTGGTTAACAAATCTGACTAGGAACCATGAGGTTGCAGGTTTGATCCCTGGCCTTGCTCAGTGGGTTAAGGATCCAGCCCTGCCATGAGCTGCAGTGTAGGTTGCAGAAGCAGCTCAGATCCCGCGTTGCTGTGGCTCTGGCATAGGCCAGAGGCTGCAGCTCTGATTCAACCCTTAGCCTGGGAACCTCCATATGCCATGGGAGTGGCCCTAGTAAAGGCAAAAAAATGAAGAATGATATTAGCTCTGGGTTTTTCATATTGCCTCAAAAAAAATAAAATATCTTGGAATCAACATACTAAAGAGGCAAAAGAACTATACTCTGAAAACTACAAAGCATTGATGAAAGAAATCAAAGATGACATAAATGGATGGAAAGATACATCATATTCTTGGGTAGGAAGAATTAATATTATCAAAATGACTATATTATCCAAAGCAATCTACAGATTCAGTGCAATCCCTATCAAATTACCAAATACATTCTTCACATGACTAGAACAGTATTTTAAAATTGGTATGGAAACACAAAAGACCCTGAATAGCCAAAGCAATGCTGAAAAAGCAAAATGAAAATGGAGGAATCAAGCATCCTGACTTTAGACAATTCTACAAAGCTACAGTCATCAAAATGATATGGTACTGGGACAAAATAGACAGGATAGAAAGCCCAGATATAAACCCAAGTAACTATGGGCAACTAATCTATTACAAAGGAAGACAGAACATATAGTTGAAGAAAGATAGCCTCTTCAATAAGCAGTGCTTGGAAAACTGGAAAGCTACATGTAAAAGAATGAAGGTAAAACACTATTTAACACCTCAAAACTTATTAAATACCTAAATGTAGGGCCAGACAATATAAAAGTCCTAGAGGAAAACATAGCCAGAACACTCTTTGAGATGAATCACAGCAATATCTTATTTGATCCACCTCCTAAAATAATGACAATAAAGACCCGAATAAACCAATAGGAACTAATCAAACCTAAAAGATTTTTCGGAGCAAGGAAACCATTAAAAAAGAAAAGAAAAAAACCCACAGAATGGGAGAAAATCTTTGCTAATGATGCAACATACAAAGGCCTACTCTCCAAAATATACAAACAACCCATGCAACTCAACAAAAACAATGACAACAACCAAAAAAACAACCTAATTGAAAAATGAGCAGAAGACCTAAATAGACATTTCTCCAGGGGCATACGGATGGCCAATAAGCATATGAAAAAATGCTCATTATCACTAATTGTTAGAGAAATGCAAATCAAAACTACAGTTAGGTACCACCTCACAATGGTCAGGATCTCCATCATTAATAATTCAACAAATAACAAACGCTGGAGAGGGTGTGGAGAAAAAGGTACCCTCATCCACTGTTGGTGGGAATGTAAACTGGTACAACCACTATGGAAAACAGTATGAATGTACCTCAGGAAACTAAATACAGAGCTACCATATTATCCAGCAACTCCTCTGCTGGGCACATATCCAGACAAAATTTTCATTGAAAAAGATACATGCACCTCTATGTTCATAGCAGCACTATTCACAATAGCCAAAATATGAAAACAACCTAAATGTACATGAACACATGAGTGGATTAAGAAGTTGTAGTACCATACATACATTGGAATATGATTCAGCTATAAAAAAACAAACACCATTTGCAGCAACACGGATGAATCTAAAGACTCTCGTACTTAGTGAAGCAAAGCAGAAAGACAGACAAATATCATATGATATCACTTATTTGTGAAATCTAAAATATGAAACTGATGAAGCTATCAAAAAATAACAAACAAACAAAAAAAAGAAACAGATGATGGCCAAGAAGAGCAGACTTGGGGTTCCCAAGGGAGAAAGGAGAGGGAGTGGGATGGATGGGTATTTGGGGGGTTTTTTGGATGCAAACGCTCATATTTGGAATAGATAGGCAATGGGATCCTGCCAAAAAGCACAGGGAAATGTGTGAGATTGGGTCACTTTTTTGTACAACAGAACTTGATGAAACATTGTAAATATAAAATACTTTAATAATAATAATAAATGTAATATCAAAAAAGAAAAAAAATGAAAGGGCTATTGTAAAATAATGAACAAATGCATCATCATTTGTAGATCAGATTTTGGAAGGGGAAAACTCTCAGATCTCTGAAGAGGCAGCCCTGTGAGGATCCTTCATCATTCATTTCAACAAATCCCCTCAGACAAATGTTTTCAAATTGGAGCCACACAGAAAGTCCACCTGAATGGTTTATTGAACACAGATGGCTGGTCCTACCCTGGAGTTTCTGATGTGGTAGATCTGGGATGAAGGCCAAAAACATGCTTGTCTAACAAGCTCCCTGGTGGTGCTGATTAAAGAAATCCCTCTGTTGTCACCCTACGCTTTAAACAATTAAGCTCCCTTAGGTAAAAGGAAGATAATAGAAAAGAAACTTTCTGCCACTGCTGTTGCCCTGAGGATAGCTGGGAAGAGAGGCAGAATTCTTTCCTGCAATTTTTCCTTCTTTAGCTGGCCTGCTCAAACATGTACAGTTAAGATCATTCCCCCTGGAGATTAAAAAGGTTTCTTTATGAAGTCTCCTGGTGCTCCTTAAGATACTGCCCTAATTCTTACTCCCCCTTCACAGAATTTAATTTCAAAGTTAGAAGTTTATCCCTGAGGGATGTGTTCATGTTACAATTTGTGCAGTGAACTTGATTCTAGTCATCCCTTTGTAAAAAAAAATAAAATAAAATGTTTGAGAAAGGCCCCTATTTATGGTGGTAATGGAATTTGGTATAACCACTATGGAAAAAAATATGGGGGTTCCTCAAAAACTAAATATAGAACTACCATACAATCCAGCAATCCCACTCTTGGGCATATATCTGTACAAAATTTTCATTCAAAAATATGTGCATCCCTATGCTCATAGCAACACAATTCACAATAGCCAAGATATAGAAATGACCTACATGAAAGTCGGCAGATGAATGGATTAAGAAGATGTGGTACATATACACAATGGTATACTACTCAGACCTAAAAAAACAAAATAATAACATTTGCAGCAACATGGATGCAACTAGAGATTCTCATACTAAGAGACGTTAAATCAGAAAGAGTAAGACAAATACCGTATGTTATCACTTATTTGTAGAATCTAAAATATGGCACAGATGAACTTATCTATAGAACAGAAATAGCCAAGACATGGTGATTGGATTAGAGAGATGTGGTATATATACACAATGGAATACTATTCAGCCATAAAAAAGAACAAAAATAATGCCATTTGCAGCAACATGGATGAAACTAGAGACTCTCATCCTGAGTGAAGTAAGTCAGAAACAGAAAGAAAAATACTATATGATATCACTCATATCTGGTATCTAATATATAGAACAGCACAAAGGAAATTTTCTACAGAAAAGAAACTCATGGACTTGGAGAATAGACTTGTGGTTGCCAAGGGGGAAGGGGAGGGAGTGGGAGGGACCGGGAGCTTGGGGCAAAAAGATGCAGAATGTTGCCTTTGGGATGAATTAGCAATTGGATCCTGCTGTGTAGTACTGGGAACTCTGTCTAGTCATTTATGATGGGACACGTAATGTGAGAAAAAAAGAATGTATACATATATGTGTAACTGGGTCACCATGCTGTACAGTAGAAAAAATACATATATAAATAAATGATTTTTAAAAAGAATATAAGGAGTTCCCATCATGGCGCAGTGGAAACAAATCTGACTAGGAACCATGAGTTTGCAGGTTCGATCCCTGGCCTCGCTGAGTGGGTTAAGGACCTGGTGTTGCCGTGAGCTGTGGTGTAGGTCGCAGACATGGCTCCAATCTGGCATTGCTGTGACTGTGGTATAGGCCAGCAGCTGTAGCTCCAATTCCATCCCTATCCTGGGAACTTCCATATGCTGCATCTGTAGCCCTAAAAAACTAAATAAATAAATAATGAAAATAATTTTTAAAAATACCTGGGATCAGCAAGGTGACAATATACTTCTTAGCCTGGGGTCAGTGAGCTGGGAGCACAGGAACACACAAGGAGCATTTATCCTTTCAGGGGCATCCAGGGTTGAAGTCTCAAAGTGCCCAATTAAATAAATGTTCCTAGTGTGACTCTATTTCTAAAGTTTTGCCATTGGAAAGAAAGAATCACAATAAAAATGGAAAATTTGCCTGACAGTTCTATTCTCACTTGGGAAATTTGGGAACAGTCATTATTTTCCCATTTGGGAGTTTTCCTCTCCTTAGGAATGAGGAGAAAATAATCCAATCACATTAGGAATAGACAATATCTGGTGCATAATAAATCTCCAGTGAGTAGTTCATGAATAATTGATTGGGCGCAAGAAAAAGCATAGGAGCCTGTAATTCGTGGGAAAGAGGAGATAAAAGGTAGAGAGTCTCTGGAAAAATAATTCTTATTAGAGAGAAGCTCTATATTCCAAGAAGAAAGAAAAGGAAACAGCAAGAGCTGGAGAAAACTTGTTTCAGTGGACATTAAGGCAGCTTCAAAGTACAGAGACTTCACGGCCATAGAATAAATAAATACGGGACTGTTACATAACACTATTCTAGAAGAAAAACCCAGTTCCCACTTTCTCCCTTCTTTTCTCTCTTACTCCCCCACCCCTTCCTGGGACCCTCTCTCTGAAGCTTATCACTGCAGCCTTCTGTTCTCCAGGGTCTGTCCTTGGAATGGCAAATTCTGTTTGCACTTGGCTGGGCTCAGAGAATTATAGGAAAGGGGCATCAGGGACATGTTTCAAGTTTCCAGCATCTCAGGGGATAGATTCTCAGAGCTGCTCATTAACTAAGGTATTCCATTATCTTGCCACTCTCCAAACAATGCTGCTCCCTGGATACAGAGAGAAAATTTTTTTCAGAGAGAAAAAAGAGTGTGAAAATTTTTTCATCCAAGATGGTGTCTCTGCAAGTAGCCTTGGAGGGACATGAATTTACTTCTTCTCACGAAAGATTCTTCTTTCTTTGGATTGGCTTTTAAATGACAAAATATCCCCCAGAGAAAGCTGAATTTCTCCAAGAACCAGACCCATGACCCAACTTTCTGTAATGCTCTTTTGGGGTACAGAGATAAGAGAATGGAATATTTTCTTCTTTCTTTCATTCTTTCATATCAGGCCAGGTCTTTTATTTTCTTTACACTTATCACACCATGGATTCATAGGAAATGGGTTCCAACAGCTCAGGCTCCTTTCCACTGGGTCTCACAAAGAATGCTTCTCTGGGTGGAAAGAGGCTGGAGTTTCTACTGAAACCAAGACCTTTCTCTTTGGCTTCCTTTTTTTTCTTATTTTCCTTTACATGTTTCAGGAAGGTGCCTGGGTTCTTAATATGTTTCATAAGCACATTCATTCTCTTGGTAAGAATCTTGCCATTAACTTCTTTGTTTATAGCATTGCCAACAGCATGCTGGGTTACACTGTAGACTCTTCCAGGATTGCCATGGTAACATTAGTGGGACATGCCTTTATGAACATTGCCTATTCTGTTGATGTCTACAGCATCACTTTTCTTGTAGATTCCCATGTATGAGGACAAAGGAACAATTCTATGTTTTTTAAAAGGACTAGAGGACATGTACAATATGCCCCTCTTCTTTCCCTTTGTGTTGGTCATTTTGGCAAATTACTAGAAGATGACGGTGCCCTCTGAAAGGTGAGAATGGAAAGTTTTCAACAACTGTTATGTCCATGCAAGTAGCAGTGGTTGGAGATGAGTTTATTTCCTGCAACTGCCATTAAGACAGAACGCCTGAACAATATATTCCATTGATGAATGGAAATTACTATTATTGTTAATTATTATTGGCCACACCTGAGCCATGTAGCAGTTCTTGAGCCAGGTATTGAACCTGTGTCACAACAGCAACCTAAGCCACAGCAGTGACAACACTTGATCCTTCACCGGCTGTACCACCAGGAAACTCCAGCAAGTGGAAATTATTAGTGGTGTGATTACAAGAACATCAAATTGAACCTTTCCAAGAACAAACTCAATACTTTCTTTCCTTCTTCCTTTTTTTATTTTTCCCTTCTTTAAGAGGGATGAAATAGATGGTCTATTCTTTCAAAACTTTTGAATTTGGACACTGAAGGTATTCATGAGACAACTTTTTTATGGCTGCACCCATGGCACATGGAAGTTCCAAGCCAGGGATTGAGTCTGAGCTGCAGCTGTGACCTCACCACAAATACAGCAATGCCAGATATTTAACCCACTACACCAAGCTGGGGATAGTGCCTCAACAGCCTAAGCTGCTCAGCCAGATTCTTTTTTTATATACAGTTCATTTACAATGTTCTGTCAATTTCTGCTATATAGTAAAGTGACCCAGTTGTACATATACATTCATTTTCACATATTATCTTCTGTGATGTTCTAACACAAGTGATTGGATATAGTTCCCTGTGCTATACAGCATAACCTCATTGCTTATCCATTCTAAAAGTAATAGTTTCCATTTAATAACCCCAAACTCCCAGTCCATCCCACCCCATTGCCTCTATACCTTGGTAATTGTAATCTGTTCTTTCTGTTTGAGACTATTTCTCTCCTGTAGATTGGTTCATCTAAGGCATAAATTCTTAATATCACAAAACCATTATAGAGAAAAACTGGATTTGAAGCAATTTATGAAGAAAAATATGGAAACCATATTTATAATGATTTTGAAGAATAGGAAACTTGACAAATCATTATGTATAGAGAGAATATTGATAATTTGGGAAATTGTATCATGTAATGGATGAGTTACAAAAGTCTTCCATTTATTTGAAGAAAAGAGTACTCAGTCACTCTGGACAGCTGTAACTAAACACCATAAGATAAGGGGCTTATAAACAATAAAAATGTATTTCTCAGAGTTCTTAAAGCTGGAAGTCCAAGATCAGGAGGCCAGGAAGATCAAGTTCTGGTGAAGATTCTCTTCTAGGTTTTACACTGTCCACTTCTCACTGTGTCCTCACAGGGCAGAAAACAGAGAGAAAAAACAAGTTCTCTCCTTCTCTCACAAGGGTACTAATCCCAACATGAGGGTCCATCCCCATGACTCATCAAGTCTTAGTTACCTCCCAAAAGTACCACATCCTAAAGTACCACATCCTAAAGTACCACATCACACTGGGGGGTTGGGTTTTAACACAAATCTTGGGAGACACAAACTTTCAGTCCATAACAAGTATGAATGATGAAATGAGAGCGTCTATGAAGGATGGGAAGGGCTGCTGCAACAATCAATGGTACATTTGTTTCCACAGAGACCTACAATACAGAAGAAGTTCTATAAGGCACTCACAGAGTAGATCCATCTTTATTTCCCAAAATGGTGCTTGGCATCAATGTATCCATTCCTGAAATTCACTCTTCCTCAAGGAAACCCATCCTCTCATTAAAAAAAAAAAAAACTAATGAATTTGGTTTCAAAATCTTTCAGTCTGTTTCTGTTCTGTAAGTTCTTTTGTATCAGTCTTTGTTATATTCCACATACTAGCGATATAATATGATATTTGCCTTTCTCTGAGTTACTCAGTGTGACAATTTCTAGGTCCACCCATGATTTTGCAAATGGCATTATTTCATTCTTTTTATGGCTGAATAATATTCCACTGTGTTAACAAAGGAGAAACATCAGGCGAAGGAGTAAATTTGGTTGGCACTGACATATACACACTAATACATACAAAATAGGCAGGTAACAATGACCTACTTCATAGCATATGGTAATCTACCCAATGCTGTGTAATAAACTATATAGGAAAAGAATCTGAAAAGTAAGGGATGTGCATAGATGTATAACTGATTTACTTTGCAGTGCACTTGAAACTAACACAACTTTCTAAGTCAACTATACCCCCAATAAAATTTATTTTTTAAAAATCTAATGAGGTTACATGAATGACACAAGGGACATTTCCAGTTCTAAGATAGCATGATTAAAAACCTGTTAGTCCAAATTTATTTCCAGAAGATAGCTTAGATATGATTTTGTTCATTTAACAAACAATCAAGAGCACACAGTGGTATACTTTTGCTACACACGGTCAAACAAAAGTTGGCAATACAGGTCTTTGTTCCCAGGGAGCAAACAATCGAGACTTCAGCAATGGGAAGAGAAGAGTGTGAGTTAGTGAGGAACAGGACTAGAACAAATCTAAATATGAAGATTTAGATAGTTCAAATCAACTTATCAAAAGTATTTAGGCAAGTGAGTTAACAAGTTTTCCACCCTGAGAATTGTATATGCTTTATTTTTTTAATTTATTTTATTCTTTGTCTTTTTTAGGGCCACAGCCACAGCATATGGAAGTTCCCAGGCTATGGGTCAAATCCAAGCTCTCCTGGCCTGTGACATGGCAATGCCAGATCTGAGCCACATCTGTGACCTATGCCACAGCTCATGGCAACACTGGATCCTTAACCCACTGAGCGAGGCCAGGGATTGAAACTACATCCTCATGGATACTTAGGTGGGTTTGTTACCACTAAACCATGAAGATGACTCCCTTTTATTTTTTTTTTAATTTTATGGCACTGTGGAATATGGAAGTTAATGGACCAGAGATTGAATCTGAGTCACAGCTGTAACCTATACCACAGATGCTATAATGTCAGATCCTTTAACCTACTGCACTCAGCTGGGAATTGAATCCAAACCTCTGCAGCAATCTGAACCACTGCAGTCATATTCTTAACCCACTGTGCCATAGCAGGAACTTCACTATTCAAGTCAAGACTTCGTCTGTCAAAAAAAAACCTACATTTTGAAGGACATATATTAATTTTTTAAGAGAAAATGTTCTGTGAATGCCATGACACTACTTTATGTGATTGCCAGTATTCCTTTTTTTTTATTGAACCATGACATAATGCAATGACATGGGAAAATCTTTAAAGCATGAAAACATTTTAATGATGTATATACTCATGGATCTACTTACATAGATAGAGATATAAAACATTTTCATCACCCAGGATATGTTATTTTGAACTTTCCCAGTCAATACATCCACACACCTAGGTGCCCACTATCCTGATTCCTACCCTTCAGTTGGCTTTGCCTAGTCTTAGATTTCATCAAAAGTAAGATCATATAACATATACACTTTCACATCATTCAAAATTATACAAGTCTTAGGGTTTGTCCATGCTGTTGTGCATAGCAGTTTTTTTTCATATTGGTATAGTGTTTTCTTTATTTTGTTATGCTATAGTTTATTCATCCCTTCAACTACTGATGGGCATTTAAATTATTTCCAGTTTTTTGATATCATGAAAACCACTGATATCAACATTTTAGACATGTTTGGTGGATATAAGCATTCATTTCTCTCAGGTATATACCTGAGGGTAGAAGAGCTATGCTGTAGCATAGGAGTATGTTTAGACATAGTAGAAGTGCCAAGGTAACTGCACCGATTTATACTCTTAAGTATACTACTATACTATTAGTGAGTGAAACTTCCCATCAATTCCTTGCTAGTTCTTGGAATTTTCAATCATTTGAAATTTTGCAATTCTGGTGGATGACTTGATAACTATCTTGATATATCTAATGATAATCCAGAGGATACAAAAGACAAATATTTCTTCACAGGAAAGGGAGAATAAAGGTTACTAAAGGAATTTTGTGGGATGCAGTTGCTCATGGATGTGTAAACTCAGAGGAAACTCAAGCGATGGTGTTTCAAAAAAAGAGGAACACAGAATACCCACAATGAAGGTGAAGATTTGGAATTTCTGACTGCCAGATGTTGATCTCTGTTCATCATGGCAACACTACACTCGCAGCATCCATGGCTATTCACAGGGAGAAGAAAGACCTGCTGAAAAGCTTCCTCAGGGCCCCCTGCATGTCTCTGTTCCTCAGGCTGTAGATGAAGGGGTTCAGCATGGGGGTGACCACGGTGTACATCACTGAGGCCACTGCCCCCTTTGAGGAGGAGGGGGAGAAGGCAGAACTGAGGTACACGCCTAACCCTGTCCCGTAGAATAAGGAAATGACCATTAGGTGAGACCCACAGGTGGAAAACGCTTTGTTCCTCCCCTCCACTGAGGACATTTTCAATATGGAGGAAATAATCTTAGAGTAAGAGAAAAGAATCCAGGTCACTGGAATAATACCCATCAGGACATCCCCAGAAAAGATCAAAATGTAATTGCTGAGAGTGTCAGAACAGGCAGACTTGAGCACCTCAGCCAACTCACAGAAGAAGTGTGGAATTTCCATGTGTGAGCAGAATGAGAGATGCAGCACCATCAGACTGTGGAGGAGGGGGACTAGGAAACTGGCAGACCAAGAGACTAGAACCAGCAGGTCACTGAGTTGAGGGTTCATCAGGATCCTGTAGCGCAGGGGGTGGCAGATGGCTACGAAGCGGTCATAGGCCATTACAGTCAGGAGAAGGTTATCTAAACACGAAAAAACTAAGCAAAAATACATCTGGGTGATGCAGCCTGAATAGGTGATGGCTTTGCTCACTGTCCGGATGTTCACCAGCATCTTGGGAACGATGGTGGAATTGAAACAAATATCAGAAAAGGACAGGTGGGAGAGGAAGAAGTACATGGGGGTGTGGAGATGGGAGTCTGAGTTAATAGCCAGGATGATGAGTAAGTTCCCAAGCACAGAGATCAGGTACATGGACAAGAACAGCCCAAAGAGGAGCGGCTGCCATTCTGCATCCTCTGAGAGGCCCAAGAGGAGGAATTCCAAGACACCTGTTTGGTTTCCTACATCCATGGAGCTGATAATTCTGCCAGGAAACAAGGCAATGCTAATTAAAACAAACAAACAGGATTCCACAAATTTGAAAATATTTTTATCGTATTAGTGACACACACACAAAATCCCCCCCACCAAAAAAAAAAAAAAGAATAAAACATATATTTTGGCTAACAACTTAGTTTTCATTCACTGGGAGTGAGTACAAGTGTCACTATCTTATACATGGATCTTTTTCAGGGTTAATCTATTCCCTCCTTCCAATCTTTATCACAAATTACTTTGCCTTTAAAATTTGTCTCAAGAAACAATCCATCTCTGTGGAGTCCAGCTGAGCCTTAACCCCTTTCTGATTAAACACATCAATGGTTTGAATATTCTTCCTTTGGAGGTGCTGAAATTTAATTCTTGGATGATTCTGCCTTTCCCCACATTTACTTAGCGCTCCATCAGATCCATGTGTGATGGTGGTTCTCTGACCCCACTGCCCCCTGACAACAACGAATTTGATAAGAGAGTGGTATCTGGCTCAAAGAGCTTCCCTGGAGAGACTTTCATATAAAACTCATATCTTAGTTAATAATCTGAGTGAGTAGACTTGATGGGACACATTAACCAAGGATCAGGGACTAGGGTGGCCATCACTAGGCTAGCAAAGAAGGTAGGCTATGCTTCAGAACCAGTGTACTGAACTGCTAAACTAGGTGTGGCAGTAAGGTTCACATCAAAAGATGGATCTTAGCGCCTTACTGCACTGCCATAAAGCCTGACTCTACCCCTCATTGATCCTGACCAAGCTCTCTGATTTCTCAGCGTCTTGGTTACTTGCCTGGTGAATCATTATTAACAGTATTATTAATAATAACTCCAGAGGATTGTTGAGAGGAAAAATGAGTTGATGTTTTAAAGACCAGTGCCTCCGACACTATGAAAACCTATAGAAATCATGGCTTGGTACATTTTAGAAGTTGGGAAATATAGTCTATGGAGCTGAAGGCATTGAGGAAAGTACTTAGAGACAATGGGATATCAGAGATCACACAGAATAAAAGAATAAGGAAAGAAGCGAGAAACAGAAAGAGATGGAGTTGATGACCTTGGTTGTGAGGATTTCCAGGTTGGGGAGTGGCCCTTCAAGAATCCTGGTCACCTTCTAACCCTGCATTCTGTTTAAATATGCTTGTGTTTTATGTTAATCTTCCTGTTTATATGGATACTGGTTTCACCGGGTTTCTATAACTTGCATACCAGAAAGCATTCACTAGATTATTTCCTTTTTTAAAAAAAGGAAGCATCAAAAATTCATTTGACTGAAATTAAGTACATCGCTCATAAGGAAAAATGACCGGATTGACAAAATGATTTCATTGAGTTCTCATGGCCTTCAAAAATTCTTCTAAGCATAGTAAAACTTTTCTAGGTATCACTTTTATGATGTTACATTATAGTAATACAAACAGCTACCAAAGATAGTACAAAAAAAGAAAATTTAAATGAATTCAGTGCAACCAGGAAGTATTTATCCTCATAGTTGAAGATTGCTTAAAATTAAGGAATATATAGTAGATAATACATAGATACCTCACACAAATACATACGCTGGAACTGATGGCAGAACCATTTACCAAAATTGAAAATCATTTGAAAATTTAAAAGTGCTCCCAGGAAAATTTAAAAGTGCTGGCTCAGAGGATTAAAGATCTGGCACTGCCATTGCTATGGCTTGGGTACAATCCCTGGCCCAGGAATTTCCACATGCTGCAGGTACAGACAAAAAACAAATAAAATAAAATAAAATAAAAATGCTTCCAAAGGGCAGGGTGTTATCACACAAAATGTGTTGTTGGAGGGTCACTTGCAGCACATAAAGAAAGAGAAACTATTTCCCTAAATGAAAAGGAAAACCTAGCTAAAATGAACAGGCAACATCATACTAAGTATCAAAATTGCAAGCAGATTACCATGGAAGTTATCAGTAAGAAAAGTATACCTAGTCTCATCATCAGCATCATTTAATTCACTGTAGAATCTGGAGTCTTCTTAGGAGCCATGAACCTAAAATTTTTAAGAATATTTTACTGTATGCTCGTGACCCTGTGCCTAGAGTTATTTGCTGCTCACAAAAGCCTCTTCTATGTGCACTTAGACACACTCCTCTTTCTGAAAGCACTTACTAAGCCCAAATAGATCACGCAGATGACAGCAGGAATAGAAGAACCTGGTTGCACTGATGGATGGAAGAATGGATGGTGAGAGATCTCCAAAAAGGAAGTTGGTATGAGATCCAGATACACCTGGGATCAGCAAGGTAACAATATTCTTCTTGGTGTGGGGTCAGTGAGCTGGGAGTACAGGGACAGACAAGGAACATTTATCCTTTCAGGGGCATCCAGAGTTGAATTCTCAAAGCTCCTAATTAAATAAATGTGCCTAGTGTGACTCGATTTCTTAACAGCTTTGCCCTTGGGAAAGAAAGAACCATAATAAAAATGGAAAGTATCTTGACAATTCTATTCCCACATGGGAAATTTGGGGGCAGTTCTGTTTTTCTTCATATTGGGAGTTCTCCTCTCCTTAGGCATGATGTCAAACTCTGCTCAAGATTCTCTCTAAAAAAACATCCCATTAGAATCTGAACTACTTATTTTTGCAGGACAATGTCCTGTAAAAGCATTGGTTTAGGGCCACCTAAGACCCAGACATAACCCTGAATCAAAGACATGCTCTATCAGATCTGAATATCTGAATGTATTATTCAGAGTATATGAATATATATGTATATCAGAATATAAGAATATATCATTATTCATATTAATATATATGAATAACGCATAACACTGTTGCTTCTCTACTGTTACTCATCCCCAAAATAGAGAAAATAGCCCTTAGTTCAGAGTTATCATTAAATGAGTGAACAATAATAAAGAGTGTGGTGTTCACTGTTAATAAAACTTATTAACAAAAATAAAGAGTGAATACCACACTTTATAATTTATTTATTTAATAATTACCCTGACCTAAGGGTTATTATCTCTATTTTAGGAATGAAGAATAGTAGAAAAGATTATAATTTCCTGCAATCATATGCTGAAAATAGCAGAGCTGGGACTGGACCAGATGCCTGACTTCAAAATATATAGATAATTGTGTATGGGAATTTGAACATAAAAGGGCCGTTTTGGAGTTGCCATTGTGGTGCAGTGGGTTAAGGATCTGACTGCAGTGGCTTAGATTGCAGGTTTGATCCCTGGGTTTGATCCCAGGCTGGGTGCAGAGGGATGAAGTATCAGGTGTTACCACCACTCTGGTGTAGGTTGCAGCTGAGGCTCAGACTCAGTCTCTGGCCTGGGAATTTCCATATGCCACAGGTGAGACCAATAAAATGAAATAAAATAAAATACATTTATAAGATAATGAGGGGGAACGACTAGTGTAGAATTAGAACGAATTGGTTTTCACATAGTAAAAATAGACCTCTACATCCCACTGAACAAAATAAATCATCAGTGAAAAATGTCCAAGATGGCAAAGTAGGAAGACCTGAGCTCACTTTCTCCCATGGGAACACTGGGGCTCTGGGTCAGAGAGCCATGAAAACGAAGTGCTAGAGCTGCTTGGGGCCTTAAGTCTATAACATCCTTATATCATCCATAGGTAACAGCTGTCCAGTGAGTTTTTCAGGTATGTAAAACAGACAGCTCTAAACGGTTTGAATGTGATTGTTTGGGCTATTTGTAAAAACTGGAAATTCAAAAAGTTAAGTTTGGAGCTGGCAGACTTTTGCAATAAAGAGTCATAACCCACAAGGAAGCTACAAACATCCTTGCGGCTAATACACAGAGGCCATCTTTGGCTCATTTACGTAACAAGAGCAAAACATTTCCAAGGGAAGTGAAATCTAACATTCTCTGTCTTTATTTCATATACTTTTTGCTGTCTTGGGAGGCTAGGGCTCTCAAAAGAGCACAAGAAATCCAGGAAAATTTTATTTCCCAACAATTGGTAGAAAAATGCTCTCTGATAGAACTTTTTGTGATAATGAAAATGTTTTATATACACACTGCCCAAATAGGGATCTATTTCAAGGGCTCACTCACACACATGGGTGAGTGAGCCCTTGAAATGTGGTGAATAGTCATGTGTAGCTGGAGGTTACCATCATGGACTGCACAGAGACAGGCTATGACACAGCTAGAGATGATAGGCAGCTGACTAAGATGAGGATATTGGTCCTAGGCATATTTCCAGACAAAACTTTCATTCAAAAATATACATGCACACCTACGTTCATTGCAGCAATATTCACAATAACCAAGACATGAAAACAACCTAAATGTCCATTAACAAGATGAATGGCTTTAGAAGATGTTGCACATATATGCATGGAATCCTATTGAGCCATCAAAAAAGGACAAAATGATGCTGTTTCAGCAACATGGATGCAACTAGAGATTCCCATATTAAGTGAAGTAAATCAGAAAGAGACAAATACCATATGATATGACATATATGTGGAATCTAAATACTGTACAAAAGATCCTATCTATAGAAGAAACAGATCAGGGACATGGAGAGCAGATTTGTGTTTGCTTGTTGAAGGGGGAGAGAGTGGGATGAACTAGGAGTTTGGGGTTGGTAGATGAAAATTATTACATTTAGAATGGATAGGTGATGAGGTCCTTCTATACAGCACAGGGAACTCTGCCCAATCTCTTGGGTTAGAACATGATGGAAGATAGTATGAAATAAAGAAGATATGTATATGTATGACTGGGTCAGTTTTCTGTATCGGAGAAATTTAAGGAACATTGTAAATCAACTATAATTTAATTAAAATTTTAAACAAAAAAGAAGATAGGGAAACAGGCATGAGAATAGGTCTAAGAAGAGGATAATCCCACTGTCACATGAAGTGTGGGTGACACCTCCTTGTCTCTATTCTTCCAGTTCACTCATGGTAATAATTCTCTGGAAACCATAAAGTAAGTTAAATACCATGGAGTGTCCGTTGTGGCTTAGCGGGTTCAGACATTCTACACTTTCACCATTTCAACATCTATCACCCATATAGTTCCATGAGATTCTATTCCCATCACCAAACCATCATTAGTCCCTGAAAATGTTCCACCACGCTCCCAGGCATGCTCATGCTATAAGAAATGCCATCCTTTATCTTCATCCACTGAAATCTTCCTCATTCTTGAACACACTGAGAAGGAAGAGCTCAGAGGCATGTTGGTAGCTCAAGCTGAAACTGAGTATATAGACATACAGATATAAACATGGATATACCATCAATTGTACTAGGATAAATCTATTGACAACCATCTCGTGAATATTAGTTTTTTTTCTTTAGGCAAAGAAACCTGGTGACAATCCAATCTTTGTCACTGAATACAGCACAATTTATTGGCTGATATGTACAGCCCTGAGATTTTGGCCATTTGATTGAACTATTCAAGTTGAACATAGAGAAGGGACCAAGTTTTTGAGATGCTGAGCACTACAAAGAATAAATAAGAAAGAAAATCTAGTAATATGGGAAAATTGAGGAGCCATTGGCTATCCTGGATATATCTTCTAATCTCATCCTGCTTAGGATGATCATTACATGTCACAGAGAGCACATATCACAGGTTTTTAGTTGTTCTGGGGGATGATTCGTTGACCGTCTTGATATGTCTAATGATAATACAGAGGAGACCAAGGATAAATATTTCTACAGAGGAAAAGAGGGCATAAATCAAAGGAAGTTTCTGGAAAGCAGTTACTCATGGATGTGTAAACTCAGAAGAAACTCAAGTTATGATATTTCAGAAAAAGAAGAACAAGGCATACCCCTCAATGAAGACAAAAATTTGCTTTTTTTTTTTTTTTTTTTTAGGGCTGCTCCCACAGCATATGAAGATTCCCAGGCTAGGGGTCCAATTGGAGCTACAGCTGCCAGCCTACACCACAGCCACAGCAATGCAGGATCCAAGCCACATCTGCAAACTACACCACAGCTCACAGCAACACCAGATCCTCAACCCACGGAGTGAGGCCAGGGATCAAACCCGCAACCTCATAGTTCCTAGTCAGATTTGTTTTCACTGTGCCAGGGAACTCCAGATTTGCTATTTCTGACTGCCAGGGTATTGACCCTTGGTTATCACAGTAATGCCCCAGTCACAGCATCCATGACTCTTCATAGGAGGAAGAAAGACCTGCTGACAAATTTCCTCAGGGCCCCCTGCATGTCCCTGTTCCTCAGGCTGTAGATGAAGGGGTTCAGCATGGGGGTGACCACGGTGTACATCACTGAGGCCACTGCCCCCTTTGAGGAGGAGGAGGAGAAGGCAGAACTGAGGTACACACCAAACCCTGTCCCGTAGTATAAGGAAATGACCATTAGGTGAGACCCACAAGTGGAAAATGCTTTGTACTTCCTCTCCAGTGAGGACATTTTCAATATGGAGGAAATAATCTTAGAGTAAGAGAAAAGGATCCCAGTCAGTGGAGGAATACCCAGCAGGACAGTCACAGAAAACAGGGCAAGGTAATTGATAAAAGCGTCAGAACAGGCAGACTTGAGCACCTCTGTCAATTCACAGAAGAAGTGTGGAATTTCCGTGTGTGAACAGAATGAGAGATGCAGCACCATCAGACTGTGGAGGAGGGGGACTAGGAAACTGGCAGACCAAGAGACAAGAACCAGCAGATCACAGAGTTGAGGGTCCATCATGATCCTGTAGCGCAGGGGGTGGCAGATGGCTACGAAGCGGTCATAGGCCATCACTGTCAGGAGGAGATTGTCTAGACACGAAAAAACTAAGCAAAAATACATCTGGGTGATGCAGCCGGCATAGGTAATGGCTTTGCTCGCTGTCCAGATGTTCACCAGCATTTTGGGAACGATGATGGAATTGAAACAAATATCAGAAAATGACAGGTGGGACAGGAAGAAGTACATGGGGGTGTGCAGGTGGGAATTGGAGGTAACGGCCAGGATGATGAGTAGGTTCCCCAGCACAGACACCAGGTACATGGACAAGAACAGCCAAAAGAGGAGAGGGTGCAGTTCTGAATCCTCTGAGAGGCCCAAGAGGAGGAATTCCAAGACACCTGTTTGGTTTCCTACATCCATGGAGCTGATAATTCTGCCAAGTAATGGACAAAGCAATGCTAATTAAAACAAACAAACAGGACTTCACAAATATAAAAATATTTTTATATTAGTGACACACACACACACACCAAAAAAAAAAACAGAATAAAATGTACAGTTTGGCTAACAATTTACTTTTCATTCCCAGGGAGAGATAATAAATGTCAGTATCTTAAAAAAAATAAATTAAATAAATATCAGTATCTTCTACAGGTATCATTTTCAGGGTGAATCTATTCCCTCCTTCTGATCTTTACTACAAATTAATCTTTTCCTTCGAAATCTGTCTCAAGAAACCATCAACCTCTGCTGTGTCCAGCTCAGCATCAGCCACTTTCAGAGGGAGCACATCAGTGGTTTGAACATTCGCCAATTGGAGGTGCTGAAATTTGCCTCTTGGATGATTCTGCCTTTTCCCACATTTACTTAGCACTCCATCAGATCCACTTGTGTTGGTGGTGCTCTGGCCTCACTGCCCCCTGACAACTAATTTGATAAGGGAGTGGTGTCTGGCCCAACCTGGTCAAACAGTTTCACTAGAGAAATTGTCATATAAAATTCATATTTTAGTTAATAATCTGAGTGAGTAGACTTGATGGGACACATCAACCAAGGATCAGGGGTTAGGGCTGGCCATCACTATGCTTGCAAAGAAAGTAGGCTATGCTTCAGAACCAGTGTCCCGAACTGCTAAGCTAGGTGTGGTATATCAGGTCAAATTAGGAATCCTAGAGTCTGACTGCTCAGCCATGAATCCTGGCTCTACACCTCATTGATCTTGGCCAAATTCTCTGATTTCTCAGTGCCACAGTTTCCTACTTGGTGAAATGTGATTTTTTTTTGTAATGTGATTATTAATGGTAGCTACTCCAGATGATTATTGAGAGGAATAAATGAGTTGACATTTTAAAGAACAGTGCCTGAACACTATGGAAACCTAGAGAAATCACAGCTAAGTACATTTTAGATTTGGGGAAATATAGTCTGAGGAGCTGAAAGCAGTAAGGTGAGTGCTTAGAAAGCATGGGATATTGTAAATCACTTGGCATAAAGGAATATGGAAAGGAGAGAGAAATGGAAAAGGATGGAGTTGATGACCTTGGTTATGAGGCTTCCCAGGTTGGGGAGCAGCCCTTCAAGACTTCTGGTCACCTTCTTCCCCTGAATTCTGTTTAAATATGCTTGTGTTTTATGTTAATCTTCCTTTTCTATGGATATTGGTTTAACCGGGTTTCTATAACTTGCATTCAAGAAAGAATTCCCTAGATATTTTCTTTAAAAAATGGAAGTGTCAAAATTCATTCTGATAGAAATAAAATATAAAAATGAAGATGACAAATGAGTGGATTGACCAAATGATTTCTTTGGGTTGCTATGGCCTTCAAAAATTCCTCAGAGTATAGTAAAACTTTTCTAGCCATTGCTTTTAAGAGTTTAGATGGCAGTAATACAAATAGCTGCCAAAGATAGTACAAAAAAAGAAAATTTAAATGAATTCAAAGAGACCAGGGAGTGTTTATCCTCATAGTTGAAGACTGCTAAAAATTAAGAAATGTTTTGTAGGTTGATACATAGATACCTCATACAAATAGATACATTCTGAAAATGATGACACAACCATTTACCAAATCAAAAGTCATCTGAAAATTTTAAAATATTTCCAGGAGTTCACCAGTGGCTCAGAGGAGTTAAAGTTCTGGCAGCATCATTGCAGTGACTGGGGTCGGTCCCTGGCCCAGGAACTTCTACATGCTGCAGGTATGAGCAAAAAATAAATTAAATAAAATATGAAATAAAATAAGATCCTTCCAAGGGGTGGGGGTTATAACACAAGATGTGTGTTTGGAGGGGCACTTATGGCACATAAAGAAAGAGAAGCTATTTCCCTAAATGATAAGGAAAATATAGATCAGATGAGTAGGCAATAACATACCAAACCCTGAAATGGCAGTCAGATTACCATGGAAGTTATAAATAATATTAGAGTCCCTAGTCTCATCATTACCATCTTTTAATTCACTCTAGAATCTTGTGTCCTCTTAGGAGCCAAAAACTTAAAATCCTTAAGAATTTTTTACTAACCACCACTCATGTCCCTGTCCTTGGAGTTACTTTACTGCTGAGAGATTCCTCCTCCATGTGCACGTATACACACTCCTCTTTCTGGAAGCTCTTACTAAGCCCAAAGGATCATCCAGAAGACAGCGGGGAAGAAGAATCTGACTTCACTGGTGGATGGAAGGATGGATGTTGAGAGATCTCCAAAAGTAGAATTGGTATAAGATCCAAATACACCTGGCATCAGCAAGGTGACGATATTCTTGGTCTGGGGTCAGTGAGCTGGAATCACAGGGACAGACAAGGAGAATTTATCCTTTCAGGGACATCCAGGGTTGAATTCTCAAAGTGCCTAATTAAATAAATGTTCCTAGTGTGACTATTTCTAAACAGCTTTGCCCTTTGGGAAAGGAAGAATCATAGTAAAAATGGAAATTGTGCTTGACAATTCTATTCCCACATAGGAAATTTGGGTTCAGTCATTTTTTTTTTCCAGTTAGGATTTCTGCTCTCCTTACATATGATGTCACGCTCGGCTCAGGATTCTCTCTGAAAAATATCTCATTAGAATCTGAACTACTTATTATTTGCCATTAACATCCTTAAATAACAATTGTGCGGGGCGGCCTAAGACCCTGACCTAACCCTAAATCAAAGAATTGATCTATCAGATATGACTTTCTGAATACATTATTCAGAATATATGAATATTTATTTATATGAATGAATACATACAAATAATATGCAACACTATTGCTTCTCTACTTTGCTACTTATCCCTAAAATAGACACAATGACTCTTAGGTCAGTGTTATTATTAAATGAATGAATAATAATAAAGAGAGTGGTGCTCATTGCTAATAAAAATCTTGATTAATTAATAATTTATTATTATTATTGTTAAAAATAATAAGAGTGAAAACATGATCTTTGTTATTATTCATTCCCTTATTAATAACCCAAACTAAAGGTTATTATCTCTATTTTAGTGATGAAAAATGTAGCAGAGAGGATGATCATTTTGCTGTAATCATATGCTATAATGGCAGAAATGGAACTGGACAAGATACTTGACTTTAGAATAGATTGAAAAATGTGATATGGGACTTTGAAAATAAAATGGTTCCTTTAGGAGTTCCTGCTGTGGAGAAGTGGGTTAAGGATCTTACTGCAGAGACTTAAGTCCATGCAGAGGCCAGGGTTCAATCCCTGGTGAGGTGCAGGTTGCAGCTGAGTCTGGGATTCAATCTCTGCCCCAGGAATTTCCCTGTGTTGCAGGTGTGTTTAAAAAGACAACCCATAGGATGGGAGAAAATCTTTGCAAATGAATCAACGACAAGGGATTAATCTCCAAAATTTATAAACACCTTCTGCAGCTCCCTACCAAAAAAACACACAACCCCATCAAAAAATGGGCAGAAGACCTAAACAGACAATTCTCCAAAGAAGACAAATGGATGGCAAAAAAACACTGAAAAGATATACAACATCACTCATTATTATAGAAATGCAAATCAAAACCACTATGAGGTACCACCTTACACCAGCCAGAATGGCCATCATCAAAAAGTCTACAAACAGTAAGTCCTGTAGAGGGTGTGGAGAAAAAGGAACCCTAGTACACTGTTGGGGGATTGTAAATTGGTGAAATCACTATGGAAAACAGTGTGGAGATCCCTCAGAAAACTAAAAATAGAACTACCATTTGATCCAGCGTTCCCACTCCTGGGCATCTATCCAGAGAAAACCATGACTCACAAAGACACATGTACTCCAATGTTCATTGCAGCACTATTTGCAGTAGCCAAGCCATGGAAACAACCTAAATGTCCATCGACAGAGGAGTGGATTAAGATGATGTGGTACACATACACAATGGAATATTACTCAGCCATTAAAAGGAATGAAATTCCAGCATTTTTAGCAACATGGATGCTCCTAGAAATTATAATGCTAAGTGAAGTCAGCCATACAATGAGACACCAACATCAAATGCTTTCACTGACATGTGTAATCTGAAAGAAAGGACACAATTAACTTCTTCACAGAACAGATACTGACTCACAGACTTCGAAAAATTTATGGTTTCCAAAGGAGACAGTTCAGGGGATCGGGGGATGCGTTGGGGTTGTGGGATGGAAATCCTATAAAATTGGATTGTGATGATCATTATAAAAATATGAATGTAATAAATTCATTGAGTAATAAAAAAATTTTAATAAAGATAAGAAAAATAAAAACTATATGTTTGAAAAGTTGTGCTTGGTGCTAACTGGCTTTTGCACTGAAGAGTCATACCCACAGGAGGCTATAAACATCCTGAGGGCCAATACACAGAGGACACATTAGACTCATTCATATAATAAGAGCAAGACATTTTCAAGGGAGGTGAAATCTAATATTCTCTATCCTTATTTCCTATTCTTTCCATTCCAGGAAATATCTTTATTTCCTATACTTTCCAGTCTTGGGACGCTAGGGCTTTCAGTACAACAGCACTGAGAAATCCAGGAAAATGTTATTTCCCCACAACAGGATTTAAAAAATGCTCTCCAATAGAACTTTTTGTGATAATAAAAATTTTTTATATCTGCACTACCCAAATGTAGTACTAGGTACATGAGTTAGTGAGTACTTGAAATGTGGTGAATAGTCATGTGTAACTGGAGGTTACCATCTTGGACTGCACAGAGAGAGACAATGAGACAGCTAGAGATGATGGGCAACTGACTAAGATGAGGATATTGGTCCTGGGCATATATCCAGACAAAACTTTCATTCAAAAAGATACATGTACCCCTATGTTCATTGCAGCACTATTCACAGTAAGCAAGACATTGAAATAACCTAAATGTCCACTGACAGATGAATGGATTGAGAAGATATGGTATATATACAATGAAATACTATTCAGCTATAAAGAGACAATCTAATTTGCATCAACATGGATGAAATTAGAGATTCTCATGCTAAGTGAAGTAAGTCAGAAAGGGAAAGACAAATACCATATTGTATCACTTATATGTGGGATCTAAATATGGCACAAATGATCCTATCTACAGAAGAAACAGATCAGGGACATGGAGAGCAGACTTGTGTTTGCTGGGGGGAAAGGGGAGAGATAGAGATGGACTGGGAGTTTGGGTTTGGTAGATGCAAACTATTACATTTAGAATGGATAAGCAATGAGCTCCTACTGGGCAGCACAGGGAACTTTGTCCAGTCTCTTTAGTTAGAACATGATGGAAGATAGCATGAAAAAAAAGCATGTATTTCTATGTATAACTGGGTCACGTTGCCACAGAGCAGGAACTGAAGGAACATTGTAAATCAGTTATACTACAATAAAAATTTTTTTTGAAAACAGTTCAGGTCATTGGCAAGAGCACAGGACTAGGGAGATGATAAGCCCATCATCATATGAACTGTGGGTAACACCTCCTTTCCTCTTTTCTTCTGGAATACTGGTGGGAACAATTCTCTGGAAATTTTTCAGTGAATTAAATATACATACCTACCCAAAACTTTCCACTCTTTTAACATTTCCACATCATTCACCCATATATTTCCATATGATTCCTCTCCCATCACCAAACCATCTTTGGTCCTGAAAATGTTCCACTGTGCCCAATGGCCTGCCCACCTCTAAGAACACCCATCATCTTAATCCACTGAAATCCTCCTCATTCATGAAGACACTGAGAAGAAAGAGCTCAGAGTCATGTTGGTGGCTCAAACTGAAATCTAGTATATAGATATATTGATACAGATATGGACATACACTCGATTGTACTAAGATGAAGCCAGATGGAAACCCTTCCTTGAAATTAAATTTTTCCTTTAAACAAAGTCGCTGGTGACAAACCGATCTTTGTCACTGAATACATCCCATTCATTGGCTAATAGGTACAGCCTTGAATTTGGGCTATTTGATTGAAATATTCAAGTTGGTAATGGGGAAGGGACCAACTTGTTTAGATGCTGAGAACTGCAAGGAATACATAGGACAGAAAATCTAGTAAAAGAATCTGGATAAACGGAGGAGCAATGGGCACTCCTGGAAATATTCTTCTCATCTAATCCTTGTTAAGATGATCTTTTAATATCACAGACAGCACATATCACACTGGGATGAAATTATGAATGTGGCACTAACAAAATGAGATTTTTATATTTTAAAAATTCTGTTCAAGGAGTTCCTGTTATGGCTCAGTGGGGTCCAATTAGTATCCTTGAGGATGTGGTTTCAATCCTTGGCCTTGCTCAGTGGGTTAAGGATCTGGTATTTCTGTGAGCTGTGGTATAGGTCAGAGGTGTGACTAGGATCCTGTGTTTCTGTGGCTGTGGCATAGGCTGGCAGCTGCAGCTCTGATTTGACCCCTGGCCCTGATAAGGCAAAAAAAATTTTTAATTAAAAAATAATCCCATTCAAATTACCACTAGGAACTAAAACAAATTATTTTTATGGCCACAATCTGTGGCATATCAAAGTTCTTTGGCCAGGGGTTGAATCCAAACCCCAGCTGCTACAATGCCAGATCTTATTTTTTTATTTTTATTATGATGATTTACAATGGTCTGTCAATTTTTGCTATACAGAAAAGTGACCCAGTCATCATATATATATATACACATATATATGTGTGTGTATATATATATATATATATATATATATATACTCACACACATTTTTCTCACATTATCCTTCATCATATTCCATCACAAGTGATTAGATATAGTTCCCTGTGCTATACAGCAGGATCTCATTGCTTATCCACTCCAAATGCAATAGTTTGCATCTACTAACCCCAGACCCCCAATCCATACCATTCCCTCCCCCTCCCCCTGACAAACATGAGTCTTCTACATGTCCATGATCTTTTCTGTTTTGTAGATAGATCATTTGTGCTGTATTTCAGACTCCACATATAAGTGATATAATATAGTGTCTGTCTCTCTCTTTCTGATTTCACTCAGTGTAAGAATCTCTAGTTCATCCGTGTTGCTGCAGATGGCATAGTTTTGTTCTTTTTTATGGCAGAGTGGTATTCCATTGTATATATGTACTACATCTTCCTGATCCATTCAACCATCAATGGGCATTTACATTTCCACATCTTAGGCATTGTGAATTGTGCTGCAGTGAACATACAGGTGCATGCATCTTTTTCAACAGAAGTTTTTTCTGGATATATGCCCAGGAGTGAGATTGTTGGGTCATATGGTAGCTCTATATTTAGTTTTCTGAGGTATTTCCATACTGTTTTCCATAGTGGTGTATATGTACCACATCTTCCGAATCCAATCCTCTGTCGATGGACATTTGGGTTGTTTCCATGTCCTGGCTATTGTGAATAGTGCTGCAATGAACATGCCGGTGCATGTGTCTCCTTTAAGTAGAGTTTTGTCCGGATTGATGCCCAAGAGTGGGATTGCGGGGTCATATGGAAGTTCTATGTATAGATTTCTAAGGTATCTCCAAACGGTTCTCCATAGTGGCTGTCCCAGTTAACATTCCCACCAACAATGTAGGAGGGTTCCCTTTTCTCCACAGCCCCTCCAGCACTTGTTATTTGTGGGCTTATGAATGATGGCCATTCTGACTGGTATGAGGTGGTATCTCATGGTAGTTTTGATTTGCATTTCTCTTATAATCAGCGATGTTGAGCATTTTTTCATGTGTTTGCTGGCCATCTGTAGATCTCTTCCTTGGAGAAGTGTCTATTCAGGTCCTTTGCCCATTTTTCCATTGGGTGATTGGTTTTTTTGCTGTTGAGTTGTATAAGTTGCTTATATATTCTGGAGATTAAGCCCTTGTCCATTGCATCATTTTAAACTATTTTCTCCCATTCTGTAAGTTGTCTTTTTGTTTTCTTTTGGGTTTCCTTTGCTGTGCAAAACTTGTCAGTTTGATGAGGTCCCACTGGTTTCTTTTTGCTATTATTTCTATTGCTCTGGGAGACTGACCTGAGAAAATATTCATGCTGTTGATGTCAGAGAGTGTTTTGCCTATGTTTTCTTCTAGGAGTTTGATGGTGTCCTGTCGTATAGTTAAGTCTTTCAGCCTTTTTGTGTTTATTTAGGTGCATGGTGTGAGGGTGTGTTCTAGTTTCATTGCTTTGCATGCAGCTGTCCAGGTTTCCCAGCAATGCTTGCCGAATAGACTTTCTTTTTCCCATTTCATGTTCTTGCCTCCTTTATCAAAGATTAATTGACCATAGGTGTCAGGGTTTATTTCCGGGTTCTCTATTCTGTTCCATTGGTCTGTCTGTCTGTTTTGATACCAGTACCACACTGTTTTGATGACTGTGGCTGAAAGCACAAATTCTTAATGTCACAAAAATCATTATAGGGAAAATCTGGATTGGAAAGAACTTATAAGGAAGAATGTGGGAACATTATTAATAATGATTTTTATGAATAGGAAACCTGACAAATCATTGTGTATAGACTGGTAATTTGAGAAATTGTATAATAAAACGGATAAGTTACAAAAAATCTTCCATTCAATTGACTAAAAGTGTAGTCACTTTGGACTGCCATAATACCAACAGCTAAGGGATTTATAAACAACAAAAATGTATTTCTAGTCATTCTGAAGGCTGGAAGTCTGAGATCAGGAAGCCAGGATGATCAAGTTCTGATGAAGATTCTCTTCCACTTTTTGGACTGTCCACTTATCACTGTATCCTCACAGGGCAGAAAACAGAGAAAAATGCAAGTTATCTCATTCTCTCACAAAGGTACCCATCCCACCATGGGGGCTCCACCCTATGGCCTCATCAAATCTTAGTTACCTCCCAAAAGTCCCTTATCTTAATACCATCACATTGGGGGATAGGGTTTCAAAACAAATGTTGGGGGGACACAAACATTCAGTCCAAAACAAGTGTGAATGGGGCAATGAGAGCTTCTATTAAGAGTGGGAAGGGCTGCTACAAAGATCAATGGTACATTTGTTTCCAGAGAAACCTACAGTACAGAATAAGCTCTGTAAGGCACTCAAAGAGTAGATTCATTTTTATTCCCCAAAACCATCCTTGGTATTAATGGATCTATTCCTGGAAATTCACTCTTCCTCAAGAAAATCCATCCTCTCATTTAAAAAACTAAGTTCCCTTAGTGGCTCAGTGGAAACAAATCCAATTAGTAACCATGAAGTTGCAGGTTCCAACCCAAAGCTCACTCAGTGGGTTAAGGATCTGGCCTTGCTGTGAGCTGTGGTGTAGATCACAGACATGACTCAGATTTTGTGTTGCTGTGGCTGTGGTGTAGGCTGGCAGCTGTAACTCTAATTTGACCCCTATCCTTGGAACTAAAAAAAAAAAAAAAAATGAATTTTGTTTCAAAATTTTTTTAGTCTGTTTCTGTTTTGTAAGTTTTTTGTATCATTTTTTGTTAGATTACACATATTAGTGATCTTTTTTTTCATTTTTTAAAAAAATATATTGAAGTATAGTTGATTTACCAGGTTGTGATCATTTCTGCTGTACAACAAAGACATTCAGTTACACATGTAAACACATCCATTCTCTTTCACAATCTTTTCCCACATAGATTATCACAGAATATTTTTTACAGAACAAAATACATATATTTAAACAGGCAGATTATTATATCATGGATCTTAAGAAGCAGATTAAGTGTCTCCCTCTGGAGAAGTAGAATGGAAAATATGCTGAGACAAATAGGAAATTTATTCTATGCTTTATCCCATTTTGTATGGCTTTCATATTTACTATTTAGTATTATTATTACATTTCAATTTTTCTTTAAAAATTAGCATTATATTAAAATTGTGTATATTATGCAACTAAAATTTATAAAGAAGAAAGCCTTATATACCATTAAATATTTTATATGGCATAATAAAAAGAATAACAACTGGTAAGAATAACAAAAATAATACACCTTCTGAAAATAAGTAAAATATAAAATGCATAAATTGGTTAAAAAACAGTGTAACTATATAAATATATCCTCACAAGTTGTTACATCTTATTGATTCTTCAGTATAGGCATTACACCATTCTAGGTGAAGTGGTAAACAAGCCATTATAGATCTTACATTGTACCATGGAGAGAAATGGTTATTAATAATACAATTGTAAAACTGTATTATTTCATTGTACAGTTGCATTATTTAATTATAATTATCATAAATTCTTTGATGGAGAGGAAAACAGAATCAGATCTAAGAAGACTTCAGCATTCCAAGAGTGATGTTAAATGACCCCCTTCATGGTGGATTATGCACTTATGTACTATGAGATATATTTCTTCTCCAGAGATTCCTTGTTTATGTGTCAATTGTAGATTTTTGATTTGCAGTTATTATGAAGTTTTGATATGAGTCTATATGTATATGAGACTGTTTTAAGTTGTTGTTCTCTTGATTGCAAATTCATCTCCAATTTCCTGCATTTGTACCCACCTCTTCTCATGATTTCTGATTTTGGTGGTATAATTGCGCATGGATGATTTTGTATCTTTACTGTATATAAACCTTTACTGGTGAGCCTTGTCATTTGTGGAATTTTTGTTCCCTGTTGCAGGCTTTTCTTTTCTGCCTAGAGAAGTTCCTTTAGTATTTGTTGTAAGGCTGGTTTAGTGTTGCTGTATTCTCTCAACTTTTGCTTATCTGTGAAGGTTTTGATTTCTCCTTCAAATCTTAATGAGAGCCTTGCTGGGTAGAGTAATCTTGATTGGAGGTTTTTTCCTTTCATCACGTTAAGTATATCATGTCACTCCCTTCTGGCCTGCAGAGTTTCTGCTGAAAAATCTGCCAATAACCTTATTGGGGTTCCCTTGTGTGTTACTTGTTTCTTTTCCCTAGCTGCTTTCAAGATTTTCTCTTTGTCTTTAATTTTGGTTAGTTTGATTAATATGTGTCTCAGTGTATTCCTCCTTGGGTTTATTTTATATGGTACTTGTTGTGCTTCCTGGATTTGAGTGAGTGGTTCCTTTCCCATGTGAGGGAAGTTTTCAGCTATTATCTCTTGGAATATTTTTTCTGTCCCCTTCTCTCTCTCTCTTCTCCTTCTGGCACCCCTATAATACAGATGTTGTTGCAGTTCACATTGTCCCAGAGTTCTCTGAGACTCTGTTCATTTCTTTTCAATCTTTTTTCTCTTTTCTGTTCTGCATCCATAATTTCCACTAATCTATCCTCCACCTCGCTCATTCATTCTTCTGCCTCCTGTATTCTGCTGTTAGTTGCTTCTAGTGAATTTTTTATTTCAGTTATTGTATGTTGCATCTCTTCTTGTTTAAGTTTTATATCTTGTATCTCTTTGGTCAGTGTTTCCTGTAAGTTATCCATCTTTGCCTCCAGTTTATTTCCAATGTCTTGCATCATCTTCAGCATCAACAGTCTAAAGTCTTTTTCCTGGAGGCTAAGAATCTCCTCATTGCTTAGCTGATTTTCTGGGGGTTTTCCTTTCTCTCTCATCTAAGTTATAGTTCTCTGTCTTTTCATTTTTATAGGTTTTTGCTGTGGTGACCTTACAGATACTGGAGTTGTAGCCTCTCTTACTTCTGGTGTCTGCCCCCCTGTGGCTGAAGTCAGTATGGGGGCTTGCTGTAGGCTTCCTGATGGGAGGGGCTGATGCCTGACCACTGGTAGGTGGAGCTGATTCCTATCCCTCTGGTGGGTGGGGCTTAGTCTCTGGATGGGATTAGAGGCAGCTGTGTGCCTGAGGGGTCTTTAGGTAGCCTGTTTACTGAGGGGTGGGGCTGTGATCCCACCCCTCACATTGGATTGTATGTCCAATTTCTAGGTCCATCCATGTTATTACAAATGGATTGTTGTTTGCCCTGGGGCTTCTCAGCAGCTGACTGATGGGTGGGGCCAGATTTTCCCAAAATGGCCACCTCCAGAGAAAGGCAGCTGCTGAATAATCCTGAGAGCTTTGCCTTCAATGTCCCTCCCTCACAACAAGCCACATTCACCCCTGTTTTCCCAGGATATCCTCCAAGAACTGCAGTCAGGTTTGACCCAGATTCCTATGGAGACCTCACTCTGCCCTGGGACCCAGTGCATGTGAAAGTCCGTGTGTGCCTTTTAAGAGTGGGGTCTCCATTTCCCCCAGTCCCGTGGAGCTCCTGCACACAAGCCCCACTGGCTTTCAATGCCAGATGCTCCAGGAGCTCTTTCTCCCAGTACCAGATCCCCACACTTGAGAGTTTGATGTGGGGCTCAGAATTCTCACTCCTGTAGGTGAGTCTCTGTGAACCAGTTAGTTTTCAGTCTGTGGAGCTTCCCACCCAGGAGGTATGGGGTTGTTTATATCATGAAATCGCCCCTCCTGCTTCTTGATGTGTCCTCCTCTTTTTCTTCTGGAGTAGGGAATCTTTTTTAAGAGTTCCGGTCCATTTGGGTGGAGATTGCTCAGCCTTTAGTTGTGAATTTTGTTGTTTTTAGTAGAGAAGTTGAGCTCCAGTCCTTCTATTCCGCCATCTTAATCCTCTCCCCACATATTAGTGATCTTATGTGATATTTGTTTTTCTCTGTCTTGCTTCACTTAGTGTGACAATTTCTAGGTCTATCCATGTTTCTACAAAAGGCATTATTTCATTCTCTTTTATATCTGAGTAATAATCCATTGTGTTACCAAAGTGGAAACATCAAGGGGAGGGATAAATTTGGGGCTTGTGATTGACCTATACACAACAATATATATAAAATAGGTACATAAAAAGTACTACTTTATAGCATAGGGTAATCTACATAATACTGTAGATAATGAATACAGGAAAATCATCTGAACAGGAATGGATATATGTATACCTTTCATCTTTAAACTAGGAATTTAGGTTAATACAGACCAAGAGCCTTCAAAGCTCTAAGTAAGTACAAAGCATAGCAGATTTACTTTGCTGTACACTAACACAACTTTCTAAGTCAACTACATGCCAATAAAATTAATTTTTAAAAAAAACTAATGAAGTTACATGAATGACACAAAGGTCTTTTCCAGCTCTAAAATTCTATGATTAAAAACTAATTCCAGGGAGTTCCTGGCATGGCTCAGTAGGTTAAGAACCCAACTAGTATCCATGAGGATGCCGCTTCAATCCCTGGCCTCCCTAACTGGGTTATAGGATCCAGCGTGGCTGTGAGTTGTGGTGTAGGTTGCAGAGACAGCTGGGATTGGCATTGCTGTGGCTATGGAATAAGCTGGAAGCTGCAACTCTGATTCAAAACCTAACCTAGGAATTTCCATATGCCACAGATGCAAACCCTAAAAAGCAAAAACCAAAAAAACAAACAAACAAAACTTTTAGTCCAAACTTCCTTCCAAAATATAGCTTAGATTTGGTTTCACTCATTTAAAAGATAATCAACATCCCACACTGTGGCATAGACTTGCTACACACAGTCAAACCAAGTTGGCCAAATTCAGATCATGGCTCCCAGGAGATACAGTTGAGACTTTATCAAAGAGAGGGGAAGAGAAAAAGACAAAAATAAAACAAAACCAAAAACCACAAAGGAGTTCCCATCGTGACTCAGTGGAAACAAATCTGACTAGCATCCATGAGAATGCAGGTTCAATCCCTGGTCTCGCTCAGTGGGTTGAGGATCCAGCGCTGCCGTGACTGTGGTGTAGGCCAGCAGCTACAGCTCTGATTCCAGCACTAGTCTGGAAAACTCCATATGCTGCAGATACGGTCTTAAAAAGACAAAAGACAAAAACAAAACAAAAAGAGAAGGGAAGAGAGTGAGTCAGTGAGGAACAGGACTAGAAGAAATCTAAATAAGAAGTTTCAGATAGAGAGTTACCATTGTGGTGTGGCAGAAACAAATCTGACTGGTATCCATAAGGATGCAGGTTCAATCCCTGACCTCACTCAGTGGGTGGAGGATCCGGCGTTGTGGTATAGGTTGCAGATGAGGCTCGGATCCCACGTTGCTGGGGTGTAGGATGGCAGCTGTAGCTCAGATTCCACCCCTAGCCTGGGAACTTCCATGTGCCTTGGGTGCAGCCCTAAAAAGAAAAAAAAGTTTCAGATAGTTTTTATCAATATAATCAAAGGTATTTAGGCAAATGGGTTAATATTTTTCTGGCCCTGAGAATTGTATACTCTTTATTTTTAATTTTATGACTGAACCTGCATCATATGGAAATTCTTGGGACAGGGATCAAATCCAAGCTGCAGCTGTGACCTTTACCACAGATATAGAAATGCTGGATCCTTTAACACACTGAACTAGGCTAGGGAGTCAACCCAAAGTGAGCTGAGTCACAGCAGTCAGATCTTTTTTTTTTTTTAAGTCTGTAATTTTTTTTTTATTTTCCCACTGTACAGCAAGGGGATCAAGTTATCCTTACATGTATACATTACAATTACATTTTTCCCCCACCCTTTCTTCTGTTGCAACATGAGTATCTAGACAAAGTTCTCAATGCTACTCAGCAGGATCTCCTTGTAAATCTATTCTAAGTTGTGTCTGATAAGCCCAAGCTCCAGATCCCTCCCACTCCCTCCCCCTCCCATCAGGCAGCCACAAGTCTCTTCTCCAAGTCCATGATTTTCTTTTCTGTGGAAATGTTCATTTGTGCTGGATATTTGATTCCAGTTATAAGTGAGATCATATGGTATTTGTCTTTGTCCTTCTGGCTCATTTCACTCAGGATGAGAGTCTCTAGTTCCATCCATGTTGCTGCAAATGGCATTATGTCATTCTTATTTATGGCTGAGTAGTATTCCATTGTGTATATATACCACTTCTTCCAAATCCAATCATCTGTCGATGGACATTTGGGTTGTTTCCATGTCCTGGCTATTGTGAATAGTGCTGCAATGAACATGCGGGTGCATGTGTCTCTTTTAAGTAGAGTTTTGTCCGGATAGATGCCCAAGAGTGGGATTGCGGGGTCATATGGAAGTTCTATGTATAGATTTCTAAGGTATCTCCAAACGGTTCTCCATAGTGGCTGTACCAGTTAACATTCCCACCAACAGTGTAGGAGGGTTCCCTTTTCTCCACAGCCCCTCCAGCACTTGTTATTTGTGGGCTTATGAATGATGGCCATTCTGAGCAGTCAGATCTTAACACACTGCAACACAGTGAGAACTCCACTCTTTCCTTTATTTGGTCAACTTCATCTAGTAAATAAAAGCTACATTGTGAATGACATACATACAATTTTTGAAGAGGCAAAAAGAATGTGTGTGTGTGTGTGTATATATATATATATATAGAGAGAGAGAGAGAGAGAGAGAGCTGGGTCACATTGCTGTACTACAGAAATTGACACTACATTATAAATCACATATGATCAAAAAATTTTTTTAATTTTTTTGAAGAGGAAGTTTTCTGTGAACACAATGCCACTGCTTTAGATGATTGGCAGTATCCTTTCTCTTTTTTTATTTGAGGTGTGACATAACACAGTAACATGCACAAATATGTAATGCATAGAAAACTTTGAATGATGTATACACTCATGTAGCTACTTACCTACATTGAGATATAAAACACTTTCATTGCCCAGAATGTGTCTTTGTGAACTTTCTCAGGTAATACCTCCCCTACCCAAAATGCCCACCATCCTGACTCCTATCTCCATCAGTTAGTTTTGCCTGCTCTTAGATTTCATCACCATGAGATCAAATAAAATATTTGCTTTCATGCAATTCAAATTTTGTCTTTGAGGCTTGTCCATGCTGTTGTGCATAGCAGTAATTTGTTATTTTTATAGTGGTGTAGAGTTTTCTGCATATTGGTATGCCATAGTTTATTTATAGGTTCTACCACTGATGGGCCTTTGAATTATTTCCGGGTTGGTGCTATCATGAAAACCACTGCTATAAACATTTTTTGACATGCTTTGTGGACACAAGCACTCATTTCTGTCAGGTACATACCTGGGGGGGAGAGCTATGCAGTAGAGAGGGAATATGTTTGGAATAAGTAGCAGTGCCAAAGTATTGCACTGATTGATATTCTAATATAAATATAGTAGTCAACCTATTGACTGTGACGGTTCCCATTGCTCCAAGCTCTTGCTAGTTCTTGGTGTTTTCAATCTTTTCAGTTTTAGCCATTTTGAGGGGTGAATTATTAACTATCTTGATATGCGTAATAGTAATGCAGAGGAGACCAAGGAAAAGCATTTCTTCACAGGAAACAGGGCATAAATGTCACTAAAGGAAGTTTCTGGAAAGCAGTTGCTCATGGAGGTGTAAACGCAGAAGAAACCCAAGTGATGGTATTTCAGAAAAAGAAGGACAAGTCATACCCACAATGAGGTCAAAGATTTGGTATTTCTGACAGCCACGGAATTGATCTTGGTTACCATATTAACTCCCCAGTCGCAGCATCCATGGCCATTCACAGGGGAAGAAAGACCTGCTGACAAATTTCCTCAGGGCCCCCCGCATGTCCCTGTTCCTCAGGCTGTAGATGAAGGGGTTCAGCATGGGGGTGACCACAGTGTACATCACTGAGGCCACTGCCCCCTTTGAGGAGGAGGAGGAGAAGGCAGAACTGAGGTACACGCCTAATCCTGTCCCATAGAATAAGGAAATGACCGTTAGGTGAGACCCACAGGTGGAAAATGCTTTGTACCTCCCCTCCACTGAAGACATTTTCAATATGGAGGAAATAATCTTAGAGTAAGAGAAAAGGATCCCAGTCAGCGGAGGAATACCCAGCAGGCCAGCTGCAGAGTATAAGGCAATGTAATTGGTGAGAGCATCAGAACAGGCAGACTTAAGCACCTCAGCCAATTCACAAAAGAAGTGCAGAATTTCTGTGTGTGTGCAGAATGAGAGATGCAGCAGCATCAGACTCTGGAGGAGGGCGACAAGGACACTGAGGGACCAAGAGAATAGAGCCAGCAAGTCACAGAGTTGTGGGTTCATCATGCTCCTGTAGTGCAGCGGATGACAGATGGCCACAAAGCGGTCATAAGCCATCACAGTCAGGAGGAGATTGTCCAAACATGAAAAAACTGAAGAAAAATACATTTGGGTGATGCAGCCTGCATAGGTGATGGCTTTGCTCACTGTCTGGATGTTTACCAGCATTTTGGGAACTATGGTGCAGTTGACACAAATATCAGAAAAAGACAGGTGGGACAGGAAAAAGTACATGGGGGTGTGGAGACAGGAGTCAGAGGTAATAGCCAGGATGATGAGCAGGTTCCCAACCATAGAGATCAAGTACATGGACAAGAACAGCCCAAAGAGGAGCGGCTGCAGTTCTGGATCTTCCGAGAGCCCCAAGAGGAGGAATTCCAGGACACTTGTTTGGTTTCCTGTATCCATGGAGCTGATAATTCTGCCAGGTAACTGAGAAAGCAATGCTGATTAAAACAAACAAACAAGAGTCCCCAAATATAAAAATATTTTTATCATATTAGGAACCCCCCAAGAGAAAAGCAGAATAAAAAGGGAATGCTTTGGCTAACAATTTAGTATTCATTTACTGGGAGCAATTACAAATGTCATTATCTTATACAGCTATCATTTTCAGGGATAATCTATTCCCTCTTTCTTAAATTTATCAGAAACTAGTCTTTGCCTTTGAAATCTGTCTCAAGATTCCATCAGCCTCAGTGGTGACCAACGCAGCATCAGCCTCTTTCGGAAGGAGCACATCAATGGTTTGAACATTCTTCTTTTGGAGGTGCTTAAATTTGCCTCTTGGATGATTCTGCCTTTTCCACATTTCTTTAGTACTCTGGCAGATCCTTGTGTGTTGGTGGTGCTATGGCTCCACTGCCCCTGACAACAACTAATTGGATAAGAGAGTGGTATGTGGCCAAATCTGGCCAAACAGTTTCACTGGAGAAACTTACAAATAAAACTCCTATTTTACTTACTAATCTGAGGGGGTGGACTTTATGTGACACATCAACCAAGGATCTGGGGTTAGGGCTGGCCATCACTAGGCAAGCATAGAAGGCAGCCTATGCTTCAGAACCAGCATACTGAACCTAAGCTAGTTGTGGCAATAAGTATCACGTCAAAAGATGGGTCCTAGTGTCTGATTGATTGCTCCACCAGGAATCCTAGCTATACCCTTCATTTGTTTTGGCCAGGTTTTCTGATTTCTCAGTGCCTCGTTACCTACTTGGTGAAATGGGATTATTAATGATACCTACTCTGTAGGGTTGTTGGGAGGAATAAATGAGTTGATGTTTTAAGAAAAGTGCCTGAAACGCTATGGAAACCTAGAGAAATCATGGCATGATACATTTTAGAAGTTGGGAAATGTGATCTGTGGACCCGAAGGCAGTGAGGCAAGTCCTTAGGGAGAATGGGATATTGTAGATCACTTGGCATAAGTAATATGGGAAGGAGAGAGAAATGGAAAGAGATGGAGAGGATGACCTTGGTTCTGAGGCTTTCCAGGTTGGTGAGTAGCCCTTCAAAACTTCTGGTCACCTCCTACCCTTCATTCTATTTAAATATGCTTGTGTTTTCTGTTAATCTTCCCTTTTCGATGGAAACTGGCTTCACTGGGTTTCTATAACTTCCATTCAAGAAATCATTCATTAGATTATTTTCTTTAAAAATAGGAAGCATCAAAATTCATTCTGATAAGAAATACAATATACCAATGAAGAGGAAAAATGAGAGGAGTGACACAATGATTTCTTTGGGCCTTCAAAAATTCTTCCAAACATAGTGAAATTTTTCTTGCCATTCCTTTTATGATGTTAATCGACAGTAATACAAACAGCTGCCAAAGATAATACAAAAGAGAAAATGAAAATGAATTCAGCTTGATCAAAAAGCATTTATCCTCATAGTTTAAAACAGCTTAAAATTAAGAAATTTAGTATAGATTAATACATATACACCTAACACATAGAGATACATTCTGAAAACAATGATGAAAGTCATTCATAAATTTAAAAGTGCATCCAACCAAATTTTTGGTGGCCCAGTGTGTTAAGGTCCAGAGCTGTCTCTGCTGTAGCTCAGGTTCCATCCTTGGCCCAGAAACTTGCAGGTACAGCCAAAAATAAATAAATGAGTAAAAGTGCTTCCAAAGAGCAGGGGGTTAAAAGATGTGTTGTTGGAGGGGCACCTACAGCACATAAGGAAAGAAACGCTCTCTTCCTAAATGATAAGGAAAATCTAGCTCAATCAAACAGGCAAGTATCATACCACATATTGTAATGGCATTCAGATTACCATGGAAGTTATCAATAAGATAATTGTGACTAGTCTCATCATCACCATCATTTAATTCACTCCAGAGTCTTGAGTCCTCTATGGAACCACAAAAAAATCTTTAGGAATTTATAACTAGCCACTACTCATGTCCATGTCTCTGGAGTTACTTTACTGCTCACAAAACCTCCTCCATGTGCACAAATACACATTCCTCTTTATGAAAGCTCTTACGAAACCCAAATTGGTCATCCATGTGATAGTGGGGAAGAAGAATCTGACTTCACTGATGGATGAAAAGGTGGATGCTGAGAGATCTTCAAAAATAGAATTGGTATGAGATCCAAATAGACCTGGCATCAGCAAGGTGACAATATTCTTCTCAGTCTGGGGTCAGTGAGTTGGGAAGCACAGGGATAGACTTGGAACATTTATCCTTTCAGGGGCATCCAGGGTTGAGTTCTCAAAGTACCTAATTAACATTCCTAGTATGATTCTATTTCTAAACAGCTTTGCCTCTTGAGAAATAACCATAATAAAATGGAAACTGTATGACAGTTCTATTCCCACAAGGGAAATTTGGGGATAGTCTTTTTTTTTTTTTCCCACATTGGGAGTTCTCCTCTCCTTAGCTATGATGTCACGTGCTGCTCTGGATTCTCTCTGAAAAACTTCCCATTAAAATATGAACTACTTGGAGTTCCCATTGTGGCTCAGTGGAAACAAAGGTGACTATTAACCATGAAGTTGCAAGTTCTATCCCTGGCCTCACTCTGTGGGTTAAGGATCTGGGGCTGACCTTGAGCTGTGGCATAGGTAGCAATTGAGGCTCAGATCGTGCATAACTGTGGTTGTGGCATAGGCCAATGGCTGTGGCTCCAATTTGACCCCTGGCCTGAGAACCTCCATATGCCATAGGTAGGGCCCTAAAAAAATTAAATTAAATTAAATTAAATTAAATTAAATTTAAAAAGAATATGAACTATTTGTTCTTTGCCAGTCAAAATTTTTAAATAGCAATTTTATATGGTCATCTAAGACCCTGACATCACCCTAAATGACTTTTTCTATCAGATATGAAGATAATAATACATAACCCTGTGGCTTCTGTACTCTGTTATTAATACCTAAAATAGAGGCAATAACTCTTAGGTAAGTTTATTATTAAATGAGCAAATAATAATTGTGTAGTGTTCACTATTAAGAAAACTTACTAACAAAATTAATAGCAGTGAGTACCACACTCTTTATTACTATTTATTCATCTAATAATCCAGACCTAAGGGTTATTATCTCTATTTTATGTATGAATATCCTAGTAGAGAGGATTATCCATTCTCTTCAATCATATAATGTAAATGGCAGAGTTGGGATTGGACCAGATGCCTGACTTTAGAATTGAGAGAAAATTGTGGTATGGGAATTTCAGCAATGAGATCCTGCTCTGTAGCACAGGGAATTATATATTTAATCACTTGTAATGGAACATGATGAAGGATAATGTGAGAAAAAGAATGTATATACATGTATGACTGGGTCACTTTGCTGAACAACAGAAATTGACAGAACATTGTAAATCAATCCTAATAAAACTTTTTTTAAAAAAATTATTTTTAAAATTTTTAAATAAAAAAATAAAAATAAATTGCTGCCTTTAGGAGTTCCCCCTGTGTTGCATTGAGTTAAGAATCTAACTGTAGAGGCTTGGGTGGCTGCAGAGGCACAGGTTCGATCCCCAGCTGGGTGCAGTGGGTGAAAAAATGTGGCATTGCCACAGCTGAAGCATAGGTGGCATCTGTGGCTCAGATTCAATCCCTGGCTGCATCTATGCTGCAGGTGTGGCCTTAAAAATTAAATTATAATGCCTTTATAAGTCAATGAGGTTAAAAACTGCTATAGTGTTAAAGCAAATTTGTTTTCATATAGTTTAAAAAATAGATCTCTACCTCTCACGGAACAAAAAAAAAATCATAGGTGAAAAGTGTCCAAGATGGCAAAGTGGGAAGCCCTGAGCTTACTTTCTACCACTGGGTCCCTAGGTCCCTGGGTCAGAGAGCCATGGAAGGGAAGGGCTAGAGCTGCTTGGGGCCTTAAAACTATGAGTTCCTTATCTTATCAATAGGTAATGGCTGTCCATGGAATTTTTCAGGGTATGCAAGTAGGCAGCTCTATATGGCTTCAAATATGATTGTTTGGGCTATTTTTAAAAACTAGAAGCTATAAACATCCTAGGGGCCAATACACAGAGACCATCTTTGGCTCATTCATATAATGAGAGCAAAACATTTCTGAGAGAAGCGAAATCAAATATTCTCTATCTTTATTTCCTGTATTTTCAGCTATGTGACAACCCTTTTTTTTTTAAGGGACAGCCTATTTACTTATTTATTTATTTATTTGTCTTTTTAGGGCCACACCTGCAGCATATGGAAGTTCCCAGGCTAGGGGTCCAACTGGAGCTGTAGCTGGCGGCCTATGCCCCAGCAATGCAGGATCCAAGCAGCATCTGCCACCTACACCACAGCTCATGGCAATGCCAGATCCTTAACCCACTGAGCAAGGCCAAGGATCAAACCCACAACCTCATGGTACTAGTCGGGTTCGTTAACCACTAAGCCACGATTGGGAACTCCACAATGTTTTCTTGAATTTAATTTTTCCTTTAAACAAAGTAATCTGGTAATAACCTGATCAGTCTTTGTCACTAAATACATCCCATTCATTGGCTGATAGGTACAGCCCTGAGGCTTTTGGCTGTTTGACTGAACTATTCAAGTTTGACATGGACCAACATGTTGAGATGTTGAGAACTACAACAAATAGATAGGATAGAAAATCTAGTAATATTCTGGGTAAATGGAGGAGCAATGGTCTGTCCTGGAAATGCCTTTCTCACCTCATCCTGATTAAGGGCAATCATGGCATATCACAGACAGCACATATCACATTGGAAGGAAATTGAGTATGGCACAAATAGAATGAGACTTTTATATTTTAAAAATCCTGTTCAAATTACCATTTTAGGAACTAAACCAATTTTTTTTTAGGGCCACACCAGAGGCATATCAAAGTTCTTGGGCCAGAAATTGAATCTGAGCTGCAGCTGTAGCAACACCAGATCCTTTAATCCACTGCACCAGGATAGGGATCAAATCCACACCTCCAGAGCAATCCCAGCTTCTACAGTCTGATTCTTAACCCACTGTGCCACAGCAGGAACACTTAAAGCAATATTCTTAAGGGGGTCTAGTTAAGCATGTGATATCAGTGAGACCTCCTAAATTTCTACAAGTGGACAATGTGAGTCTTAAGTTATACAGGACTCCATGTCTACTGTAGAAAGGATTACTACCTTAAAGGAGCGTACCACTCATTGAAGAGTGTTTGGGTACAATGCATTAATTCTCTTTTAAGAATGTGGGCAGGGAGTTCCTGACGTGGCTCAGTGGTTGACGAATCCAACAAGGAACCATGAGGTTGCAGGGTCAATCCCTGGCCTTGCTCAGTGGGTTAAGGATCCGGCATTGCCATTAGCTGTGGTGCAGGTTGCAGACGTGGCTCAGATCCTACCTTGCTGTGGCTCTGGCGTAGGCCAGTGGCTACAGCTCCAATTCAACCCCTAGCCTGGGAACCTCCATATGCTGCGGGAGTGGCCAAAGAAATGGCAAAAAGACAAAAAAAAAAGAATGTGGGCCATGTAGGGGTGCAATAGGATCTGCAGCATCTTGAGAGTGCTGGGATGCAGGTTCAATCCCTGGCCTGGCACAGTGAGTTAAGGGTGCAGAGTGGCTGCACCTGGGGCTTAGGTCACAACTGTGACTAAGATCTGATCCCTGTCCCAGGAAGTCCATATGCCCTGGGGCAGCCAAAAGAAAAAATAAAAACAGAAAAAAAAAAGAATGGGGCTCATGTAGAGATTAATACATGTGTGTATATGTGCATATACACATGCATGTGTGTAAGTATTAACATGACATTGAATTTGAGTTCCCAAGAAAAATAATCATAAATATCTCAGAAGTACTATTTCCACAGTAGTAAAAATCATCATAGCAGATAAACTCTCGAATCTAGATTTCCCACCTTGGGTTCTAACAGTTACATTAGTTAGTTCAGAGAGTCTATGTTGTAACAGAACTGAAATGTTACTGATTTAATGAAACTAAACCTTAATTCTCTTTTGTGAAAAGTATCTAATAACTCTGGCAACTATCCAGTGAAATTTTCCATGTATTCTATTTCCACGTAGACTTTTTTGGGTGTTTTTTTTTTTTTTTTTTGGTCTTTCTAGGGCTACTCCTGTGCCATTTGGAGGTTCCCAGGCTAGAGATCCAATCAGAGCTATAGCCTCCAGCCTACACCACAGCTGCAGCAACTCAGGATCTGAGCTGAGTCTTCAACCTACACCACAGCTCACACCCAGGCCAGATCCTTAACCCACTGAGTGAGGCCAGGGATCGAACCCGCAACCTCATTGTTCCTAGTTGGATTCATTAACCACTGAGCTGTGATGAGAACTCCTCTACACTGTTTTGATCTTGTGATATCTTCATTCCACAATAACCATATCAAGGGAAGAGTGATTATGAAGAATAAGCTACCATTTATTTCTTCTTCTTCTTCTTCTCCTTTTTAGGGCCACACCTGTGGCATGTGGAATTTCCCAGGCTAGAGATCTAATCAGAGCTGCAGCTGCCACCTACACTACAGCCACAGCAATGCAGGATCCAAGTTGCATATTCGACCTACACTGTAGCTTGTGGCAATGCCAGATCCTTAACTGAGCAAGGCCAGGGATCAGACCTACATCCTCATGGATACTAGTTGGGTTCTTAACCTGCTGAGTGACAATGGGAGCTCAAAGAATAAGGTACCATTTCTTAAATAGGTTCACTGAGAAAGGACACATCACTTCCATTTGCATTTTATTAGACAGATCAAACATATTGATACCTTTAACTTCAAGGGAAAAAGGAAATCCAATCCTCTTGGGGATGCAATAGGAAATGATAACCTGAAATATTGTCAATCAGCTGTAAAACCCATCATAGAAATATATGCAATGTCAAAATCCATGTGAAAAACTGTGCAGCTTAGTAGGTAAGAGTATGGGATCAGGGTCAGAGTTCTGGGTTTGAATCTTGGTTCTGCCACTTGGTCCCTCCATAATTCTGGGGCAGTATTTTTTGTGGGGGGGGGGGGGTTGTGTGTGTGTTGTTATTGTTGTTGTTACCTCTTAAAGTCTCAACTGTCTCACCTTGAAAATGGGGACTGGAGTTCCTGCTATGGTGCAACAGGATCAGTAGTATCTTGGGAGCACTGGGACACAGGTTCAATCCCCAGCCTGGCACAGTGGGTTAAGGGTCTGGCATTTCCCTAGCTGCAGCGTAGGTTGCAACTACAGTTCGGATCTTATCCCTGGCCCAGGAACTCCATGTGCCACATGGCGGCCAAAAAAAAAAGAAATTAAAATGGGGAGAGTACTCATTCCTATTGGGAAAATTACATGAAATAACAGTAGTTAGCGTAGGCTTACCATGTAATAAGCACTCAAACAACAACTATGTTTTTATATGTATTTTAATCATACTTTATCCAGCTTTTTAAAAAACACTGTTAATGATACACACACAAAAACAACAGAAGTCCACAATCAGACTCATAGAAAATATTAAAGTGAACAATCAAGAGTTTAAGGATGCTATGCCAATATTTGAGATAACAAAGTTAAAGTTAATTTCAAACTGATGTTTGGAACTCCCCAATGTGGAATTTAAAAAAAAAAAAAAAGACCAAGTATATAACTTTTGGACATCAGATGGGGCAGGAAGTTCATCACAGAAATTACTAGGAGATTCTTTAAATACATGCTAAAAACTAGAAGAGGGCAAAATCATAGATCTTTCAGGATTGGGTGAAAGAACAAGATGGTTTGAGAGATGCAGGAGTAAGAAATTCAGAATGAAATTTTTGCCACTGGTACCCACAAAACCTCTTAGTCCTGATGTCAATGGATCTATCACAGACAAGAGTCTACTCTGCCAAGGAGCCTCCCCAGGGCCCTCTTCACATCCTTGTTCCTCAGGCTGTAGATGAAGGGGTTTAACATAGGGGTGACCACAGTGTACATCACTGAGGCCACTGAAACTTTCTTGGGGGAGTGAGTCACTGCAGAAGTGAAGTAGACCCCTACACCTGTCCCATAAAATAAAGAAACGACTGAGAGATGAGACCCACAGGTGGAAAATGCTTTCCGCCTTCCCCCGGATGAGGACATCTTCCTTATGGATGAAGCAATTTGTGAGTAGGAGAAAAGGATCCCAATGAGGGGGAAGACACCTAGCACACCAGTCATAAAATATATCAATGTGCTGTTCAGGAAGGTATCAGAGCAGGATAACCTGAGAATCTGTGTCAGTTCACAGAAGAAATGTGGAACTTCAAGATCTCTGCAGAAGGTCAGATGCATCATCAGCAAGATATGAAGGAGGGATGTCATGACCGCAATGAACCAGGTGATAAAAACCAGCAAGCCACAGAGGCGTGGATTCATGATGACCATGTAGTGCAGGGGGTGACAGATGGCCACAAAGCGGTCATAAGCCATCACAGTCAGGAGAAGAGTGTCCAAGATAGGAAAAAACATGGAAAAATAGACTTGAGTGAGGCAGTCCATGTAGGAGATGGATTTGTTCTCTGTATGGATGCTCATCAGCATCTTGGGGACTATGGCAGTGCTGAAAGAGATGTCAACCAAGGACAAGTTTGAGAGGAAGAAGTACATGGGGGTGTGGAGGTGGGAGTAAGAGGTAATAGCCAGGATGATGAGCAGGTTCCCAAGTACAGTCACCAGGTACATGGACAGGAAGAGCCCAAATATAAGGGGTTGCAATTCTGGGTCCTCAGAGATCCCTAGGAGGATGAACTCTAAAATTCCTGTTTGGTTTCCTGCTTCCATGTAGCTGATATATCTATGAAAGAAGAGACACAAATAGGAATTAGCAGCAAGTTGACATCCCCTACATACTAGAAACATTGACCATGCCTTCCACTCAAGTTATTTATGAAGTCATTCATTTTGTCTAGGAGTTGGATCTCCATTCACTCAAAAATAGAATCCTAAAATATAAAATGTTTTCTCCCAACCTCTCACCCTAAGTATACATTTTATGTCAATAAAACCAAAATGGAATCTTATATAATGGAGACTGGAATTCCCAACCACCTATCTTAAGTACCAATTTTATAACAACCCTGTCAGATGGTTATGGAGCTTCCCAATGGGAAAAATTAACTTAATGCTTCTGTAGGATTGAAATCTTGTACTTTTGGGATCTTGTCAAAAGTGCAAGACTTCAATCTAAAGACTGGGGAGATTCAGACAAACCCAAATTAAAGGACATTCTACACAATGTCTGACCTGCCCCTTTCAAAAATGTCAATGTTATCATACATATGGCCAAAAAGCACATAATAATTGCTCCACATCACTAATTATTAGAGAAATGCAAGTCAAAACCGTGATGAGGTATCACCTCACACCAGTCAGAATGGCCATCATCAAAAAGTCCAATCAATAAATGCTAGAGAAGAGACAGGGAAAAGGGAATCCTCACAGTGGAAAAGTAAATTGGTACAACAACAATGGAAAACAGAGGTTCCTCAAAAAAGTAAAAATAGAAATAGAACTACCCTATGGTCCAGCAATCCCACTTCTGGGCATATGCCTGGGGAAACCATAATTCAAAAACATACATGCACCCCAATGTTCATTGCAGCACTATTTACAACAGTCAAGATATGGAAACAACCTAAATGTCCATCAACAGAGGAATGGATAAAGAAGACGTGGGACATACAATGGAATACCACTCAGCCATTAAAAAAGGACAAAATAACACCATTTGAGCCATAAAAAAGAATGAAATCATGCTATTTGCAGCAACATGGATGGACATAGAGATTATCATACTAAGCGAAATAAGTCAGACAGAGAAAAACAAGTATCATACAACATCACTTTTGTGTGGAATTTTTTAAATGATACAAATGAACTTACAAAACAGAGACACACGGACTTTGAAAACAAACAGACTTTGAAAAGGAAGGGGGAGAAAGATGGTTTAGGATTAGCAAACGCACACTTTTTGTCTTTTTAGGGCAGCACTTGAAACATATGGAATTTCTCAGGCTAGGGGTTGAAGCAGAGTTGCAGCTGCCAGCCTACACCATAGCCACAGCAATGCCAGATCTGAGCCACATCTGTCACCTACACCACAGATCATGGCATTGCCAGATCCTAAACCCACTGAGCGAGGCCAGAGATTGAACCTGCATCCTCACAAATACTAGTTGGGTTCATTACCATTGAGCCACAATGGGAAATCTGCAAATGTATACCTTTGTATATGGAACAGATGATCAACAGGAACCTGCTGTATAGCACAGGGAAATCTACTCAGTGTTCTGTGATAACCTATATGGGAATGGATATGAGTATATGCATGGCAGAATCACTTTTCTGTATAGCAAAAATTAAAACAGCATTGTAGGAGTTCCCTTCTTGGCTCAGCAGTTAATGAACACAACTAGGACCCATAAGGATACAGGTTCGATCCCTGGCTTCATTCAGTGGGTTGAGGATCAGGCATTGCCATGAGCTGTGGTGTAGGTCTTAGATGCAGCTCAGATCCTGTGTTGCTGTGGCTGTGGTATAGGCTGGCAGCTGTAGCTCTGATTTGACCCCCAGCCTGAGAACCTCCATATGCTGCTGGTATGGCCCTAAAATAGAAAAAAAAAAAAAAACAGCATTGTAATTCACTATATTTCAATACAATTAACTTTAACAATAAAAATTTTTAAATTTCAGTGTCATCAAATTCAAAGAAAGTCTAGGAATTGGTCTGGTTTAAAGGATGCTAAAGAGACATTATCAGCAAAATGTAATGCATTGGAGTTCCTCATGGCTTAGCAGTTAATGAACCCAACTTACATCTATGACGACATGGGTCTGATCCCTGGCCTTGCTCAATGGGTTAAGGATCTGGCATTGCCATGATCTGTGGTGTAGGTCCCAGATGCAGCTCAGATCCCACATTGCCGTGGCTCTGGCATAGGCCAGTGGCTACAGCTCCAACTGGACCCCTAGCCTGGGAACCTCTATATATGCCAGGTGTGGCCCTAAAAAAAGACAAAAAGAAAAAATGTAAAGCACGACCTCGGGTGTTCTTTTGCTATAGATGAAATTATACGATAATTGTTGAAATGCATGAGTTCTTTAAATTTGAAAACAATATATCAATATTAATTTCATGATTTAATAGTTGGAATATGTGCCCTTGTTTTTAAAGAATATTGAAGATTTAGAGGTAAAGAAAGCCTATGTGTGCAGAGCAACTTACTCTCAAATGGTTCCGAAAAAATCTAAACACATACACATACACACACATACAGAAAGAAAAAAGGAGAGGGAAAAGTAGATAAAGAAAAAAGTAAAGGAGTTCCCGTCATGGCGCAGTGGTTAACGAGTCCGACTAGGAACCATGAGGTTGAGGGTTCGGTCCCTGCCCTTGCTCAGTGGGTTAACGATCCGGCGTTGCCGTGAGCTGTGGTGTAGGTCGCAGACGCAGCTCGGATCCCGCGTTGCTGTGGCTCTGGCGTAGGCCAGTGGCTACAGCTCCGATTCAACCCCTGGCCTGGGAACCTCCATATGCCGCGGGAGCAGCCCAAGAAATAGCAACAACAACAACAACAAAAAAAAGACAAAAGACCAAAAAAAAAAAAGAAAAAAGTAAAGATAGTAAAATGGTAAAATTTGGGAGATTTTGTAAAGGATGTTCAGAGAAACTATTTATATTGTTCTTTCAACTTTTCTATAAATCTGAAATGAAGTCAAAATTAAAAGTTAAAAAGAGAGTTCCTGTTGTGGCTCGACAGGTTACAAACCCGACTAGTATTCATGAGGATGTGGGTTTGATCCCTGGCCTCCCTCAGTGGGTTAAGGTGCTGGTGTTGCCATGAGTTGTGTGTGTGGGTTGCAGATGTGACTAGGATCCTGCATTGCTGTGGCTGTGGCTGTGGCATAGGCTAGCAACTGCAGCTCCATTTTGACCCTTAGCTGGGGAACTTCCATATGCCACAGGCACAACCATAAAAAGCAAAAAAAAAAAAAAGTTAAATAGAAAACATGCACTCTTATGTTCATTGTAGCCCTATTCACAACAGCCGAGGCATGGAAAAAACCTAAATGCCCATCAACAAGTGAATGAACTAAGATGTGGTCCATATATGCAATGGAATACTACTTAGCCATAAAAAGTACAAAAAACACCATTTGCAGTGACATGGATGCAAATAGAGATCCTCATACTAAGTGAAGTCAGTCAGAAAGAGAAAGAAAAATACCATATGATATCACTTATATGTGGAATATAAAATATGGCACAAATGAATCTATCTACAAAACAGAAACAGACTCACAGACATAGAGAATAGAAAATAGTTTTGGATGCCATGGGGAGAGGGGGAGGGAGTGGGATGGACTGGGAGTTTGGGGTTGGTAGATACAAACTATAACATTTAGAATGGATAAGCAACAGGTCCTACTGTACAGCACAGGGAACTATATTCAATCTCTTGGAATAGAACATGATAGAAGATAGTATGAGAAGTGTTCCCATTTTGGTGCCATGGAAACAAATCTGACAACTATCCATGAGGATTTGCGTTCAACCCCTGGCCTCACTCAGTAGGTCAGAGATCTGGCATTGCTATGAGCTGTAGTATATGTTGCAGTTTCCTGAGATGCTGTGGCTGTGGGGTAGGCCAGCAACTGTAGCTCCAATTTGACCCCTAGCCTGGGAATTTCCATATGCCACAAGTGCAGCCCTAAAAAGCCAAAAAAAAAAGATAGTATGAGAAAAAGAATGTGTGTGTGTGTGTGTATATATATATGTATGTATATACACACATATATACATGACACAGAAATTGACACAATACTGTAAATCAACTATAATAAAAATTAAATAATAATTTAAAAAATATATACACGTATGTGTGTATAAGAAATTAACATGTCAACCAACTAAACTTCAATAAAATTTAAAAAATTAAGTGTATGGCAAAAGGACAAAAAAATCAGAAGTTAAAAAGTAGCACTTTCAGGAGTTCCCGTCATGGCTTAGTGGTTAATGAATCCGACCAGAAACTATGAAGTTACGGGTTGATGCCTGGCCTTGCTCAGTGGGTTAAGGATCCGGCGTTGCCATGAGCTGTGGTGTAGGTTGCAGATGCAGCTGTGGCTCTGGCATAGGTTGGTGGCTACAGCTCCGATTCAACCCCTAGCTTGGAAACCTCCATATGCCAAGGGAATGGCCCAAGAAAAGGCAAAAAGACAAAAAAAAAATTTTTAAATTTTAAAAACAGCACTTTCACACAGTACCTAATAGTAGAGGGTAGAAAAAAAGAAAGAAAATCCATCCATGTGATGTCGTTAGAAAAGTCAGACTTCAAAGAACACAGCAGCCAAGATGACCACTTGGATTTGGAGCCCATATTCATACTCACCTAGAAGCTTCAGCCGGAGGAATTTACTCTAAAGTGGTCCTGGATGAATAGTACTCGAGGCCCCAGGAAGAAGCAAGCACATCTTCTCTGGAAGATGCTTTCATCTGATTTTTGCCTCAATGTCCATAAGGGAGATTGTTCGGCAATTGTTTTGGTTTTTTTAACACCCTTTCCATGCTTGCCTGTCCATCATATTTCTCTCAACCTCCCAGTCTTATTAAACACCACATGAGAATTTCACTCTCAAAACTCCAATATGTTTGCCTTCTTCAGAGTCCTAAAAATGCTAGGATTCTTTTCTCAGGCATGCCTGTGCAAGTACTGCCTCCCTGCAGGCATCTTCCTCTGTGCTTGAGATCCCCTGATAGCTCCTGTCCTTATGTCTCAATAGAAACATCACTTCCTGGAGTTCCCATCGTGGCGCAGTGGTTAATGAATCCGACTAGGAACCATGAGGTTCCAGGTTCGGTCCCTGCACTTGCTCAGTGGGTTAATGATCCGGCGTTGCCATGAGCTGTGGTGTAGGTTGCAGACGCGGCTCGGATCCTGCGTTGCTGTGGCTCTGGCGTAGGCTGGGGGCTACAGCTCCGATTCGACCCCTAGCCTGGGAACCTCCATATGCCGTGGGAGCGGCCCAAAGAAATAGCAAAAAGACAAAAAAAAAAGAAAAAAGAAACATCACTTCCTTAGAAAAGCCTTCCCTGAACCCTCCCTGCACACCAAGTGCTGTCTCCCTGAGGTAGGAAGTAGCTGGGCCCCTGGGCTGAGAACAGCTGGAACTTACTCGGCTGAGTAAATGGGCCTTGTTTCTCTTTGATACCTCAAGGAGAAAGTTAATGGCAAGAGCTGAGCTCTGCTGGAATAAAAGATAAGATGACCACCTCAATCAATCCAGAGGTCAAGAAGACCTCAACAATTACACATGCGCAGAAAGACTCCTAGAGGTCAAAAAGGGTGGGGGAGGGCGCAAGGTCATAATAAGTCCCGATACTGTCTCATAACACTTTGCTCTGGAATCCACCTTGGCCAAAACATGTGCACACATATCAGCGCTGGGTCCAGTCCACTGTGAGAAATAAAACAAGATAACTGACCAAAGGAAAACAAAGACCGAGAAGAATTGTCCTGTATAAGTGATTTAAATCACCTCTCTGGAGTGCATTCAGGGAGACACCCATGCACTCACTCCCTTGGGTGTGTGTTACTGCTTTGTTTCTGCCTTAAATAAACCACTTCTCTGTGTGTTCTCCCACATATTGTACTGTATCTCTAACAATAAACTTTGTACCTGTTTTTATAGTCTTTGCCTCCATGAAACATTCTTGCTTTCAACATGGGGCAAGAATGAGGGAAATTCTTCTTTTAGCCTCTAGCTGGTCTAGTGACTAGAGTTCCTGATCTTCACCCAGGCTGCCCAGGTTCAATTCCTGAACAGGGAACAAAGGTCTTTTCCAAGCCATCATTCACTGCTGTCTCTTGGAGATCATCCCTAATCCATGCCTTTATAGCCCCCTATATTTTTCTTCATTGCACAAATCATTCTTACATGTTTGCATTTACTTATAGAATTAATTGATCTATCCCCCAACCACTAAATCATAACCACACGAGTGCAGATCACACATGATAAAATTTACTTATTTTCATATTCCCAGTGCTTTGTTCTCAAAGAAAATAGAAATTTGAAAGAAGGTTGAAACCAATAATAATCATATATAACAGAAACAAGAAAATCTACAAGTTAATTTCACATTGACTATAGATAAACCAACCTGGAAAAAGAGTAGGATGAAGTCACCTGTTTGATAAAATAACCATTGATTAATGTCCATCTGAAGAGCACAAAAAAAATATTTAATTTTAGAAGGTGACTAGGATGGACTATGCATTTGGAGTTAGTAGATGCAAACTGCTACTTTTAGAATGGATAAATGGGACTTCCCGTTGTGGCTCAGTGGTTAACAAACCTGACTGACATCCATGAGGACGTGAGTTTGATCCCTCACTCAGGGGGTTAAGGATCCGGCATTGCCCTGAGCTGTGGTGTATGTTGCAGATGTGGCTCAGATCTGTCATTGCTGTGGCTCTAGTGTAGGTCAGCAGCTACAGCTCTGATTCAACCCCTAGCCTGGGAACCTCCATATGCATATGCCGCAGGTGTGGCCCTAAAGAAACAAAAAGACACAAAAAATAAAAAAATAATAAAAAGAATGGATACACAATGAGGTCCTGCTCTATAGCACAGGAAATTACATGCAGTCTCTTGGGATAGACAATGATGGAAAATAATATAAGAAAAGGAATGTATATATATGTACTATGCTGTACAGCAGAAATTCACACATTGTAAATCAACTATAATTTAAAAAAACATATGCCATAAATTTTTAAAAGAGAGAAAACAAAGTATTTACATGAATAGGTCAATGCAGAAAATAATGGTAGTTTCACCATAAACAAAAATGCATTTAATAGAATGTTAACAGTCATTAATGAGAAGGGAATAGAATAAAATTTCAGTCACATTACACAGAAGGATACTGCCAAAATGTGGTACAGAACAGCTATGTTAAAAACCAAGATTTATCGTTAAACCTTAAACAAAACAAAACAAAAGGCAGAAAGGGGAAATTATGCCTTCTGTGATAACTATTTAACATTGTTTATAATAATTCAAAAAAAACACCATAAGACCAGAAAAGTAAATGAGATATGATATTGGGAGATCAAAACCAAAATTGGTCACTTACCAGCTACATATGATTGCCTGCTTGGAACATGAAAGAAGGTCAATTTAAATGTAATTGGGATTAATCAGTGTCATTAGCTTTCTTAGGTATATGCAAGCAATTTTTAGGAAAGATAAGAGGGAAAAAGTACATCCACAATTGCAATGATTACACAGACATCTCTGGCACAGAGGAGGTATTTACTATATGTGTTGAATCAAAGAGTGTGTACAACCTAATAGAAACCAAGGGGGTGGAGTGGAGAAGCAGGTACTTGGCTGAAGCAGATGTTGTCCCATTCACACCTGCATCAAAATCCCCTGAAGGGCTTGTTAAACCAGATTGCTAGGTCCCATCCCATGAGTTCCCGGCAGCATTAGTGGGCGGAGCCTGAGAATCTGCATTTCTAACAGGCTGTCAGAGATACTACTGCTGCTCCAGAAACTTCATTTGAGAACTACTACACCAGGAGAGAACAAGGGAGTGTTAACAGGTGGATAGAAAACACTTAAGATTACAATTGAGAGAGTGCCAATTCCTACTGATACAGAGAAAGTCACCAGATTCCAGAATGAGAAGCTGAAGATGACAGAAAACAGCTCTAATGGAATCTAAAAAGATATAAATAGCCAGGGAAATAAATTTCAGAAATTTAACAAAATTACCATGGATCATTATCAATTGTTACCTCTGTCCGGGAACCACCACTTTTTCAATCCTCTTTTTTATGTGTAGTACTCTCTAGGACAGTGTGACTCGCTCAGCTGGCATTGCTTCAAGAAATATTTGTGTAACCTCTCTCCTCTCTGACTCTTGGATGCTGAAGACAGATTTTCCCAGGGAATGACCAGGAGATGGAACCTGTCACAAAGCCATACCTGTGGGTGGCACCAGTGTGGACTCCTCCTGGTCAAGCATCACTAAACTATAGATGAGGATTCTGGGGAAGAATTTACAGTTTTTCAAGCCTCAGAGGGATGGCTTCTCATTGCTCCTCATTAAATAAATTGTTCCTCTGATGCTCTGCTCTTCAAATCATTAAGCTCCCTTCGGATAGAAAGCAAATGGAAGAAGGGAGCCGTATGTGCTAATTCTGTTTCCAGGAAGGGAGTTTGGGAGCCAGCTGGATCTCTCCCACCACAGCCCTCTTCCTTCTTGGAAGAGCTTTCGTCACCAATGATCTGGCTTTGAAGTAAAAAGGTTCCCCCTCAGGAATGTGTCTCTGATGCAAAGACCAATCTCCCACAGTGCTTAGGGTCTCAAAGTAACACAGAAGAAAACAGAGTCACATCTGTCTCAGTGAATCCTTTGTGACTGGATAGGCTACAGTGTTGAACTTGATGTGTAGATAGGGTCAGGTTTCAAGAGAGGGGAGTCAATCCTGTTAAACAACATTTACAAAGTCAAGTAATACAGTCTGAACACTGGCCCTTGGGTTTAGTGACATGGAAAACACTTTGGAAAGAACAATTTTGGTAGAGTGATGGAGGCACTCTATTTGTAGTGGGCTTTGGAGTGACATGAGAGTGAGGAAACTGACCTCATGAGTAAAGAACTTTCTGTCAAGAACTTTGGTTGTGAAGAGAAAGAGAGAGAGAGGGTAGTACCTTTGAGCCAGGAGAGAGACGGGTTCCAGGATAGGCATTTACAACTAGCCTCATATTTATACCTCTTGAGGCAGAAGATAGGTGGGATCCAGGATCGACATTTACAACCAACCATCTATCTATACTTCAGAATAGAAATAACAATAGGTACAAGGCACATAACTGGAATTTGTCTTCTGTGAGCTCATTAAATAATAGTAATGGCTAGAGCAGAGAGGGACTAACCCCTGCTTGGGCAAAAGATGAAGAAGTCACATACTTCCTAATTTCTCGGTCAAGGAGACCCTAACTCCACATGTCCAGAAAGACCCTTCTGGTTCAGAAAGAGAGGGGGTTCTGGGCCATAATAAGTCCTGATACCATCCCAAAACCCTTTGCTCTGGAATCCATCTTGGTCAAAAGATGCACACGAATATCAGGGAGGGTCCCAGGTCTGGTCAGGTGTGAGAAATAAAACAAGATAATTGGACAAAGGAAAAGCAAGTCTTGGAAGAACTGTCCTATATAAGTGATTTAAATCACCACTCTGGCTCATCCTCATTCAGGGGGACACCTCACCTGTTCTCCTCCCTTAGGTGTGTTATTACTGCTTTGCTTCTGCCTTAGATAAATACACTACTTCTCTATGTGCTCTCTCACATGTTGTACTATGTCTCAATAATAAACTGCACCTGCTTTTTTTTTTATCTTTTTTGCCTTTTCTAGGGCCGCTCCCTCGGCATGTGGAGGTTCACAGGCTAGGGGTCGAATCTTGGAGCTGTAGCCACCGGCCTACGCCACAGCCACAGCAACACCAGATCCAAGCCGCGTCTGTGACACACACCACAGCTCACAGCCACGCCGGATCCTTAACCCACTGAGAGGCCAGGGATCGAACCCTCAACCTCCTGGTTCCTAGTTGGATTCGTTAACCACTGCGCCACGACGAGAACTCCAAACTGCACCTGCTTTTACAGTCTTTGCCTCCATGAAATATTCTTGTTTTCAATGGGGCCAATAATAAGAGCAATTCTGCTTTTAGCCTCTAGCTGCTCTAGTGGCTAGAACTCCTGCTTTTCACCCAGGCTGCCCAAGTTCAATTCCTAAGCAGAGAATGAAGATCTTGCTCCATCCAAGTCATCATTCACTGCTGTCTCTCTGAAAGCACCATTAAGTTTTTTTTTTTTCACTTTGGACATGAGAAAATATTTAAATTGTGAAGGAATTGCCCCAGTTGGTTGTAGGAAATTAAATTGGTACTGTATGATTTACTATAAAAATTGGAGTTCTGCAATATGTTTTTAAATGAATAAATCAGTTATTATATAAATTATTTATTCTTAACTCTAAGTAAAATATATCCTCTTTAATTAGTTGAGTAGATTAGAACAAGAGCAGTAAAATCAAAGAAAGATGTGTTAACACTGTACATCAACTATACTCCAATATAAAATTTTAAAAAATTTAAAAAGTCCCCTGGGAAAAAAAAGGCAAGTTATTAACACAAGATCAGTAGGTAAAAGTAATTCCTATCACCGAGTACAACATCATTAAGTGAGCAGTTTTGTACCATATATATGTCACTTAGCAATGTATGTAAACTCAATGGTATAATCCAACAGCCTCTGGAACTATAAATACAACACTTAAAATATTATGTAGGGATTTCTTTATTCCTTTTAGTAAATAGTCTAAGCAACACCTCCATTATGGCAATATTCAAAAAATCTATACCATGAATTCATATTTTTAGGCTATGAGTTGAACACATTTCCTATTAAATTTGAAAAATTATTGCAACAAAGTGCAACAAAACATCCATTGGATAGGATTTTTTATACTGCCACCTTCCATTATAGCACAGGATCTATGTTAAATATCCAGTGATAAGCCATAATGGAGAAGAATGAGAAAAAGAATATATACATATAAATGAGTCACTTTGCTGCATAGCAGAAATTAACACAACATTGTAAATCAACTAAACTTTAATAAAAAGTAAAAAAAAAATGAAATTAAATAAAAGAGAGTACTTGTGCTTTTTTTTCTGGTTTATAGGGCTACACTCACAGCATATGGGAGTTTCCAGGCTAGGAGTCAAATCAGAGCTACAGATGCCTGCACACCACAGCCACAATGAAGACTCCAAGCCATGTGTGCAGCCTATACCACAGCTTGCAGCAATGTCAGATCCTTGACCCACTGAGCAAGTCCAGGGATCAAGCCTGCTTCCTCATGAATACTAGTTAGATTTGTTTCTGTTGTGGCATAGCGGGAACTCCCTACTTGTGTATTTTCAGGGTACGAATCAATTGTTTTCTGATATTATAAGGAAGATTTTTATTCTATAGGCAATTGTTCAGTGGCTTAACTGAAGATCTTTCATATCTAAAAAAAGGTCCTTTTCAGTTTTTTTCCTGATAATCTCTGAATGAAATTTCCATAACTGAAAAAAAATGATTTATCACTGAATGAAAGTGTTATTCATAATTTTATGGGCAAGAATCCAAGTCATTTTAGAGCTGACCAAAGTTACAAATGAAAATCTGTTTGTTTTTTTTTATAGGGCCACAGGTGTGGCATATGGAAGTTCCCAGGCTAAGGACTGGATTGGAGCTGCTGGCTTAAGCCACAGCAATGGTGGAGGCCAGGGATTGAAACTGAATCCTCATGGATACTAGTCAGGTTCATTTCACCTGAGCCACAACAGAAACTCCTGAAAGCTTGCTTTTAAAATGATGCTTTTAAAACTCCTCCTGGTGGTTGTACACTCATGTTAATAGCAACATTATTCACAAGACCCAAAAGGTGCAAGTAACTTGACTATCCGTCAATATATAAATGGATAAAAAGAATCTGTTATGTACATACAGTGGGATCATATTCAGTCTTAAAAAGTCAGTAATTTCGACATGGAGACTAAACAATATGCTACTAAAAAAGCCAATGGGTCAATGAGAAATTTAAAAATACTTCAAGAAAAATGGTAATGAAAACACAACCATTCAAAATCTATGGGATGACACAAAAGCAGTACTTAGAGGGAAGTTCATAGCAATACAGGCCTTCCTCAGAAAAAAAGAAAAATCTCAAATCAACAACTTAACCTACCACCTAAAAGAATTAGAAAAAGAAGAACAAACAATACCCAAAGTCAGAAGAAAGAAGGAAATCCTAAAGGTCAGAGAGGAACTCAATAAAATAGAGATTCAAAATAAAAAAAAAATAAAAATAAAAACTCCAATAAAACCAAGAGCTGGTTGTTTTAAAGCATAAAAAAAAGTTGACAAACCTCTGGCCAGACTCACCAAGAAAAGTACAGGAAAAAACCAAATAAACTAAATAAGAAATGAAAAAAGAAAAATCTAAATGGATACCACAGAAATAGAAAAAAAAAATAAGAGGCACTATGAAAAATTATGTGCCAACAAATCTGACAACCTAGGAGAAATGGACAATTTTCTAGAAACATACAGCCCACCAAAAAAGAATCAAGAAGAAATAGATAAATTGAACAGACCAATCCTTAGAAATGAAAGTGAATATGTAATAAAAACACTCCCAACAAACAAAAGTCCAGGACCAGATGGCTTCACAGGTAAATTCTACTAAACATACAAAGAAGAATTTATATCCATCCTCCTTAAACTTTTCCAAAATGTTGAAGAAGAAGGAACACTCCCAAAGACATTCTATGATGCTACCATCACCCTAATACCAAAACCAGACAAAGATACCACCAAAAAAGAAAATTACTGGGAGTTCCTGTCGTGACTCAGTGGCTAACGAATCCGACTGGAAATCATGAGGTTGCAGGTTCGATCCCTGTCCTTGCTCAGTGGGTTGAGGATCTGGCGTTGCTGTGAGCTGTGGCTGTGAGCCGTGGCGTAGGTCGCAGATGCGGCTCAGATCCCACGTTGCTGTGGCTCTGGTGTAGCTCCAATTCAGCTCCAATTCAACCCCTAGCCTGGGAACCTCCATATGCCAAGAAAAATGGCAAAAAAAAAAAAAGACCAGAAAAAAATTATGGGCCAATATCTTTGATGAATATAGATGCAAAAATTCTCAACAGAATTTTTTATCCAAATGAATCCGACAAAATATAAAAAGGATCTTACACTACGACCAAGTGGGAATCATCCCAGATTCACAAGAATGGTTCAACATATGTAAATAAATCAATGTCATATACCACATTAACAAAAGAAAAGTCAAAAACCACATGATCATCTCATCAGATGCAGAAAAAGCATTTGACAAAGTCCAACATCCATTCATGATAAAAACTTCTACTGAAGTGGGTATAGGGGGAACATAGCTTAATATAATCAAGCCACTTATAACAAACCCATAGCAAATATAACACTCAATGGAGAAAAGCTAAAAGCCTTCCAGCTAAAATATGGAACAAGACAAGGATGCCCACTCTCATCAATTTCTTCAACATAATATTTGAAGTCCTAGCCACAGCAATCTGACAAACAAACAAAAAAAAAAGTATCCAAATTGTAAAAGAGGTAAAATTGTCACTGTATGCAGATGACATGGTACTATATATAAAACCCTAAGGACTGCACACAAAAACTACAGGAAATGATCAATGAACCCAGCAACATAGCAGGATTCAAGACTAACATTCAGAAATCAGTTTCACTTCTGTATACCAACAATGAAATATTAGAAAAGGAATATAAAAATATAATACCTTTTAAAATTGTACCCCCAAAAATTAAACACTTAGGAATAAATCTGACCTATGAGCTGAAAGACTTATATGCTGAGAACTATAAAACATTAATCAAGGAAATTAAAGAGGATTCAAAGCAATGGAAAAATATTCCATGCTCCTGGATTGGAAGAATTAATATTGTTTAAATGGCCAATGCTACCCAAAGCAGTCTACAGACTCAATGCAATCCCTATCAAATTACCCATGGCATTTTTCACAGAACTAGAACAAACAATGCAAAAATTTATGTGGAACCATAAAAGACCCAGAATTGCCAAAGCAATCCTGAAGAACAAAAGCCAACCAGGAGGCATAATTCTCCCATACTTCAAACAATATTATAAAGCTACGGTAATCAGGAGTTCCCGTCGTGGCGCAGTGGTTGACGAATCCGACTAGGAACCATGAGGTTGCGGGTTCGGTCCCTGCCCTTGCTCAGTGGGTTAACGATCCGGTGTTGCCGTGAGCTGTGGTGTAGGTTGCAGACGCGGCTCGGATCCTGCATTGCTGTGGCTCTAGCGTAGGCCAGTGGCTACAGCTCCGATTGGGCCCCTAGCCTGGGAACCTCCATATGCCGCAGGAGCGGCCCAAGAAATAGCAAAAAGACAAATAAATAAATAAATAAATAAAGCTACGGTAATCAAGACAGTGTGGTACTGGCACTAAAACAGACAGACAGACCAATGGAACAGAATAGAGAATCCAGAAATAAACAAAGACACCTAGAGTCAATTAATCTTCAACAAAGTAGCCAAGAATATAAAATGGGAAAGACAGTCTTTTCAGCAAGTGGTTCTGGGAAAACTGGACAGTGGCATGTAAATCAATGAAACCAGAACACACCTTCACACTATGCACAAAATAAACTCAAAGTGGCTTAAAGACGTAAACGTAAGACAAGACACCATCAAACTCCTACAAGAGAACATAGGCAAAACATTCTCTGATATCAACCTTACAAAAGTTTTCTTAGTTCAATCTCCGAAGGCAACAGAAATAAAAGCAAAAATAAACCAATGGGACCTAATCAAACTGAAAAGCTTTTGCACAGCAAAGAAAACCATATAAAATACAAAAAGACAACTTACAGAATGAGAGAAAATAGTTCAAAATTACGCCACTGACAAGGGCTTAATCTCTAAAATATACAAACAACTTCTAAAACTCAACAGGAAAAAACAAAGAGCCCAACTGAAAAATGAGCAAAAGACCTGAATAGCCATTTTGCCAAAGATGATATACAGATGGTCAAAACAAGCACATGAAAAAATGCTCCACATCACTGATTATTAGAGAAATGCAAATCAAAAGTTCTATGAGGTACCAGCTCACAGCAGTCAGAATGGCCATCATTAATAAGTCCACAAATAACAAATGCTGGAGAGGGTGTGGAGAAGATAGAACCCTCCTATGCTGTTGGTGGGAATACAAATTAGTCCAACCACTATAGAAAACAGTATGGAGGGTACCTCAGAAAACTAAATACTAAATACCATATGGCCCAGCAATCCCACTCTTGGGCATATATCTGGACAAAAGTTTCCTTGAAAAAGATAACATGCACCCACACATTCATTGCAGCACTATTCACAATAGCCAAGACATGGGAACAACCTAAATGTCCATCGACAGATGGATGGATTAAGAAGATGTGGTATAGGAGTTCCTGTCGTGGTACAGTGGAAACGAATCCAACTAGGAACCATTAGGTTGTGGGTTTGATCCCTGGCCTTGCTCAGTGAGTTAAGGATCCAGTGTTGCCATGAGCTGTGGTGCAGGTTGCAAACGTGGCTCAGATCTGGTGTTGCTGTGGCTGTGGCATAGGCCAGCAGCTGTAGCTCTGATTTTACCCCTAGCCTGCGAACCTCCATATGCTGCAAGTGTGTCCCTAAAAAGAAAAAAAAAAAAGATGTGGTATATATACACAATGGAATACTACTCAGCCATAAAAAAGAACAAAATAATGCCATGTGCAGCAACATGGATGGAACTAGAGACTCTCATACTAAGTGAAGTAAGTCAAAAACAGAAAGACAAATACCATATGATATCACTTATATCTGGAATCTAATATACGGCACAAATGAACCTTTCCACAGAAAACAAACTCATGGACTTGGAGAACAAACTTTTGGTTGCCAAGGGGCAGTGGTAGGGAGTGGGATATACTAGGTGTTTGGGGTTAGTAGATGCAAACTATTGCATTTGGAGTGGATAAGCAAGAGATCCAGCTGTATAGCATAGAGAACTATATCTAGTCACTTGTGATGGAACATGATGGAGGATAAGGTGAGAAAAAGAATGTATAAATGCATGTGTGACTGGGTACTCTGTTGTACAGTAGAAATTGACAGAACACTGTAAATCAACTATAAAGAAAAAATTAAAATCTTTTTTTTAAAAAAAAGGTTTTTCCATACCCATAAAAAAAGGTTAAATTTTGACACTTGCTTCAACATGGATGAACTTTGAAGACATTATGTGAAGAATATTTTTTTTTGTCTTTTGCCATTTCTTGGGCCACTCCCGTGGCACATGGAGGTTCCCAGGCTAGGGGTCAAACCGGAGCTGTAGCCACCGGCCTACACCAGAGCCACAGCAATGAGGGATCCGAGCCACGTCTGCAACCTACACCACAGCTCATGGCAACGCCCAATCCTTAACCCACTGAGCAAGGCCAGGGACCGAACCCGCAACCTATGGTTCCTAGTCGGATTCGTTAACCACTGTGCCATGATGGGAACTCCATGAAGAATATTTTTTAAGGAATGTGTATTTTATATATATGTGCATATATATATATATGCATATATGTATATAAAACTGAATCATTTTGCTGTACAACAGAAATTGACACAACATTATAAGTAAACTATACTTCAATTAAAAAAAAACACTTCAGGGGTTCCCATTGTGGTGCACTGGAAACAAATCCAACTAGGAACCACGAGGTTGTGAGTTCGATCCCTGGCCTTGCTCAGTGGGTTAAGGATCCGGCGTGGCCGTGAGCTGTGGTCTAGGTCACAGATGTGTCTCGGATCTGGCCTTATTGTGGCTGTGGTGTTGGCCAGCAGCTGTAGCTCTGATTACACCCCTAGCCTGGGAACCTCCATATGCTGCAGGAGTGGCCCTGAAAAGACAAAAGCCAAAAAAAAAAAAAAAACACAACATTCAAACTAAATGAAACCATTGTACTAACTAGATGATCTGCAAGACACACTACAATACAACCCACTATAAAAGTGAAATGGAATCACAAGAAAATAAAATTTTATTTTGTGTGTGTGTGCGCACGCACCTGTGTCTGCGTCTGTGTGTGTGGAAGCACTGGACAATTTTTTTGCTGTGGTAAGTAAAATATACATAACACAAAACCTAACCATCTCACCCTATTTTCCATATTGGCTTCTGAAACACAGTCCTGTGACTCAAACACATCAGATCAGTTTCTGCCTCAGGGACTTTGCAGGTGTACTTTCCTCTCCCATGAGTGCCAGGGATGTTTTTTCCCCTAGCCTTCTTCCTGCTTGGCCTTTTCTCAACATATCCATCTTAGCTCCAACTGTCACCTTCTCTGAGAAGTCCCAAGGCTTGCTCCAGCACATAGTCCTATTTTATTTTAATTATACATGTCATTATCTATTTACCTGTTTATTTATCCTTTGTCTCCTGGCGTAACCTCACCCACAACTAGAAGGATAAGGGTGGGGTCCTCATCTGTCTTGTTTATCACTCTATTGAATGTGGAAGTTGCTTCAAAAAGGGTTTACAGGTTGAATGCTAAATGAATGATGGGGCATCAGCTAGGCTGACTGCAAAGCAGACTACAGGGCTCTGTGAAGGACCTGACACCCTGGTCATTCATTTACTCCTGACCTCAGATTCACTCTCTCAGACACATTAAGGTCAAGATATCTCATGCCTGTTTGGTCCTGGGCATGGTCAAGGTCATTGCCCTGTCACCCAGGGGACTCTTTGGAAAGCTTGCCCTTCTCTTCACACCTTTGATTATTTGTTCCAAAGTGTGGTCCATCAGTGTCCCCAGGGATCTTTGGCCAAAGATGTTTTTTTAATCTTTTTTTTTTTTGTCTTTTTGTCTTTTTGCCATTTCTTGGGCTGCTCCCACCGCATATGGAGGTTCCCAGGCTAGGGATCTAATTGGAGCTGTAGCCACCAGCCTACGCCAGAGCCACAGCAATGCCAGATCTGAGCCATGTCTGGGACACACACCACAGCTCACGGCAACGCTGAATCGTTTAACCCACTGAGAAAGGCCAGGGATCGAACCTGAAACCTCATGGTTCCTAGTAGGATTGGTTAACCACTGCGCCACAACAGGAACTCCTGTTTTTTTAATCTTTAGACTTGTAAAGAAACTGGAGAAGGGAGTTTCCATTGTAGCTCAGTGGGTTAAGGACCCAATGTAGTCTCCGTCAGGATGCAGGTTCAATCCCTGGCCTCGCTCAGTGGGTTAAGGATCCAGCAGTACTGCAAAATGCTGCAAAGTTTGCAGATGTAGCTCAGATCTGGTGTTGCTGTGGTTATGACGTAGGCCTGCAGCTCTGAATCAACCCTTGGCTGGAAACTTCCATATTCCACAGGTGCCAGCCATAAAAATAGAAGAGGAAAAAAAAAGGAACTGGTGATGGAGTGAGATGTTCCCTAAGGGAGGGTGGGTACCCTGGAGGCCACACCTAAGAGGAGAATTGCTTTAGGAAGGAAAAAGGCCCAATGAGGACAGAGGCATGGAGCTGGAGTATGTGGGGATCAGGGGAGGGCAGATCCTACATGTGGTCCCAACTCTGTTCCCAGTAGGTAAATGTGGCAGAGCAGGTCTCTTCCCTGACCCTCAAGGGGGGAATTCTCCAGAAATAGACAGTTAAAGCAACAGTTTATTTAATGAGAATCAAATGGATTCAGACCTCAATAACCCCATCTCATCCTTGGCCTCTGGTTCATCTATCCCAGGCCAGGAGGAAATGCCCTTTGGCCCTGAGTTCTGACCTTAGCTCTTTGTTTCTTCACCTCTGTCCTTATTTGTCTTTCATTAGGAGAAGTAAAGATCACAGAGCCCGGACTTTCAGAAATTCCACTGTGACCCCTAGCATTGCTCAGAAACTGCTGTGGCAAAGAGGTAAGAAGAAGCCAAAGCTTTTCCTTGAACGCTTTCCTGGCCCATAGGCGTGGATATAGGGGAAAGAAAAGCCCAGCAAATTCAAGTGGCTGTAAAAGCAGAAACTGATGCAACACTGTAAATCAACTATACTTGAATAAAAATAAAAAATTTTTTTTAAATCAAGGGGCTCTAGACACAGCTGTCCAAATGCTGCTACACCCTACATTCTCTTACTTCTAAGTCTACTTTCCTTTCACTGGACCTCCCATCATAACCCACTCTACACTCACTTGAATATCCTTCCCATTTTGTTTTCTTTTTTTTTTCCTTCTTTTTTTCTTTTTATAGCCATACCTGCAGCATATGGAAGTTCCCAAGCCAAGGGTCAAATCAGAGCTGTACCTGCAGGCCACAGCCACAGGAATGCTGGATCCAAGCCACACCTCAACCTATGCTGCAGCCTGCAACAACATGGGATCCTTAACCCACTGAGAAAGACCAGGGATCAAACCTGCATCCTCATGGAAATTATGTCAGGTTCTTAACCCACTGAGCCACAATGGGAACTCCCCTCCTCCCCATTTTTTTTCCCAAGAGGACATTTCTACACCTACAGAGCCTCTCCCCTATGCCTAACACTGAGCTAGGGTACTGCACATAAAGAGATAACACATTAGTTGCTCTCCTGGGAGCATGCCAAACCCAGAAATGAACAGAAGCATGTAATGTGTGATAGCTTGCCCCAAGTGTGTCCAGTTTCTACAAGGTCCAGAGTAGGTCCAAAGAGAGTGTGCTCATCACTGCCTGGAGATGCCAATGAAGATTTCCAGACAGAGGAGTTCCTATTGTGGCTCAGTGGAAATGAACCAGACTAGTATCCATGAGGATTCCAGTTTGATCCCTCACCCCACTCAGTGGGATAAGGATCTGGCTTTGCTGAAAGCTGTGGTGTAGGTTGCAGACACAGCTCAGATCCGGTGCTGCTGTGGCTGTGGGCCAGCAGCTGCAGCTCCATAGGCTGGCAGCTGCAGCTCGAATTTGACCCCTAGCCTGGGAACTTCCATATGCTGCACCTTAAGCCCAAAAAGGGGGGGGGGGAAGATTTCCAGACAGAGTATAGAAGGGTGGATGGAGCTTTTCCAGGTGAGAAAGGATTCCCAATGGCAGGGCTGGTACATGCGAAGGTCCAGACCTATGAAATTTCATAGAATGTTTCCAGAAGTGTAAAACGTTGAGTGTCTAATGTCAAAGCATTATTTTCCAATAGAACACCTCTCTCATATAATATAGAGTGAGCATGTGTCAAAGATTCATTTATTAATGAGGGAACCAGGAGAGTAAAGCTAGTTTGCAAAGCATTTGAGAAACAAATGTTTAGGCGCGGTGAAACTGTGGCGCGGTGGTTATGAACCCAACTAGTATCCATAAGGATGCAGGTTCAATCCCTGGCCTCGCACAGTGAGGGGGGATCTGGCATTGCCATGAGCTGCAGTGTAAGTTCCAGAGGCAGCTTGGATCCTGCGTTGTTGTGGCTGTGGCTGTGGCATAGGCTGGCAGCTATAGCTCTGGTTTGCCCCCTAGCCTGGGAACTTCCATATGCTGCAGGTACAGCTCTAAAAAGCAAAAAAAAAAAAAAAGAGAGAGAGAGAGAGAAAGATAAACAGGGATTTATATCATCAAGAAAGGAATGATGGGGTGTTCCCTTGTGATGCAGTAGTTTTAAGGATCCAGAGTTGTCACAGCAGTGGCTTGGATTTGATCCTTGGCCTGGGATTTCATATGCCACAGGTATGGCCAAAAAAAAGAAAATCCACTCCATAAACAGTATATTCTAACAGCAATATTCCAAACATTATACAGATGATCCCTGACTTAGGATATTTTGACTTAGATTTTTTGACTTTACAAGGGAGTGAAAGTGATATCCATTCAGTGGAAACTGTATATAAATTTTGACTCGATCTTTTCTCAGACTAGTGATATTCAGTAGGACTGTCTCTCATGATTCTGGGCAGCAGCAGCAGCAAGCTGAAGGTGCCCGTCAGCCAAGCAATCACGAGGGTAAATTATTGATACTCTAACAACCATTCTGTTCCCAGACAACCATTCTGTTTTTCACTTCTGGTGCAGTATTCCATAAAATGCATGAGATAGTCAACATTTTATTCTAAAATAGGCCTTGTGGCCAAACAAAAACAAAAACTTGTTACGTACCCCCCCAATCTATCAGCTTCTTCGTAGTATTTTTCATTTTTTGTCTTCATTCAGATTCCCTGTCATTCTCTTTGTTAGCAATTTGATTTTTGTAATGTATATTCTGTTCTGCGTAACTTTCAGAATAATGGAGTTTTGGTCTTCTATTTGTTTTATTAGATTTTTATTCCTTTATAACCTCATGCTATTGATTTACAATTATATTATTGCATATTTTCTATCTGGATTATTATTCACATTAACTTTTTATGCCTATTCCAAATAATGTTTTTAGAATGTCAAAAAACTAGTTTACTTGTTCGTAAATCTGTACAACCTAATGTGGAAATGCCATTATACCTTATTTTTCCGGTTAGGGAAAAGGCACTTAAAATTTTCCTTATACTCTTAATAACTATTTATTTCCTTGCTTATTATTAAAATTTTATGAGGTTTGGGACTTGTAAAAGCATATGAATTACTGACTAATGAAAAATATGACAACAGTATAACACAATACAAGGAATATTTTCAAAGTTTCACATGCTCAATTAAGCAGCACATTTTCCTGTGTTTGTATTTTATTAGTGCAATGTTAAATATTTGAATGTTATATTTAAAAAGTCTATAAGACACAATGTGGCAAAGAGACATTTAATCTTCTGACTCTAAAAAACACCTATAATAGTCCCTCCATACACACATGCACACGGATGTATATGTGTATATGTGTGTTTTATAAACTAAAATATGTATTGGACTGAAAACAATACTTATTAAGATAAAGGACAAATAAAAAGCTGATTTTAAAAACAATAGGCCTTGTGGGAACTATACTCAATTATCTTATAATAACCTGTAGTGGAAAAGAATCTGAAAAGGAATCTGAAAACTGAATCCTTCTGCTGTACACTTGAAGTTAATACAACACTCTAAGTTAAATACACTTTCAATTTTTTTTTTTTAGGGCCTCACCCGCAGCATATGGAAGTTCCCAGGCTAGAGGCTGAATTAGAGCTGCAGTCGCCAGCCTACACCACAGCCACAGCAATGCAGGATCCAAGCCTCATCTGCGATATACATCATAGTTCATAGCAACACCTAATCCCCGACCCACTGAGCAAGGCTAGGGATTGAATCCAAATCCTCATGGATACTAGTCAGATTTGTTTCCCCTGAACGACAAGAGGAACTCCCTATAGTTTCAATTTTAAAAATAGACTTTGTTTTATATTATTTTGCCCAATTGTAGGCTAATTGAACACTTGTAAGTGTAAGTGTTCTCATCACGTTTTAAGGTAGGCTATGCTAAGCTATGATGTTGGGTTGGTTAAGCATATTTAATGTATTTTCAACCTAATGATATTCTTGATTTACAATATGTTTATTGGGACATACCCCTTTATAAGTCAAGGAAGGTCTGTACTCTAACAGTAATATTCTATAAAAATTACACGGGCAGACCTCCAAGATATTGTGAGTTTGGTTCCAGACCACTGTAACAAAGCTAATATTCCAAGAGAGAAAAACACAATTATTTTGGTTTCTCAATGCATATAAAAGTTACATTTATACTATACTGTAGCCTATTAAGTGTGCAATATCATTACTAAGATAACAATGTGCATACCTTAACTAAAAAATACTTTATTGCTAAAAAATGCTAACCATCATTTGAGACTTCAGTAATAGTACTAACATCAAAGGTCACTAATCATAACAATATACCAATAATGAAAAAATTTGAAATATTGTTTAAAAAAAAAAAGTGTTCCCTCATGGCTCTGCGGCTTAAGGATCCAGCATTGTCACTGCTGTGGCTCTGGTTATAGCTGTGGCATGAGTTTGAGCCCTGATCTGGGAACTTCCACATGCTGCAGGTACAGCCAAAAAAAAAAGATTAAAAATAGTAAATAGCGTTAATTCTTCCTTTATTTTGGTTTTCATTGACTATACTTATGAAACTTGAGAATTTTTTTCATGTTTTTATCTACTTGTATTTAGCCTTTTTATTTTTTCTTCCAGTTTTAAAGAGCTTTCATATATTATACTTTCATATTTTCTTATAAATTCTTCCTCTCTCAGACTTTAATTTGCCTTTTAATGTCATTTGGTATTACTCTTAAACACATGATTTATTGAATGTATTTTAAACTACTAGTCTAATCCTCTGTGATTTCTTTCACATTTCTTCTGCTTAGGAAGCTTGCACGCTTCAAGAAATCATATAAATACCTTCTCTATATTCATTTCTACCTGTGTTTAGATCTTAATTTTGCCCACTCTCTTTTCTATTAGGTCTCTTTTGAGGTATTTTTTAAAACGTTTTCTAGTTTTCTAGACACCATTTATTACATCATTCCCCTTTTCTGAGTTAACTTATGATATGTCCATATTATGTACTAAATTCTCATTTTACCTAAAACCTGTTTCTTGACTATCCAGTCTGCTCCATTGATATTTCTGTATTTATGTCCATCACACTGTTTTAAAAACTGCCTGTCCTCATTCATCTTCTGCAAAATTTTTGGATATTCAACTAATATGCCTTATGTTTGACCAGTTAATACTTCTAATCATTTTCCTTGAGTGGATGGATCATAAAAGTCTTAATCAGGGCGTTCTCTTGTGGTTCAGCAAGTTAAGGATCTGGAGTTATCACTGCTGGGAATCTGGTCATTGTTGTAGTGTGGGTTTGATCCCTGGCCCAGGAACTTCCATACGCCATGGGTGCAGCCAAAAAAATAAATAATAATTTATGGAGTTCCTGTCTTGGCGCAGCAGAAACGAATCCGATTAGGAACCATGAGGTTGCGGGTTCGATCCATGGCCTCTCTCAGTGGGTTAAGAATCCAGCATTGCCTGAGCTGTGGTGTACGTTGCAGATGCGACTCAGATCTGGTGTTGCTGTGGCTCTGGCGTAGGCTGGCAGCAACAGCTCCAATTAGACCCCTAGCCTGGGAACCTCCATATGCCATGGGTGCAGCCCTAAAAAAGACAAAAGACAAAAAAAAAAGGAAAGAAAGAAAAAAAATTTAAAGAACTACAACACAATTATGCAGGTCACAATTACAATATGTTGGGGGCTCTGATCTCATCTTTGGAATTGGGGTGTATCATGTTACACTGATCATTACAACAGTGAGAGAGGGGTAAATAGACAGTAATGGAGAGGTTACTGTACAATAATGAATGAATTCTCTGCAAAGTCTTTGCACAATATCCTTCTCTGAGTCAAACTTGAGATAGAGAATGGTCTGTTTTGTGCTATTGTTTCAAGGCAAATGGCATGAGGGCAAGAAAACATCCTTAAATTCTGCAACTCCCAATGATCTCCCTCTTCTCTACATTTTCCTGAGACTTGAGACCACAACTACAAGACACAAAGGAAATGTTCACGAGGCTGGAACTTTCACAGGAATTATACAGCAAGAGACTAGCCATGAGTCAGAGAAGACGCAAGAGAACTTTGCCTGGTGTGGGTCATTCTTTGTTGATTATCATTGTGGAAGTATAGTTGATTTACAATGTTGTGTTAATTTCTGCTGTAGAGCAAAGTGGTTCAGTTATATACATATATACTATACACTTTTTAAGGTGTATATGCCAAGGGTCCCCCTTGGCAACCCCAAGTCTCTTCTCCTTGTCCATGAGTTTGCTCCCGTTTCATAGATAAGTTCACTTGTGCCACATTTTAGATTCCACAAGTAAGTTACTTTGCTTTCTGACTTACTTCACTTAGTATGATAATCCCTAGTTGCATCCATGTTGCTGCAAATGCCATTATTTCATGGGACATTCATTTTATTTTTATTTTAAATTTTATTGGCTTATAATTGACTTACAATGTTGTGGCAGTTTCATGTACAGCAAAGTGAATCAGTTATACATATACATAAACCCATTCCTTTTAAGATTCTTTTTCCATATAGGTCACTACAGAGTTTTGAGCAGATTTCCTTGTGCCGTGCAGTAGGTCCTTGTGTTCATCCATTCCATATAGAGTAGCATGTATAGGGACATTCTTTTGGCGGGGGGGAGGCTGCTTTTTACAGCTTCACCTTTGGCATATGTAAGTTCCCAGGCTAGGGGTGGAATCATAGCTGCAGCTGCCAGCCTACACCACAGCCACAGCAATGCCAGATCCAAGCCACATCTGTGACCTCTGCCACAGCTTGCAGCAACACCAGATCCTTAACCCACCAAGCAAGGCCAGCAGTCAAACCCGCACCCTCATGGATACTAGTAGGGTTCTTACCACTGAGTCACAATGGGAACTCCCATAGGGACTTTCATTTTAAAAGAGAAAATGAAAGTGTTCCTGGTAGTAGTGGTAGAAGCAAGGAAAGGAAGGCATTATTGAGACCTTGGTCAGTTAAAGAAAACAACTCCTATGGAAAACATTAAGACTTTATGAGTAAGTTTCAAATGTATGGCACATTCCTGTCATGTCATTGTGTGAACATTGTTCTTGCTTCTTTACAGACAATTTCCATGAATTATATGGAAATAGGGAACCAAACAGCTATGTCAAAATTCATCCTTCTGGGATTTTCAGAAGATATGGACCTGCAGCCCCTCCTCTTTGGGCTGTTCCTGTCCATGTACCTGGTCACTGTGTTTGGGAATCTTCTCATCATCCTGGCCATCACCTCTGACTCCCACCTCCACACCCCCATGTACTTCTTCCTCTCCAACCTGTCCTTCACCGACATCTGTTTCACCTCCACCACCCTCCCCAAGATGTTAGTGAACATCCAGATGCAGAACAAAGCCATCACGTATGAGGGCTGTCTTACCCAGATGTATTTTTTCATGATCTTCGCTGGGCTAGATGATTTGCTACTGACGGTGATGGCCTATGACCGGTTCGTGGCCATCTGTCACCCTCTGCACTACACAGTTATCATGAGCCCTCGCCTTTGTGGTCTCTTGCTTCTGCTCTCTTGGTTAATCTGCCTGACATATTCTTTGATTCAAAGTTTGATGGTTTTGAGGGTGTCCTTCTGCCAAGAGACAGAAATTCCCCACTTCTTCTGCGAGCATGCTCAGATTCTCAAGCTCGCCTGCTCTGACACCCTTGTCAATGACATCGTGCTGTATTTTGTAACTGGCCTGCTGGGTGTTATTCCCCTGATTGGGATCCTTTTTTCTTATTCTAGAATTATCTCCTCCATAATGGGCATTTTGTCAGCTGGCAGGAAATACAAAGTCTTTTCCACTTGTGGGTCTCACCTCTCAGTTGTCTCCTTGTTTTATGGTGCAGGCCTTGGGGTCTACCTCACTTCTGGAACAGCCCATCCCTCCAGGAAGGGTACAATAGCCTCAGTGATGTACACAGTGATTGCCCCCATGCTGAACCCTTTCATTTACAGTCTGAGGAACAGGGACATGAAGGGGGCCCTGAGGAGACTTTTCACTAGAGGAATATACTCTCAGTGAGATAACAAAAGTTAAGGGCAGGCAACAGAGACCCCAAGGGCTGATAACTGGTGTGCCTGAATATGTAATCTGAAAATATAGAAAAGAAATATGATAGAGAAGAAAACATTCCTGAATCAAAGACAATCTTGAAGCAGCACATTGATGCTCAGTCAAGGAAAAAGAATGGCCAACCAATGACTAAACTTCTCATGAAAATAAACTACTAGTTCTGGTTGTGACTCAGGGGAAGAGAATGGAATCCATGAGGATGTGGTTTGATCCCGGGCCTCACTTAGTGGGTTAAGGATCTGGTGTTGCCAGGAGCTGTGGTGTAGGTCGCATATGTGGCTTGGATCCTGCATTGCTGTAGCTGTGGCATAGGCCAGCAGCTGTAGCTCTGATTCAACTCCTACCCTGGGAACTTCCACATGCCACAGGTGTATCCCTTAAAAAAATAAAATTTAAAAAAAGTCCAGGCACTGCCAAATGTCCCTTAGGGACAAAGATCACTCCTGAACGTGAACCACTGATCTACCATGACTCAACCAATGAGAAGAAACAATCAATGAAAGGGAAAAAAAAAGTGAAGGTGAGAACCTGGTTTCCTAAGGTCCAAAACAGAATGGACCTAAGATACCAGCCTCTAGAAAGAGAGGTCATGCATGGAGGTGTTAGGTATGGAACAGAAGCATCAAGGGACATTTGTCAGATAAACAGATAACAAGTTTTAGTGACTTCAAAAGCACAAAAGGTCAAGAATCTTGTCTGTTCATTGGTTGTCTGGGGTACAACTATAAAGGGACATGAGGAAACTTTGGGGAGTTCACCACCTTGACTGTGATTATGGTTTCGTAAGTGTATATATAGATAAACTGTATATTGTAAGAATGTGCATTTTCTTATATGTCAATTATATCTATATAAAGCTACTCTCATTTGAAATTCCTGCAATATAAAGAGTTGACCCTGTGGTGACTGCAAAAAGAGGTACCATTTTATCCCTTTCCTGCAGCCACATCCTCTCTGTGGAACTGAGACCCCTTCCACCCTGGGCTCACTCATGTGACTGCACTGGGCAGTGTGGTGCAGACACACGACACATACTTGAAAAGCACCTTCAGAGTGGAATGTGTGCTCTTCTAGACCCCTCTGGCGTCATGTGTACATGTTCCACGTACACTGCTGGAAAATGAAATCAAACTGGCAGTTGACTGCAAACACATGAGCGAGCCCAGCTAAGCACAGCCCAAATTGTCAACCAAAAGAACTGTGAAGTATATAAATGGTAGTTGTTTTAAACTGCTGTGTGCTGGGTAATTTATTATGCAGAAACTATAAATAGGCCCCCTTCATTCCATTCTAAGGAGCATACACAGGCTACCTTTCTAAAAACTGCAAATCTCATCCTACGTCAATGGATTCCATCAACTTCAACTAACATTTAAACTGAGATTGACATCCTAATGTATAACATCTTATACAATGTCCCAAGTGACCCCTCTAGCTGTTTCACCTACTTCAAAGATTGTCCTCTTACATACCAGAGAATGAGATGTATTTTTTTCAGTGCCTTTGTGCTCAGGATTGACATGTTTATTCAAATCTGATCCTGAACACTATAAATAATACTATAAATAACACTTCTACACTTAGTTTGCATCACCTCTTCTATGTAGCCTGCCTTTAATTATAGTTCAACATCCCTCCCAGGAGTTTCATGAATGGATCAACAGTCCATGCTAACCATCTGATTGTTTATACTTGTCTCCTCTCTTAGATCTTTACTTCTTTAAGGACAGTCCAAGGCCCTTAATTGATATTCACTGGCTCCCTAGAGAGGAAAAAAATCCTGAGTGGATTGGAGTCACTCAAATGTTACACAAGATAGAACTGGTTCCTGCCGGGAGAGGACCCAAGATCTGAAAGCTATAGTGAGACAGTAAGACTTGGTAAGAGTATAATTAGAAGTCCCCTCCAGAGAGATTGTGTGTGGCATCACATCTGTCCCAAGAACTGGCAGAAGAGTGCAATGAGATGCAAGAGCTCTGGGCTACTTAGGTTGGAGATGGGAATTCAGTTTCCTTCTGCCCTCGTAATTGACAGGATGGAAGAACGGGGCTAAGGGACTAACCATGCGGGATTCCCAAGGCTCCTAATTAAAGAAACAGTCCTATTTTACTTAAAGCTGAGAGAAAGTGCTCTTCTCCCCTTGGGCCTGGCCTCTAGGGTACACTTTTTTCAAATCTAGGCAAGAGCCAGTCAGTAATTGCTATTTCTTCACTAATGAGCTTAGGAAAACTTTTGACCTGTACAATATTCAGCACCTTTACTTACAGATGTGCAATTGCTCCCAACAAGCACCCAAAGGCCTGCAGGGAGCACTGCAGGGATTTCAGGAAGGCGAATGAAAGATGGAAGCCCAGTGACCCCTGACATAACATACCATAAAACTAACTGACCCACCAGTTAAATGCAAGCATGAAAGGCACCGCAGTCAAGAGGAAGTGAAGTGAGGTTGGAGAGAGAGTAATTACGTGATAAACAGTCCTGCTTTCCAGCTAAGTTGACGTTACTTCACCTGCGTTTTCTCAGGTGACTACCTTACAGTAGTGTTTGGTAGACTACAGTTCATCTACACATTAAAGGATTCAGATCTGCCTTCTTCTTGGGTAGAGAAACTTTTCTTCTTATTTAAGTTACCACAAATATTAAGATAAAAGAACTATCGAAGGCCTGAGGCTGGAACTTGTCTTTAAGAATAGAGTTTCAAGGTATAACTGGTTAAGATTTTTAAAAATCAGGTTTTATTCTGAATTCAGAAAAGTAGCAGTGGGCTAAAGATAAATATAAAGGAACTCGTGTAGCTTAAACTGAAGGGAATAAAAGATTTTCTTGGGCTCCTGTGTAACAGGGAACTACAGTTAAAAGAATTGCTAGTTGGAGTTCCCATTGTGGCTCAGTGGTAACAAACCTGACTACTATCCATGAGGACGTAGGTTCAATACCTGGCCTCGCCCAGTGGGTTAAGCATTCGTTGTTGCTGCAAGCTGTGGTGTCGGTTGCAGACTCAGCTCAGATCTGGCATCGCTGTGGCTGTGATGTAGGCTGGCAGCTGCAACTCTGATTCAACCCCTGAGGCTGGGGTTCAGTCCAGTCTGGGAAATGAGATCCCATGTCAAGCCACTGCATGCCACAGCCAAAACAAACAAATAACAACAATAACAACAAAACTCCACTAGAATAGAAATGAATTCCAACAAAGGAAGGGCTTGGTAGACTGAACATGGCTGTTCAAAGATACAGAAATGAAACTTCCAAAACTGAGTTGCAAAGAAAAAAAAAAGAATGAAAAGACAAACATAATATCCAAGAACTGTGGGACAATTTACAAAGGGTGTATAACATACACATAATGGAGAAGAATGAGAGAAAGGAACACAATATTTGAAGTAATATGGATGAGAATTTTCCAAAATTAATTACAGATACCAAACAACCTCAGATCTAGGAAACTAAGAGATCATCAAACAAGCTGAATACAAAACAAAAATATAACAAACAAAAAACTCTATATCTAGGCATATTATATTCAAACTCCATTAATAAACAACATAAAATTCACCTAGATTTAACCAACAAAAACAAAAAGGGTTCTTATACCTGAATATTTAAAAAAATCTATTAATGCCTAAGTGAAAAGGAAAATACAAACTGAAATTAAAGACTTTTAAAGAAATAATGATAATCAAAGTACATATTAGAATCTATGGAATGCATTCAACAAAGCAGTGGTCAGTAGTTCCTGTCGTGGCTCAGAAGTAACAAACCCGACTAGTATCCATGAGGATGCAGGTTCGATCCCTGACCTCGCTCAGTGGGTTAAGGATCAAGTGCTGCCATGAGCTGTGGTATAGGTCGCAGATGTGGCTCAGATCCTGAGTTGCTGTGGCTGTGGTGATTTGACCCTTAGCCTGGGAACTTCCATATGCTGCACCTGCGGCCCTAAAAAAGAAGACAAAAAAAAAAAAAGGAAGCAGTGGTCAAAGGAAAATTCACTGCACAAAACACCTGCCAATAAAAGGAAATACTAAGAATAAGTTAATTACTAGTTAAGGGGAAAAAAACTGGAATAAAAATAAACCAAAGAAAACAAAGAAATTGTGGGGAACAAAGCAGAACTTAATGAGGAAAACAGAAAAATACTAAACCTAATTAGTCAAAATTCCATTTTTTGGGGGGAGGGGAAGACAAACAAATAAACCACTAGCTCATTTAACACAGGAAAAGAGAAAGCACATATACAAAAAATAAAAGGTGTTGACCATTGAGTCAGAAAATATTTTTTAAATCATATGACCATTTTACTGACCTCTATGTTAGATCAAATTAACATTTCCTAGAAAAACATAAGATTGCTAATGATGATTCCATTCAGGTTAGAAAGCTTAAAACAGGAGCTCCCTTGTTTTGCAGTGGGGTTAAGGATCCAGCATTGTCACTGCTGCAGTGCAGGTTCGATCCCTGGCCCACATGCTGCAGATGTGGCCAAAAGAAAGCAAGCTTAAAACAGACTAATTTCCACAAGAGAAATAAAGTTTCCAAGGAAATGTAACACTAAAAACCATTCAATCCAGATCGTTTCACAAGGAATTCTATCAAATCTTCCAAAACCACATAGTTCTAATGCTGTACAAATTATTCCAGAGCACTGAAAAAGGGGGAAAAAATTTCTAATTCCTCTTAAGAAGCAGCCATAATAAAGTACTAAGAAACCAGAGGCCAATTTTTCATGAATACCAATGCAAAATTCTAAACAAAATACTAGGAAACAGAATCCAATAACACATTAAGAAAATAACACCATGACCAATGAAATCCATTCTAGGAATGCAAAATTTGTTGAGTATTGAGAAATTTATCAATGTCATATACTATATTAATATATCAGAGGAAAAGAATCACCATCCTCCTCACTGATGTTCAGAAAAACTTTTGACAAAATTTAATACACATTTTTTTAAGAACACAGGATACCTTCTCAATATGACAAAATATATAGCAGACCCACGAACATGAGGTTGAACTGCATGGGTTCCTTACATATGGATTTTTTTTTTCAATAAATATATACTACAGTACCATCCAATCTACAACTGAATCCTTGAATGTGGAACTGCAGATATGGAGGGCCGACTATAAAGTTATACATGGATTTTCCACTGTGTGGAGGGTTGGTATGCCTAAACTCCATGTTGTTCAAGGGTCAACTGCATACCTTAGTTCTAAAAGGCATTTCTCTTAATCAATGGAAAAACAATAGGGGGCATTACCTCTAAAACAAGGCAAGAATGCCCTCTACCATTGTGCTAAAGGAACTAGCCAATGCAATTAGACAAACAAAAACAATTAGAGGCATAAGAGTTAATAAACAAGCAAAGGTACTCAATTTGTAGATGATATAGTACTATGCTTGGAAAATCCTGGAAAATAAATAATAAAATAGGAGTTCCCGTCGTGGCTCCGTGGCTCAGTGGTTAACGAATCCGACTAGGAACCATGAGGTTGCGGGTTCGGTACCTGCCCTTGCTCAGTGGGTTAACGATCCGGCACTGCTGTGAGCTGTGGTGTAGGTTGCAGACACGGCTCGAATCCCGCGTTGCTGTGGCTCTGGCATAGGCCGGTGGCTACAGCTCCGATTAGACCCCTAGCCTGGGAAACTCCATATGCCGCAGAAGCGGCCCAAAGAAATAGCAAAAAGACAAAATAAATAAATAAATAAATAAATAAATAAATAAATAATAAAATAAACTCATAAATAATTCAGTGAAGTAGAAAATTATAAAATTAAGATACAAAATTAGTAGCTTTCATTTACAGAAACTGTGAAAAGAAGACATAATGGCAGAGAAAATCTTATTTACAATGTAAGGTTAAATACTTAAGGAAAATCTAATGAGAATGGAAAAAGCTTACACAAAGAAAATCCTTAAAAATTTAGGTTGGAAACAACCTAAATGTCCATCAGCAGAGGAGTGGATAAAGATGTGGTATATATACACAATGGAATATTACTCAGCCATCAAAAGGAAAGAAATAATGGCATTTGCAGAAACGGATGGACCTGGAAACTATCATGCTAAGTGAAGTCAGTCAGACAATGAGACACCAACATCAAATGCTATCACTTACATGTGAAATCTAAAAAAAGGACACAATGAACTTTGCAGAACAGACACTGACTCACAGACTTTGAAAAACTCATGGTTTCCAAATGAGATAGGTTGGAGTACGGGGGATGCACTGAGGGTTTGGGATGGAAATGCTATAAAATTTGGTTGTGATGATTGTTGTTCAACTATAAATGTAATAAAATTCATTGAGTAATTTTTTTTTTGTCTTTTTGCCATTTCTTGGGCCACTCCCGCGGCATATGGAGGTTTCCAGGCTAGGGGTCGAATCAGAGCTGCAGCTGCCATCCTACACTAGAGCCACAGCAACGTGGGATCTGAGCCACGTCTGCAACCTACACCACAGCTCACGGCAACGCTGGATCCTTAACCCACTGAGCAAGGCCAGGGATCGAACCCGCAATCTCATGGTTCCTAGTCGGATTTGTTAACCACTGAGCCACGACGGGAACTCCTCATTGAGTAATTTTAAAAAAAAAAAAAAGCAGAAGGAAAAAAAAAATTCCTCACAAACACTAAGGTAGACTTGAACAAATGGGAAGACATCCTCTGTTCTTGGATAAGATGACTTAACAGCATAGAGATATTAATTCCCCCCAGGTTGATAAATTTAAGGCAATGCCAATAAAAACACCAATAAGCTAATTTTATGGAATTGAACAGAAAAGTACATATATAAAAGAACCTCACACACAAAAGAACATATAGGAAAACTATAGTAAGGAACCACAGTTCAAGAAAAACTATGAGGGGGAACCATTCAGACACTGAAACTTATTACAAGGCTTCTTATTTATAATTCAAACTCTGTTTGAACAAACAGACCATCAGAACAGAAAAAAGTCCAAAAGAGACTCAACACATAAGGAATTCAGTATATGACAAAGGTGACAAATCCCTGGGGTTAAGATATACTTTTAAAATAAATGATGCTGAGTTAATATGGAAAAAATAAAACTTAATCCTACCTCACACAATAACACAAAAAAATTAATTACAAAGTATAGATCTAAATATGTATAATAAAACTTGTAGGAAAAAAATATAGATTATCTTCTTGTCTTCAGGGCAGGTAAATGTTTCTTACACAGGAACGGAAGACTGATGCCCATAAAGATTAGATGACATTAAAATAAAGAACTCAAAGTTCCCCTCATGGCTCAGCAGTAACAAACCCAACTAGTATCCACAAAGACGCAGGTTCAATCCCTGGCCTCACTTGGTGGGTTAAGGATCCAGTGTTGCCCTGAGCTGTGTGTAGGTTGCAGACACAGCTCAGATCTGGAATTGCTGTGGCTATGGTGTAGGCCAGCAACTACAGCCCTGATTTGACCCCTAGCTGGGAACTTCCATGTGCCACAGGCACGGTCCTAAAAAGACAGACAGACAGACAGACAGACAGACAGACATAAATAAATAAATAAATAAATAAATAAATAAAACTAAGAATTCATTTCATCAGAAAACACCAATTAAAAATTTCCCTGGTTAGTAGAAAACTGACAGAACACTGTAAACCAGCTATGATGGAAAAAATAAAAATTAAAAAAAAAAACAAAAACTTCCCTGGTGGCCAGCAGGTTAAGGATCTGATGTAGTTACTGCTGTGGCTCGGGTCACTGCTGTGGTGTGGGTTTCATTCCTAGCAAGGAATTTCTGCATGTAGCAGGTGTTAGCCAAAAAAAAAAAAAAATGACACTGGAGTTCCTGCTAAGGAGCAACAGGATTAGTGGCATCTCTGCAGCACCAGGACACAGGTTCAATCCTTGGCCCAGCACAACTGTGGCTTGCTACTTCAGCTCGGATGTGATCCCTGGCCCAGGAACTCTAGATGCCACAGGGTGGCCAAAAAAGAAAAAAGGAAAAAAAAAAAAGATACCAATTCAAACAAGCCACAGTGTGGGAAAAATTACTTGCAAAATATATCCAGTCATAGGGTCTACATCTGGGATACATATAGATCAGCTAAAAAAAAAAAAAAAAGGGCAGGCAACTTTAGAATCATTGATCCAACTCTGTCCAGGGTATACACCCAAGAGAAATACATGCACTTATACCCTATCAGAAATATTAAAATATGCTCACAGCAGCATTATTTCCAATAGTCCCAAACTGAAGAGTTAAATGTCCATTAACGTAAACTGCTTAAATAAATTGTGGAATATTCAAACAATGGAACACAATAAAATATTACTATCTAGAGATACTCAAAAAACCATGGATCAGTTTCACAAAATATTGAACAAATTAAGATACTAAAGAGCATATACTGTACAGTTCCATTTGCATAGGATTCAAAAACAAAAAACCAAGCCATGTTGTCAGTCAAGACATTGTTCACTTGTGGGGAGTAAGGATAGATTTATTTGGATGAGGCAAGAAGGGTTATTAGGAATGCTAGTAAAACCCTTTTCTGGCCAGATTACATAGATACATTCATGTGATATTTTAACTGCACATGTATGAATTAAAGAAAGCACTTTTCTGCATTTCGGTAAGACCTGTTTTAAATGTTACCACACAGGAATCATCACACAAACACTGTAAAAACAACTGCGGCATTATATCATGCATAGAGCTTATAACCCAGCAATTTCACACTCCTGGAATAACTCGCCAATGCACGCAATTTCTTAAAGCAGCATTGTTCATAACTGGAAGGTATGTGGTATCGGTTGCAGACTCAGAAGGTATGCACGCAATTTCTTAAAGCAGCATTGTTCATAACTGGGAAAAATGGAAACAGCAACTAATTGTACATCAGCAGTAGTTAAAAGAATTAAGGGATAATAATACAAAGAATCATTATCTGCAAGTGGAAATTAAACCATGGTCATATTCAATATGGTTCCAAAATACCCCTATTACTAATAATTTGGACATCCTTATATTTAACTTGAATTCTGCAATGACCTTTTAATAGTTTTCAGTTTGTATTCTGTCCCTCTATTTAGCCAATCAACCAAGAAGCACCGTGATCCTTTAAAAAGAGCAATTAGAAATTAGAGGGAGTTGCCTGGTGGCTCAGTGAGTTAAGGATCCAGCATTGGATTGCCACTGCTGTGGTCCAGGTTCAATCTCTGGCCCAGGAACTTCGGCATCCCAAAGGGCACAGAAACACACCCACACAGAAATTAGGTAGTTGTCACTCTTTGTCCAAAACCCTCCGGCAACTTTCTACCATACTGAGAACAAAAGGCAAAGTCCTCCCAGTTAACCCACAAGATACCCCCAGGAACAGGACCCTGATCCAGCTCTGACCTCATCACCTTCTGCAACTCCCAAGCTTGTTCTGCTCCAGTCACACTCACTGGCCCCTTGTCCCAAGAAAAAATCTTTTTCATGGCCTTTCAACTCGGAGGATGTCCTTCCCCACATAGCGCACACTTGCAGTTAATTTACATCTCTGCTCAAATGGCCCCTTGAACAAAAGGCTTTCCCTGTTCATCACATAGCTTTGCTGAACTCCCACATCCCTCTTATCATCACCATGCTTAAATTTTCCAGCACTGAACTGACCACCATCTGATACACAGTATACTCACTTGTTTATCACAGGCCTCAACCCCAAGTAGAATGTAAGTACCATGAAAGCAAAATTCCTAATTCACTGCTATAGACTCAGGGCCTGACATAAAAGAGGTATGAACTCAAAACACATGCATTACTACTTGTTAATGGGCTAACCTCACACAAGTAATCTTAAGCTTTCTTGCTTCAGATTCTCCATATGCAGAAGGAGGATATTGGTGGTACCTACTTCTTGGGGCTTTTGTGAAAACTAATACACTTATTTCAACACAAGTCAAGAATTAATGTTTAAGTATATCAAAGACAACTTAAAAACTTTAGAATTAAAAAACCCATATCCAGGGAGTTCCTGTTGTAGCTCAGTACTAACAACCCTGACTCATATCCATGAGAACTCGGGTTCGATCCCTGGCCTTGCTCAGTGGGTTAAGGATCCAGCATTCCCGTACAGGTGCAGCTTGGATCTGGCGTTCCTATGGCTGTGGTATATAGGCTGGCTGCTACAGCTCCAATTCATCCCCTAGCCTGGGAACTTCCACATGCGGCAGGTGTGGCCCTAAAAAGATAAATACTAAATAAATAAATAACCCATATCCAACAATTAAAAAGTATAAGCAGATGACACCCATCTATGTGGCATCTCTCCAACCTCACTAATGACCAGATGTATGGGCTACAGATAGCATCCAACTGGGCACAGCAGAACCCTCCCACCATCAATAAGCCAATTATTAGACTAAACAATGAAGTATCCAAAAACAGCTTAGACCAATAATCAGTTTTATTTTTTCTCATGTAATAGGAAGTCTGTAAAGAACAAATCCAGGGCTAGTGCAGACACTCAAAGAAGCCAGGATCATCGTGATTTTTCTATAGTACTTCCCCTCCTCCCCTTAGCATGTGGCTTCCATTCTCATGGTCACAAGATAGATCTTTAACACTAGGTACTGAATATCTTTTCAAGGTGACAAACGGGGAAGTACAAGAAAAAAACATTATAGAGAGAATCCAGGTAAGAGTGACCCTGTAAGAGTTTTCTTACAGCACATATAGTGACATCTGTTTATCTGTCAATGGTCAGGCTGTGAGACATGGACTGTACTAGGTGCAGGAAAACCTGTAAGAGATTTTTTTTTTTAATAGAACACTTTACTAATATGACAAAACTTCAATTTTCTTGATATCAAAGAATGTGAGCTACTGAAGAAGCAACTCTAAGTATATGTTACCCTGGGCTGGAAACGAGGCCAAAAATGATTCCAAAGGATCCCCCGATGAGGACATCCTGTTCTGACCACAGTGCATCTGACTGGTAACAAACAGGTACTAAAAATGCCCACGTTACACAGCACCTAACACTCTTGTAAAAAAAAAAAAAAAAAAAATTTCCATTAGTCAAGTTGTCCAAAAGGAAATTAACACATATCCACATATCAAGAATCAAAGTATAGTAAATATGCTATTTACAAATCTTGCATGATGAGGCCTAAGGGTTATTTGGAAGAGTATAACCTTCAAAATAAACACTTAAAAATTAATGAGCTGGGGTCCATTTTTATGAAAGATTGACTGGTAAGTGCAATTCACATTGACTAAGAAATCCCACTGGGGAGTGAATTCCCATATGCACAAGTGAGAGGGCTGTGGCTGAAATTATCTCCACGTTGGGAATGGATGGCTGCAGTGTGAGTTCTCACGTGTTTCCTGAAAGAATTACGACGACTGCAATTTAAAAGTTTTAAATAGAAATTCCTTCTAGTGCGAGTACCCACATGTTTCATAAAAATTGAAGGATTCTTGGCTAATGTTTCTCAACCTCAGCAATACTATTTTAGGGAACATAATTTCTCTCTCTTGTGAGGAGACCCTGTGCATTGCAGGGTATTTAGCAGCATCCCTGATGTCTTCCAAAACACGCCACTGTCACATGCCCACAGTTTTGACAATCAAAAATGTCCCCCAGGGCACGAAGTTGTCCCCAATTGAAAGTCACTGCCATAGACCAAAGATAGGCAAATTTTTT